>NC_083333.1:45256526-45600693 GCF_963455315.2 Globicephala melas | reverse complement strand
AAAAAGGTTGGGTGAAGCTTTCTTAAAACTTATATAGTCAGTTAACTCTGGGTATCAATTGCCTTTTGAATCACAAAAGTAATTTCTGAACTTAAATGGCAAATACTAAAGCTCACAACAGCAAGTTTTAAAAATTACCCTGTTCCCTACTTTTTAACATTTGCTCCATGTTGTAGAAAAAGTGAATATATGTAAATATTTTTAAAAAGAGAAGGTGCACTTATCTGAGGAAAAATAAAAGACAACAAAAAAAAAATCCATTGTTTGTGCTGCTAGTTTCCTAACTCAGTTAAACCCCACAAAAACCATAGACTAGTTTCATAAAAGAAAATAATGAGTATCACATACACATCTAATACAATAAATTCAAACAGGAGCACACATATTATGTTGGTGATCAAACATGGACAGAGATAGGCAGAACAGGATGGAACAAGCAGAGCCAAGAAAATTAGAAATAAGCCCTTTCTCTCATTCCTGAAAACCATGCAAAGCAGAATAGCCCAGTCAATACAAAATGACAGACGCACGAAGAATCTGAAGAAAACGCAGAAAGGCAACCCTAATGATTAAAAGAATTATCGTTCAATGAAGGCTAAGTTGAAAGATGAGAATATCCTTGTGAAAACATGCCAAAAACAAAATGAAAAAGTCCATTAAGAGTGCACAGTGAACCAGATACTGGAATGCCACAGAAAACCAAAGGAAAAAGTAGAGGGGAAAGAGCATGTTGCTTCAATAAAAAACACGGTAAGACACATGTAAGGCATTCAACTACTGCAAACTTAGAAGTACTGAGTTAAATGAATGCTGTACATGAGAACCAATGCAGTAATGTACATTTACTCTGCAAGACATATTATGGAACACTGCAGCAAGTACCAAAAAAAAAAAAAAAAAAAGTTGCCAATAACCAAGAACTCTACACCTTAATAAGGCTAAAAGGTAATGCAATACTTGGAAGAAACTAAATGATAAGCCTTCAAGTTATCAATTGAAGGATGTGACTTTAACATGTTCTAAGAAAACACCAGGTCAACTGTCATTCTCACAAATCAGAGCAGGAGAGGGAAGAATAATGCTTGTCTCCTACTGAATGGTATTCATCATAAGTGAAAATGAGTATAGCTTGAAGTGGAACTCTGCCTGTGTCTGAAGAAAAGTGAGTCGGTGGGGAGACAAGAAAGTGAAAACATTCTCTTAATAAATTAAATTCTCATAAAAACTAACCTTTCTCCTTGGATTTTCTATCTTGTTCTCTGTCCCGACTTTTGCTCCTGTGCTTATATGACTTTCGATCTCGGCTTTTTGATCTTCTTCGATCCCGACTACGAGATCTATGCTTTCTTTCTGACCTATCATGGCTTCTGCTTCTTCGTCGATCTCTGCTTCTTAAATAATTTGAAACAAAAGGAAAGCAATTTCAGCTGATATTACAGTGATAAAAAACCTTGAAGAATTACATACTGTTGAATAAATAACAAGATTAAAAGCAAAATTTACCCTTAAAGGCAAAAGAATAGAATCTACTATTAAAACATATTTACATTAGAAATCTTAAGAACTGAAAATTGAAAATCCTTCTAACTTCAATTTTTCAAATAGGTAGCCCTACCCAAAATAATTTATAATTTAAATGTCTTGGGCTTCCCTGGTGGCGCAGTGGTTGAGAGTCCGCCTGCCGATGCAGGGGACACGGGTTCGTGCCCCGGTCCAGGAAGATCCCACATGCCACGGAGCGGCTAGGCCCGTGAGCCATGGCCGCTGAGCCTGTGTGTCCGGAGCCTGTGCTCCGCAACGGGAGAGGCCACAACAGTGAGAGGCCTGCGAACCGCAAAAAAAAAAAAGTCTTCTCAGAATCAATAAGAGAAGCACTTAAAAGACCATCCAATACACTGACTTCCTAATAAGATTGCATCAAACCTCCTTAGACTGCCTCAGAAATAGCAATGAAGTTGCCTCGAAGATGGACTCGTTCAGATTCAACTCTCATAATCCATCCTCACACTTACTGAGACTTAAGAGGGTCAAGTACCAAGGAATATCACTAGTAATTACTACTGTTTATTGCGCACTCACTATATGTCTGGCACTGTTTCATGTGTTCAATATACCTGCTTCGCCTTCTTTCTCTACTTCGTGATCTTTTGTGGTCCCGAGACCTGCTGCATCTTCGGTCAGAAGTTCGGCTTGAGTGACGACTCCTTGATCGACTCCTCTTTCTTCTTTCTCTGTCTCGAGCCCTTTCTTTTTCTCTTTCTTCCTCTTCTCTTCGTCTTTTCCTCTCTCTTTCTTCCCTTTCTCTCTCCCTTTCTTTTTCTCTTTCTTCTCGTTCTTGTTTCTCCTTTTTTAAACGCTCATCACGATCAGGTTCTTCAGTTCTTTTTCTCAATTTTTCCTAAGGAAATAGAGTTTGATTTTTTTTTTAAGAACTATATAAAGACACTGTCAAACAATGGCTACCTAATGTGAAGCATTTTTAGACCAACTTATGGAATTTGATGCCCTAAAAGTGAAATGGAGAAATCTCAACACCATGTATGTACACAAGATATTATTTGACTAAACCCTCAGGAATATTCTTTCTCCCAAATTCCTGGCACTACAGAGTAAAAATAATAAAGTGCTTTGCTAATCTAACGAATAGCAAAGCATTATAGGGATTATCGCTACCTCAAATAACACAGTCAGCAAAAATATCAACGAGAGATTTATATCTCTGTGTGATCAATTTTTAACCATATTAAAATAAAGTACTAGCTATAGCTAAAATACATGTTTATAAGAAACTTACTTTTAATTCTTCTACAGTAGCTTTAATTTTGGCATAGCCCATGTGCTGTTTTCCCATCAAATGGTCATCTACCCGGGACTGGGCATCTCCCACTATCAAAAAGGCTCCACACACTTCACAAACTTCCATTTGTTTTTCTTGGGCAGCAAAACTTTCAATTGTCTGAAATGATAAATCAGTTATTATAAGAATATCTGAGGAAGACAGAACAAACAAATCGCCCCAAAAGTACTTAACATTTAGAATAGATTTTTAATTTTGTCAACTGCTACTTTCCACTTCCCCAAAGCCATAATACTGAGCAGCAACTTTTAGAGAGAGGAAGCATGACAGCAGCAATCAACTTTCCACATCACCCAAGAAGTACTGAGACCCCATCCCTCAACTCCAACAAAGAAAGAGCTACCTATACCACCTCGAAAAAGCTACCTATTTTAGTCTGAATTCATTTCTCGCTTGGTTCAACAGGTTAAAAGTGTGGACTCCATATTAAAAATGTTTTTCAAAATCATTAAGGAATTGAACTCACTGAGTATAATCTGAACATATCCTTTTAATATTTGGGAACCAATGACCAATTATATTCTAGCATCAATATCCAAAACATGTATTTTGTACGTACAAATACATACACTGATACAAAATACACTGTATCAAAGGCATATCAAATACATTGACACAAAAACACGTATCAATATCCAAACATTATATTCTCTAACTGAAAGTTAAGAAAGTAGAAGGTATTATTAAGAGTATAGCAATTCTGCACTAAGGTAAATACAAACTGAGTAATTTGTTCTAACAAAAAATAAATAAAACCCAGGCCTAAATCAATTCTTATGATCTAAGGCACAGGTTGGCAAGCCAGCGGCTTAGAGGCCTGTTTTTGTAAAGTTTTACTGGAACAAAGCCACATCCAATTGTTTATATATTGTTTAAAGCTGCTTTTGTAATATAAGAGCCTTTATATTACAAATCTTGTGACCTGCAAACCTAAAATATTTACTATGTGGTCCTTTAAAATAAAGTTTGCTGACATTAGAAAACTGTTCTCAAATCAGAATAGATCCTAGTAATTCACAGTGAACAGCCTGGGTAAACCAAAATGAGGTTGCTACTCACCGAAGTTGTGGACCTAAGCAATTCTCTCTCTTCTTTTAACTGTTCAACTAATTTCATCATTCCCTGGGCTTCTTCTACTTTTCCTTCAGATCCTAATTCTTCAATCTAAGGGGAATTTAAAAAGCAGTCAGGATATCTTTCTAACCACACTATCCAAGTATTTTTCTTTTTACCCCAAGCTTCATTAGCATTTAGCGGTTGTTTTGGGTCTTTTTGTTTGGTTTTGTTTAGTGAAGCCTGCATTAATTATGTATACTTGACAGGAACATAAACAGCAAATTTCTAAGGTGCACAATTTCATAAGGTTTGACTCCCACGAAAGCAACACCACCATCTAGATAATAAACATATCCATCACCCGAGAAGGCTTCCTCCTGCCCCTTTGCTGTATCTCCTCCCAAAGCAACCCCTGATCTGCTTTATGTCACTATAGATTAGTTTGCATTTTCTAGAATTTTATTTAAATGGAACCATGCACTTTTTTTTCCTTCTGTAGGGCTCTGGCCTCTTTCACTCAACCTAATTATCTTAAGATTCATCCACACAGTTACATGTAATTAATTCCTTTTTATTACTGAATAGTGTATCACACTGTATATAGATCGGGGTCCCCAACCCCCAGACCAAGAGTGGTCCGTGGTCTATTAGGAACCTGGCCACACAGCAGGAGGTGAGCAGCAGGCGAGCAAGCAAAGCTTCATCTGTATTTACAGCTGCTTCCCTATCGCTGACATTACCACCTGAGCTCCACCTCCTGTCAGCATTATGGTGAGCTGTATAATTATTTCATTATATATTACAATGTAACAGCAATAGAAATAAACTGCACGATAAATGTAATGAGCTTGAATCATCCCGAAACCATCCCCCCACCCCCATCTGTGGAAAAACTGTCTTCCATGAAACCGGTCCCTGGTGCCAAAAAGGTTGGGGACCGCTGGTATAGATACATCACATTTTTTTTTATCCATTAACCTACTGACACATGAGTTCTTTCCAGGTTTGTCTGGGGTGTTACTTGCCTAGTATGAATAAAGCCACTATAAACATCGGTATACAACTCTTTATGTAAACATATGCTTTCATCTCCCTAGCAGTGTAATGGCTCGCGGTGCCTCTTTTAACTTTTTAAGAGAGAAACCTTTTTCCAAAGTGGCTGCACCATTTTACATACCCCAACAGCATAAGATAGTTTGCCCAGCTCTCCACTAACACTTGATATGGTCAGTCTTTTTAATTTTAGCAATTCTAATAGGTGTTCAAAAAGCATCTCACTGTAGATTTGTATTTCCCTAATGTCTAATGACATTGAGCAACTTTACATGTATTTATTTGCCGTCCTTATACCTTCTTTGGTTAAGTGTCTACTCCAAGTATTTTCTGACATTAACGCACACAATTCTCACCTGCTGCAGGAGTACATCGATTTTATCTGTTAGAACCTGAATTTTTTCTTCATTTTTGCCTGTTGGACCAGCTGCCTAATGGAGACAACAGAATGTATTATCAACAACTAAAATACAGAGATAGACGTTCAAAATCTCACATACCATCCCTACTATTTTATTTAATAACTGAAACGCTGACTCACAAGGACAGTAACTCAGTTGCCTCAATTTTTGTTAATCAGCTGCATATTCTGTCAGTTATTTATATCTAAGATCAAAACCTTATGATTAGCAAAATCAATATTACATTTACTAATAAAGACTGAAATTTTAAAAGAATACAAAGTAATGAATGAACCTGAACACAAGTTTCAACACTAGGGAAATCTCTGGGTTTCCAGAGAACAAGGACACTTTACAAAGACTGTAAATTAATTTCATACTCACCCCAGATGACTGCTGGTTTTGAGATAATGCCAAACGAGCATGGCCTCGTCTAATTCTACGTTCTACTTCTGCAAGTAAGCTCTGTAAGTATCGAAGAAAATCTCTCTCATAGCCAACTTTCATAAAACGAGAACTCTTCTCATACCTAATAAAAATGAAAACAAACAAGCACTGCTTTCCTTCCAAATCTTTCTTGATTACAACTCTCATATTCTATCTTAACTAATCTCATGGACTACTGCGTTTAGACTGAAGGCGTAGGGAATTCCCTAGCGGTCCAGTATTAGGACTCTGTGCTTTCACTGCTGAGGGTCCGGGTTCAACCCCTGGTCAGGGAACTAAGATCCTGCAAGCCGTGAGGAGCCATCAAAAAATAATAATAAAAGAAAAAAAATAAAACACAAATGTGATATAGAAAAAAATGCTTAGGCTTATTCTTGGCATACAGTATGTACTCATATGGTGATACTACATAAAGCTGCATCACTTTGTACCACCCCCAACTAATGAAGAGGACCTCTGTCCAACATTCATTTTACACGAATTTCAATTATTTCTTCAATCCTTGTCCCCTTAAAGCCAAATAATGATGGGGGTGGGGGATGACCCCCCAAAAGGTAACTTACTGTTTTCGCAGATTTTCATCATGAATTTTTTCACAAGGCCCTGAAAGAACAAGAAATATGAAGGTATAAATTATTGAAGTTAACTTTTCTCTTGCTAAAACAAAAGTTCTTTTTAAAAAAGGAAAGAAGATCCATTTAATCACTGAGTAGTCTGTAGACACCTAAATTAAGCCTACTGAATCATGAAGCGACATACCCAAGTAAGCACATGAAAAGTGTTCTCCTTAGTCTTCAAGATGAGTATAACACAGAACTATGTAAGAGAAGAAAAAAGAGGGAGTAGGAGGAATGAAAAAATTGTTCCTTACTGCCACCAAGAAGAAAACTGGGATGAGGGCAGACCACTGGTCTGAACCACCAGCGCCATTTTATTAATTTCGAGTCTCTGTGAATAGTACAAGACTAGCACCCTAGTCCTACCCCTTACCATCTCCAAAAGGCAACCAATTTTGACCCTTTTAGTTGTATCTTCTGGAATTACCTCCATATTTCTAAATTTTATGCTTATTTTGCTTTTTCTTGGTTTATCCTAGGCATCAAAAATTTAGGTTAAATAAACATTCAGTGTTTATATTTTGATTATGCAAGTCCTACATTAACTGCTGAGTCAAACAAAAGGTGCATTATAATGACACTTTTGATAAACTTACTGGAATTCTTTCTTTTGTTTAGTCTTTTCTATGTCTCTATTTCCAAATTCATCTCAAACACTTTAACTCAGCTATAAGAAACTATCTCAATACCAATGACCCTCAAGATTCAAAATATATCAGATAATCAGCTTTATTTTCTTCCATGAGCTTTCTGTCCTGCTTCAGCCTGGGCTGCTTTTTTTCTAAGCTCACTAATAGAGTTGTCATCCTTAGAAATTCCTTTTCTGGTCTGTACTGAAGTTTACTGGATCTCTTATTTCTCTCCTTGGTTTACACCCATAAGTTTCCAGAGAAAAGGTGGTAGATAAGTTTGTTGAGACCGTGCATGTCTGAAAATGTCCTTTTGTTTGGCTATATAGCTAACCTAGGTAAAAACATTTTTTCATTCAGAATCCTGAGGGTGATTCTGCAGTGTCTTCAACTTCCAGTGTCATACTGACAAATTTGAGGCCATCCTGACTGATAATCCTATGTGCCCCACCCTCACGCCTGGTGTTCTGGAATTTCACAATGGTGTGGATCTTTTTTCATTTGTTGTACTGAGCTCTTGAAGGACTCACTCAATCTAGAGGGTAAAGTCCTTTAGTAATGCAATATTAAAATTTCCTCCCTTCTGTTTTCTCTATCTAGAACTCTTAATTAGCTATTAGAGGACTGGACTGATATAATTTTTTCAAATTTTAATTTTTTATCAACATTCCACAAATTAATTTTATCCTCAAAACTTTCCCCTGATTTTATTTCAGATTTCTCTAGTTCTAATTTCTAAGAACTCTTCTTAGTTTTTCAAAACTTCCCTTTTAATACAGCATCCTATTCCTCCTGATATGTTCTCTTATTTCTCTGAGGATACTGAATTTAGTTACGGCTTTAAAATTTTTTTTCTTCTGTTTTCCCCCATTATCCACCATATTCCACTAAATTCTTTTTTTCTGTTGGTTTTGGTTAATCTTTTGTGCTTGAAGGTTTTCTTCAAATGTCTGACTGGTATTCCTTGGCTGGCAAAACACTTCCAAAATCTGACTCGAAGTTGGTATGCTCAGGCAGGGTTTGTCAACTAACGGGCTTTACCATAGGAAAATCGGGCAGCAAGACTTTCTTTAGGAGATTCCCCAAGGGTCAGTACCTGTAGATCATTTCTCTGGAACTGTTCACTTTCTCTAAAGAATCCTCTTCTCTTCTGCCTGGGGAAAAACATCTGGCTGTATCCTTCTAGGAACAGGGCAGAGGAAGGGAATGGGAAAACCTCACTATTGAAAATACAGACTCATTTTATCTCTTATAGTCTCATCTTCGTTCATTACTGCCCTATCCTGTATCTCTACTCCCAGTATCTAGATACATCCAGCCCTAATGTGCTCTTAATGTTTTAGGGCAAGCTGTTAATGTTTCTAGAATGATACTAGTTATGTACCATCCTTGGGAGAAGAAAATGATCAGATTTTTTTTTTGCATTTTGTGGCTCAAATGAACTAGTCTCTTTACCCCAATTTCTTCAGAACATAACCCCCGGGGTCTCCTGGGCTGTAGGGGTGGGAGACAGAATCACCAGATGCACAGGTCTGACCACACAGACTAGTGGTTCTCAACAAGGGCAGTTTTGCCCCCAGGGGTATCTGGCAATGCCTGGAGGCATTTTTGGTTGTCACAATTGGGAGATGTTACTGGCATCTACTGGGTACAGGCCAAGGATGCTACTAAACATCCTACAATCCACAGGACAGCCCCTCCCACCCCCGCAAACACAGAATTTTCCAGGTAAAACTGTCAAATGTCAAGGTTGAGAAACCCTGAACTAGACTAATCTCTGGTTTTCAGCCCCATGATTCAACTCTGCCTTCTATGGTACCTGATGCCTCCAAATCCTGAGCCTGTCCAGGGTTCTGCTGATCAAACTCTTTCTTCTGTTTAATATCCCCTTCTGCAGGCTTTTAGGGTACAGGTTTCTCTGCTATTCTTCCATCCACTTGTCATCTTCCAAAAATGTGCTGACATCTCTAATGTTATCTCGACTCTTCCATTTACACCTTTTTTGTTTTTAAATTTTCATTTTAGTGGAAGGGTTTCAGGAGGGAGTGGAAATAGATATGTATATTCAATTAAGCCACCATGTTTAATTAGACTGACATTTATTAATACATTCAAAAAACTAAGCCAGGAAAGAAATTACTTTATCAACAAACCTTTAAGAGGAAACTTCTTTTCAAAATTATAAAGTATCAGTTTCTCTTTAATCATAAATTCGATAAAAGTTACACAGAACACTTACTTACCAAGATCAGAACGAGTGTTTGTGAACAATTCCGCAGGACAAAAGCCACAGAGATAATATTTACAAACCTAGTGAAGAAAAACAAAGGTAATTTAACTTTTTGAAATTGTTTGGTTTTAGAACCATACCAGAAAAGGGTGCCAAATAACTATTTTCTCATTTCATGATCTTCATCTTTCAACCAAGTAAGTTTAAGAATAATTTCATTTGTTAAGCCATTTAGTTAGGTAAATTAATGACTTTCAGACTCCTGGATTCCAGTACAAGAAATGCAGGACTGACAGTTACCAGCATTTTCTATTTCTATAATTACTTCCTATTTCTATTACAGTATTAGAAATCACTGCCCTACTCCCAAGCAACAAAAAATATTGGATAAAGACATCCAGAAAAAAGATAACTTTTTATTTTTAATTAAAAACACACTGTTCTTATTTTCCTAACTTTGTTAAAGACCAGAACCAATTTACAGACTAAGACTTGGAAATCACTGCCTAAATTCCAAATAACACTTATTTAAAGCAATCTGGTTCAGTATTTTCACTTAAAGAGATCCTGTAACAGGCCCTAAGGTGTAGTGGATATTTTCACACACGCCAGCACTTTACTGAGTAATTTCTATGGTATGAGGAAGAATTATTAACATGAAACCGACTTTTAATTCTCTCTCATTGGTACTTTTGTAACTCCTTCAGATATATTCCGAGACTGCTCTATCCTATGTTTAATTCTATAACACTGCAAACCAAAACCTGTTAAGCAAAATTCCAAAATATCTCCCTTCATATAACCCTTCATTGTTATTGGGTAAATTTTCAATGTACAACTATAACACATGATAGAAAAGGTCTGCTAAATTTAAGATTGAATGAGTTTTTTCGAGACACTTAGAACTGGATGTTAAATCTGAAATAGATTTAGATTATTTTTTGCTTCAAAGGTCAATTGTTTTATACTTGTGTGAAGCAATGTGGTTCCATAAGCTGTGTCCAGAAGAACGAAGGTCTTATAAAGAAAGGTCTCATAAAGAACAATGAGATTCAAAAATCATGTCTAAACAGATTTAGTTTTATATCAATATTATCCTGTTATATGTAGCCATATGTCATAGTATCTTTGTACCATTTTCTTTTCTTTAGAAGTTCTAACACTCGATTTTAAATTATTAAAAAGGCTCTGTATGACCACAAATAACATGTTGGCGAGGATGTGGAGAAAGGGGAACCCTTGTACACTGTTGGTAGGAATGTAAATTGGTGCAGCCACTGTGGAAAAACCGTATGTAAGTTCCTCAAAAAATAAAAATAGAACTACCATATATGATCCAACAATTCCACTCCAGGGTATATATCCAAAGAAAACGAAAACACTAATTCAAAATGATACGTGCACCCCAATGTTCACAGCAGCGTTATTTACAATAGCCAAGATATGGAAGCATCCTAAGTGTCCCTCAACACATGAATGGATAAAGAAAATATGGTATATATACACAATGGAACACTAATCAGCCATGAAAATTTGCCATTTGCAACAACAAAGATGGACTTGGAGGGGATTATACTTAGTGAAATAAGCCAGACAGAGAAAGACAAATACTGTATGCATTTGTGGAATCTTAAAAAAAAAAAAAAAAAAGCAAATTAGTGAATATAATAACAACAAAATAAAACAGACTCTGTGATATAGAGAACAAATGGGAAAAGGGAGGGGCAAAATAGAGGTAGTGTATTAAGAGGTACAGACTATGATGTATAAAATAAATAAGCTACAAAGATATGTTGTACAGCACAGGGAATATAGCCAATATTTTACAGTAACTGTAAATGGAGTAAAATCTTTAAAAATTGTAAATCACTATGTTGTACACCCGAAACTTATATAATATTGTAAATCAACTATACCTGAATTTTAAAAGGGCTCTATACATGCAAATGTTTTAAAATGCTATATACTTTTCTAATTATTAAAAAGTCTGATTTGTTAAATTTTGCATCCACTTTAAGTGTATCAGCAAAATACCAATGCCAACATTCAGTTTAAGAATCTCTTTCAGGGGACTTCCCTGGTGGCACAGTGGTTAAGATTCCGTGCTCCCAATGCAGGGAGCCCAGGTTTGATCCCTGGTCAGGGAACTAGATCCCGCATGCATGCCGCAACTAAGAGTTTGCATGCCACAACTAAGGAGCAGGCGAGCCACAACTAAGGAGCCCGTGAGCCGCAACTAAGACCCGGCGCAACCAAATAATTAACTAATAAAAAAAAAAGAATCCCTTTCATTTGGGGGAAGGAGGACAGAGACAAAGAGGGTATGCTACTTATCTTTCAGACTATTAACCCTGGTTCCAAGGGCCCAAAAATTATTTAACAAATTTCCCACAATTTTAATAGTTATATGAAATAGGTTAATAATAGTTATTACCAGCATTTACCATTACTTATAGCTACAAATTATATGGTTTTAATTATATTATTTAATTTTAAAACTAAACTTGGCGTTCAGCTCTCATAAGTATAAAAGTTTACTATCATAAGTATGAAAGTTATTACTATCACTATGCATTTTGCTTTCAAGTACATATGTAAATATAAGACTACTGTTCATTAAAACAAAAGGAATAAACATCTCTATGGTCCCTCCTGACTCTTAAATATAACCAAATACAAACTTGAGTATTTCTAGGAAGGAAATCTTTTTGGAAGTATTTCCAAATAGTACTTATAGAATCTTAGTTTTAATAACATTTATCACCAAAATCAAACTGACCTGGGTCTGAACGGGGATTTACCACATACTGTATGACTTAAGTTTTCTGTAAAAGTGGGGATGACTACTAACTTCAAGGTTTGTCATAAAATGTGTAATAAATTCTGGTTTTTAAAACTAAAATACCTCTGATTTTCAGAGCTATTTAAAGTTTTATTCTTAGGACTTCCCTGGTGGCACAGCAGTTAAGAATCTGCCTGCCAATGCAGGGGACACGGGTTTGATCCCTGGTCCAGAAAGATCCCACATACCACGGAGCAACTAAGCCCATGCGCCACAACGACTGAGCCTGCACTCTAGAACCCGCGAGCCACAACTACTGAGCCTGCGCGCCACGACTGAAGCCTGCACGCCTAGAGCCCATGCTCCGCAACAAGAGAAGCCACTGCAATGAGAAGCCCGTGCACCGCAACGAAGAGTAGCCCCCGCTCGCCGCAACTAGAGAAAGCCCACACACAGTAAGGAAGACCCAACACAGCCAAAAATAATAAACAAATAAAATAAATAAAGTTTTATTCTAAACTCTAAGTCTTATTTATATAAATAGTTTTCAAAAAAACAGTACATTCTAAGTGGTCAAAACTCTAAGTCTAAATATACTATGTCAGTTTTCCAATAAAATACGTGAACACACTTAAATCTAGTAAGTACTGTATGGAATTTTAATTTTAAACGGCATTTAATTTGAAAAAGTAGAAAATGACACTTCAACAATCATTTAACACTATGTGCTAAAAACGATGCTTGAAGTATCAATACAAGACCATGTTAAGACTCACTCCTCAAGAAGCTCGGTTTAGTAGTGACACAAAAACTAAAATGTACATGCATCACTAGAACAGACAGGAATTTAGTCAGGAATGTCAAGTGGTGAAGCTTGAACTGGTTAAGTTCAGAAGTGGAATGACAAGACATTCTAGGCATAAGGAAACATAAAAAGACAGACATAGCAGAGTATGAAATAGGCAAGTTGAAATAGGTATGCTTGGAGAGGCAACATACTGCAGAGTTTGAAACGTGGCCGCCACTTTTCACCTGTAACTCTGCCTCGTGTCCTCAATACAAAAAAAAGGAGACAATAAGTATTTCACAGTGGGATTGTAAAATTTAAACTCTCCATTTACTGAATTGGGAGAAATGAGCAAATAAGTCTGGTGTTTTAAATACTACCCATTACTTTTTAAAATGTCTTTAGGCACTATGTAGATCAAATAAGGCATGCCAGCAGGTCTACCTATAATTTAGTCCAATCATTCCATCTGAGATGAGAAACTGAGATCAACCACATGACCTGCCCTGAAGGCATCTAGCTACTTACAAAATAGAGTTTAAAACCTATTTTCCTAATTCTGTTCTGTGTGCTCTTTCCACTCTCCAATTCTCCTTAAGATACTGTTGCAAAGAAATGGAACATCAACACATTTGTTATTCTACCCAATAAACTCTAGCTACTTAGACTGCTTCTTTTAACCCTTCCCAGGGATTGAGGATGTTTAACTAAAAATATTAACAGTCTTTGACTCAGCAAGTTTTTACTAAATGTCCATCATGGACCTAGAAGTCTGATAACCAAAGATGGCAAGGGGGAGCAGAGTTCTCATAACATAATTGTGATTCTCTTGATAAATTAAGGTAACACTAAAGACCAGAAGAGTTCAATCTCAACAGCATACTTTTCACTACCACTCAAGAGAATGCAGATACAACCAATCTTAGGAATGTGACTAGGAAATTTTAATTCCAAGTTTCCATCACATTAAACAAAGTCAAACTGTCAAAAATTAAAACAATATCTGAAAATAAAATTCAAAAAAATAAAAACCTGGCATTAGATACTCTGTTGGGAAAAGGAACATTCCAAACATTACTAGAGTTGTGGGACAATTTCGCAGCATCCATCAAAATGACTAAGTAAAATATGCATTTAACTTAGTCATTATCTTTCTAGGAATCTATCCTACCAATGATTCAGCTACATGTATGAGAACATTCATTGCGGATTGGTTGGTAATGGTAAAAGAATTTGACATAATCTACATATCCACCAGGAAATAGTTAAACTAAGGTAGATTTTTTTTTAAATTTATTTTTGGTTGTGTTGGGTCTTCGTTGCTTAACGCGGGCTTTCTCTAGTTGCGGCGAGTGGGGGCTACTCTCAGTTGTGGTGCGCGGGCTTCTCATTGCTGTGGCTTCTCTTGTTGCAGAGCATGGGCTCTAGTCACGCAGGCTTCAGTAGTTGCAACACGCGGGCTCAGTAGTTGTGGCACACAGGTTCTAGAGCACAGGCTCAGTAGTTGGGGCACACGGGCTTAGTTGCTCCGCGGCATGTGGGATCTTCCCGGACCAGGGCTCAAACCCATGTCCCCTGCATGGCAGGCAGATTCTTCCTTGCACCACCAGTGAAGCGCTAAGGTAGATTTACATGTACCAATGAGGAAAGATTCCACAGTATAAGTGAAAGTTGTTAAGTATATATTATAATTTATATAACATTACATTACTATATGACAACTTTCACTTCTATATCTGTGTCTGTAAATTACTAGGAAAGATCTGGAAACATACATACAAATTTTTAAGCTTTTCCAGGAGAATGTGACAATAGGAAGGGGAGACAAGGTCAGACTTTCGCTGTTTACTTCTAATTTTAATCTTTTATAGTAAAGCAAGTTTACTTTTGTAAAAAATCATTTTAACAACTCTAAATCAGAGGGGACGTAATAATAAAATCAATTCCTAACATAGTAATTAGTCATGGTTCACTCTTTTTTATTGCCTACACAAATTTCTTGTAAAATTTTAATCAATTTTCCACAGCAGCTGAGATAGTAAACATCTCTCTCCCACTAAGAAGCCTTCAATTATTTCCCAATGTCATTTAGTCCCAACTTCTAACAAGGCTTATAAAAAACATTCAAAACAAGGTTCCTGCTCATCTATCTACACACCTCCTCCCCCAACAACAAAAACAAGGGCTTCAGCTCTAATACCATTCACAATTTCTCAGGCCTAAGATTCTCTCCAGCCCCTAGTAACATTTGTCTTCTCTCCCTCAGGCTAACTCCTACGAATCCTTTAGGTCTCAGTATTTAAAGTCCACTTTAAGAGGCCTTCCCCAAGTACCCCAGTCTGGGTTAAGTGCCCCTTTCATGTGTGCTTTTCTAGACCCTCTACTTTCCCCCACTGTGCTACAAAAGCCCATTACTCCTTCATAACTGCTACCAAATGACAGTTCTCTCAGGGAAAGTGCTGCATCTATACTATTCGGTTGTACATATTATAAGAATGATACATTTTTGTGTCATTCAAAATAATCTGTATTATTTGTATCATCCAAAGTAATTATAGGAACTTCCTCAATTTACAAGAAATGATCAGAAAATTAAACACATTTCATAAAACAATGAAACACTGTATACTAACATAAGCTACTTTCTCCCCTTGTGAAGAAATCAAGTCTAATGAGATACCAGGAATTCCCTGGAAGTCCAGTAGTTAGGACTCCGTGCTTTCACTGCTTGAGGGTCCAGATTTAATCTCTGGTCAGGGAACTAAGATTCCACAAGCTGCACGGTGCATCAGAAGGAAAAAAAAGTCTAATGAGACAGAGACAGACAGAGACAGAGACAGAGACAGAGAGAGAGAGAGAGAGGGAGGGAGAGAGAGAGAGAGAGAGAGGGAGGGAGGGAGAGAGAGAGAGACATGGTTTCCCAAAGGCAATCAAATATTAAGGAAATACCTTAATATTTTCAGTCTGATAATAATATTGTGGTTATTTATTTGTCGTGCTCCAAGGCATGCAGAATCTTAGTTCCCCAACCAGGGAGCGAACCTGATGCCCCCTGTACTAGCAGTCTTAACCACAGGAATGCCAGGGAAGTCCCAGTCCTTATATTTTAGAGACAGATAATGATGTCTTTAAGGTTGAAATGATAGAACTGCTTCAAAATAGTGAAAGAGGTAGGACATACAGAGGAAATAATACTGGCCATCTGTTGATAATGTGTCTCACTGGGTATGGTTACATGCAGAGTTCATTCCACTATTCACTTTTGTATGTGTTTTGGAGAGAAAAAAGCAAACAGCAGTTATATACACAAAATATAGGCTGCTGGCAATTCCAAGAAGCCCAACACTTACCATGTACTACAGAGTGTGGCAGGAGATGTCTATACTTCTGACAGAAATAACATTTTGGTGACTATGAATTAAAACTGTCTAGTAGGGCTTCCCTGGTGGCGCAGTGGTTGAGAGTCCGCCTACCGATGCAGGGGACACGGGTTCTTGCCCCGATCCGGGAAGATCCCACATGCCACGGAGCGGCTAGGACCGTGAGCCACGGCCACTGAGCCTGTGCGTCCAGAGCCTGTGCTCCACAACGGGAGAGGCCACAACAGTGAGAGGCCCATGTACCACAAAAAAAAAACAAAAAAACTGTCTAGTAAAATACCTGTAGATGCCATGCGGTATATTTACTCATTTTTTGCTTCCAATTTCCTTCTTAGATTCTGAATCCTTTTTTTTTTGCGGTACGCGGGCCTCTCACTGTTGTGGCCTCTCCCGTTGCGCAGCACAGGCTCCGGACACTCAGGCTCAGCGGCCGTGGCTCATGGGCCCAGCCGCTTCGCGGCATGTGGGATCTTCCCGGACCGGGGCACGAACCCGTGTCCCCTGCATCGGCAGGCGGACTCTCAACCACTGCGCCACCAGGGAAGCCCTGAATCCCTTTTTTAGATGTTAAAAGTCACAAGTAAAAATGTGGACAGTAACTTAACTGTTCTTTCTTTTCTAAACAACTTTCAGTGTCAGCGACAGTATCTGCTAACATTGTGAAAATTTTAGAAAAGAACATTTATTTCAATTCCCTTCATAAATTAAGCCTTCATTGAAAAGAGGGCACACTTGAATTTGAAAAATTATGAACAAAGTCTCATTTTACATATTATTAGAATCAGAGTTAAGTCAACACTTAATTTCACTTTTGGGTTGAGATCTACAATATAAAATCCTCAATTTGAACTACAAAATTCTTTTTATATACATAATAATAAAAGCTCCAGACCAAACTTTACAATTCCCTACAATCTCAACTCTTCAGATGATCAGAAGGCTACCAATGCCTTCTCTATCAAACGCTGAAATCTTTGCATGTGAACACTAACCAAAAGGTGCTCACACTAGGCAGGTAAAATCATATGCTTTCCTCATTACCCTGGTTGTTTAGGATTAACAAAGCAGAGCAAACTGCTTAACGCAAAAATACTAATCTCAAGGAAATGTAAAATATTAATCAATGAGGGAGGAGGGTGTGTCAATGAATCCTTGCAACAGTATTAAAGCTGATTTGACTTGAGTTGAAAACTACTTTAGTTGAACACTACTTTCTCTCAGATCCAAAGGTAACAATCTACAAAAGTTGGAAAGGCCTGTAACGTAAAGCACTTTCTCTGATAGTGGTTACATACATCTTTACAAATAAATGAAAGGTCAGTAATTTGCATCACAGAAGCATCCTTCACTTAAAAGTGAGTTTCCCCCAAGTGCTTCTAGCTCACAATTAAAAACCTAGTATTGGGCTTCCCCGGTGGCACAGTGGTTAAGAATCCGCTTGCCAAGGCAGGGAACATGGGTTTGATCCCTGGCCTGGTAAGATCCCACATGCCGCAGAGCAACTAAGCCCGTGCACCACAACTACTGAGCATGCGAGCCACAACTACTGAGCCCGAGTGCCACAATTACTGAGCCCGAGTGACACTACTGAGCCCAAGTGCCACAACTACCGAAGCCTGCGCACCCAGAGCCCGTGCTCCGCAACAAGAGAAGCCACGACAATGAGAAGCCCGTGCACTGCAACGAAGAGTAGCCCCCATTCGCTACAACTAGAGAAAGCCCACACACAGCAACGAAGACCCAACACAGCCAAAAATAAAAACAAATAAATTTATTAAAACAAACAAAAAAACCTAGTATTGACACTAAGGACGTGGGTCAGGAAGCAGTAGTTCACAAGCTTTAGAATGCATAAAGATGCCATTTTAAAAAATGCAGATTTCTGGGGCCTTAATGTAGACCTATCAGAATGGGGGTGGGTGGGCGCCCAAAAAGGACAGATATCTGCATTTAAAACAAATTCCAAAGATCAGTCTGATGCAGACATCTAGGAATTTTTTAACACTAAGGTAAAGCTTCCATTTCATTGTTAAACAAAAGGACCCCACCCAGCTGAAATGGCTTTCTGCATCCAGTGCAAGTGTGGCAAAGAAAAATTTCCAGATAGAACAGGAATGCAAAAATATTTGGGGGAATTCCCTGGTGGTCCAGTGGTTAGGACTCCACGCTTTCACTGACTAGGGCTTGTGTTTGATCCCTGGTCAGGGACTAAGATCCCACAAGCCTCGAGGCGTGACCAAAAAAATAAAAAATTGAAATATCAGGTTACAGTGATGGTGAAACCCTTACAGTACATACTGGGGTTGTCTATTCCTCCAGGATTTTAGCACTAACAGCCAACAACATACGCAAATGACCTGGAAGTGATGCCACGAGCTTCCCCAGCTTTATAAAACTCTATAGTAATTCCTGCTTATTTAGAAGAGGCCACACGCTGGTCTACACCAACCTTTCCTTGCAGACAAGAATCTGAAACACCAGCAATTGACTTTTTCAAATCCCTGAATCTAGAATGAAGTGCAACTTGTCATTAAAGGCATAAAATATTTTAACAGCACCACAAGTTTAAATCAGTGAGAAGCACTAAAAGGAAAAAAAAACCCTGAAAGGAAAACAGATTTATTGAACTAAGATGACATAAAACTTAAGTTGCTTTTCTGACAGCCTCATTACTTATGTTATAAACCCAGCACATGTAATGGAATATGGCAATAAAATACCACCAGGAAAAAAAGTTTCTCCACAACACTTGTTCAAAACCAATTAGGCACAGACATAGGCTGCTCCAGTTGATGAGCAATCAAAAGGAATTTTCCCTCTGTAATTCAAAATAGATAAACGTCCTATTTGCCCATCAAGTGAATCATAATGTTCATTTTTTCTTTTTGCAAAGCTTAGATTACTGAGTGAAGTGGTAAAAGAAAAAGTTACTTCACTGTGACAAAGAAATGCCTAGAAAAGAAAGAATCAAGGCAAAAAACACAGTTACTCTATGAATTCTACCACAACACTTCATACTACTGTGGAATCAGGCAGCGCCCACTTTAGTCAAACGCTTATTTTTTAAGGTACTGAAAAGACTTGTCTAGCACCAACTTGTTTTCCCGCACTGCAAGAGAAATTTTATTCTGACCAAAGCCTATGTTTAAAATGAGTAAGCAACTTCAAAAAAAGGCATATTTGTTTATTCCTTCATATTTTGATTAGTAATTGCCTTTAAATTATCTTGTTTGATGACAACCACACGTAAAATTAAATTCTACATCTACTCTTCAGGTAAGACCTAAAACAAATGTTACACACCGTGTTCAAAACACTAGATAAACATCAGGGTATTTGCAGAGAGCCAGTTTCATAGAACTGTGGAAAGTGAACAAGACCACAAAGATTAGGTTTAGGATCGCCATTTAACTTGCCAAAAGACCCTGGGTGAGCCTCTCAAGTCTCATCTGTGAAACCGGGTTTATAATTATTTACCCCTACAGGGTTAAGAGAATCAAATGAGTTTCATGTGACGAAAATGCCTTGACAATTATCTACATGAATGGCTTACTAGACCGTACTGCTATCAAACAATATTTGTAAATCACGGTGAACCCTACCAAGTTATGGCCTCTTTTAAAATTTTATTTCCCCATGTAAGCGTCGAAACTGAACCATTACTGAAATAATATACTGTTACGATTTTTACCACTAATGCTGGCCAGAAATTTCAGTCTAAATACGTCGCTCAGCCCAAATAACGGTAGAATTTGCCCTTTCCCCTATTTCACAATGAAGTGAAAACTCCACAGCCTATAGATGTTAAAAAAAAAAAAAAAAAAGCCTTCCTTTCCCGCCTTTCCCTGCCTGATTAAGGTGCTTTTCAATTCTGCCAAGGGTCTTTTTGACTTCCTTGATACTTAAACAACAATAAATCATCCCTTATCCTAGGATCCTCCCTCCCGGGCTATCCTCCCGGCTCCCTCCGGCCACGGGGTCAGACACTTGACCCCGGGGCGGCCCGGGCCCCAAACCGCGCCGCGTCCCCGGCAGGCCCCAGTCCGTTCCACTCCCCTCCCCCACGGCGCCCGGGCACAGGCCCAAGGCCCGCGGGACTTACGCTCTCGTGGTCCCACCGCACGTTGCTGCGCTTCTCATCCGGGGCGAGGTTTCGGTCCCGGCCCATTAATTCATCCAACAATTGCGCGGCCGAAATCATGGTGCTTTCCTCGGGCGACTGCTCCCACCAGCCCTGGCACCCACCAAAGAAAACGCCGGCGACACAGTCGCCAAGCTCTCCAGCCCGCTCCCGGCCTAAAAGCCTGCGCTAAACAGGAGCCGACAAGACAAAATGGCCGCCGCGCGGACGCCTTCCCAACATGCCGTGCGCGCGCGTGCGCCCACGGGGACACGCCCAGGCCTGGGAGGCGAGGGCGGGCCGCTTCCGCCGGCCCGTGGGCGGGGCCTACCGAGGCCTGAACTCCGCCCCTGCTGGGCCGCACCGCCCCGTTCCGCGCAAAGCGAAACCGGAGGCTATTCAACGTGGTAGCGCGTGCTGCTTCAGGCTCCGTTAGTCCCGCGCTCTTTCACGGAAATAGAAACATATGTCTTGAGGCCTTAACACCGCTCCGAAATGGAGAAAAGGGTAGCGTATCCTTTTGTACCACGCGGTGCTCTCGGTGCCATCTTGCAGTGGAGGAAAGTGAAGATAAGCACTCGTTCCATGTTCCGACTCCTTTCTCCTAGTCTCTGCGCTTGCCGCCTCTTTTCCCTGGCTTTCTCCTCCCACCCCGACTCCCCTGATTCACAAGGTGGAAAATCAAGGCAAGAAGAGATAAGGTGGTTTCTTCTCACGCAGAGTATGGGGAGGAGTTTGCCTCTCAGTCTGGAATTTTTTTAAATTATTGATTCATTTACTGAACAAATATCTTGAGTACCTATCATGTACCAGGTAAACGCTTGAAGCTAAGCTCTGAACCTTTCAGACACGGTCTTTGCTCCCACAGACCTTGAGGATTAGTGAGGGAGACAGTCACTAAATAAATATATAAATATAAATTGTAGTAAGTACTCTAGCGCCTTTAACTGTACGGACTCTAAAGACAGATCGCCTGGGTTGGTAATCCCAGCTCTGCCATTCTGCCTTCCTTTCCCCGTCTGTAAAATGGGGCTTATAGTAATAATGGTCCCCTAAACACATAAGATGTTGCTGTGACGATAACACAGGTAAGGCATGTAGAACAGGCCCAACACATTTTAAGTTTAATCATTAGCTATTATGATAATGAGGAGGAGAAAGTAGGGTTCTGTCCAAGAGTAAGAGAGGTCTCTCCGTGGAAATGACCTAAGGCCTAAAAGATGATGGCTCTCCAGCCAAGCAAAGTGGACAGAAAAGAATTCAAAGCAGAGAGAGAGTAGCATATACCAAGGTCATTTCATTATATGAAACGATGTTCATCATTATTTTAAATGAACCTAAAACTGTCAGGATACTCATTAAGTGGCCTGAGGATAGCAAGCATTTGAGAGATGCTGCTTTAAAGGGGTAGAGAAGGAACCATAGGATACTGTGAAAGGGAAGCCAAAGATGTAAGAGGAAAATCTGAAGAGTATAAAGTCAGGGAAGATCAAACAAACAAACAAAAATAGAGAAACTGTTTCAAGAAGGTGAAAGTGGGCTTCCCTGGTGGTGCAGTGGTTAAGAATCCACCTGCCAATGCAGGGGACACGGGTTCGATTCCTGGTCCAGGAAGATCCCACATGCTGCAGAGCAATTAAGGCTGTGTGCCACAACTACTGAGCCTGTGCTCTAGAGCCCGTGAGCCGCAGCTACTGAGCCCACGTGCCACAACTACTGAAGCCCGCACGCCTAGAGCCCGTGCTCCGCAACAAGAGAAGCCACCGCAACGAAGAGTAGCCCCTGCTCACCGCAAATGGAGAAAGCCCGCGCACGTTAACGAAGACCCAATGCAGCCAAAGATAAATAAATAAATTTTTTTTAAAGGTGAAAGTAACCAACATTGTAGAAAACTGCTGAAGATCTGGCATGAGAAGACTGAAAAGAATCCACTGGATCCGCAGTTGGAAGTCAGACTGAAATAGATTGAAGAACGAAGGAAAAATGAAGGAGTAAGATGGCAGGTGGACAACTCATTTTAAGAAGTGAAGCAGCAAGACAGGGTAAGAACTGAAAGGAGGTATGGGTCAAGGGAGGCTTTTTTAAGATGGGAAATTAGAATATGTTTAGTGTTGGAGAAAGTAGAAGATAAAAGAAGAGAATAGCTAAAGTTCCAAATTCTTAAGAAGGGAAGGTGATGGTTTAGGCTCCAGGGCACATTGGCCTTTCCTAGAAAAAAGGACCTTTTCTCCACTGAAACATGAGAAGAAAAAAGAAATCAGTTTGTAGATGCAGCAGTGAGATGAGGGAGTTTTTAGCTGATGGTTGCTGTTTTCTCAATGAAGCGTTTCTTGAAGGTTCACCACTGCCACAACCACCAAAAAGGAAAAAAAAAAAAAGTACATATCTTGAACTACAAACAGGACTTATAAAACCTGAATGCAAAGTTACAGTTTCTGTTCACTAAAACTTTTTTTTTTTTCTACATCACGCAGCTTGCAGGATCTTAGTTCCCTGACCAAGGATTGAACCCAGGCCACGGCAGTGAAAGTGCCGAGTCCTTACCACTGGACCACCAGGGAATTCCCTAAAACTTTTTAATCTAATTCCCTCATTCATTCCACAAACTTTAATGGCGCGTGTACTTTGTGCCAGGAACTGGGTTAGTGGCCGGGAACACAGATAGATGTATATGACCTGGTTCTCAGGGAGCTCCTGAACCATGGAAGACAAAAATAACTTGAAACAAAAGGAAAATACTGTCCTTTGGATCTCAGAGGCAAGAGCTCCTACCCCGTCCCACACTAGGCTCTCTATGGCTCTCTTTTTCATAGATTCTGAGGCCAGCCACAGTTCAGTGTGTATTACCACTGCAGATAATGAATTCATTCATTTATCTTTTTCATTAATTCAACCAGTGCCAGCATCATCTGCTGGGCATCAGGGATTCAGACATAAAAGTAGTCTTTTGTTTTTTTGGCCGCGCCCCTGGGGGCATGTGGGATCTTAGTTCCCCGACCAGGGGAATCAAACCCGTGCCCCCTGCGGTGGAAGCTCAGAGTCCTAACTACTGGATGGCCAGGGAATTCCCAAAAGTAGTCTTTATGAACAAATCACAATGCCCAGTTTACAGATAACTTTTTTTTTTTTTTTTTTTTTTTTGCGGTACGCGGGCCTCTCACTGTTGTGGCCTCTGCCGCTGCGGAGCACAGGCTCCGGACACGCAGGCTCAGCGGCCATGGCTCACGGGACTAGCCGCTCCGCGGCATATGGGATCTTCCTGGACCGGGGCACGAACCTGCGTACCCTGCATCAGCAGGCGGACTCTCAACCACTGCGCCACCAGGGAAGCCCTACAGATAACTTTTATAGATTATATGAGTTGGTTATTTTCTGATGCTGAGATGGAAAACAGCCTTATCAGTCAGTGGTCTCCAGACCCCGTTCCATGTATGTTACTAATGCAAAGTGTCATGGACTGAACTGTGTGCCCCACCACACACACACACACAAATTCATATGTTCAAATTCTCAGAATCCACAGTAGGATCTCACAATGTAATTCCATTTGGAAATAGAGCCTTTAAAGAGGTAATAAATTGAAAATGGGCCCCAATACAATCTGACTGGTATCCTTATAAGAAGAGGAAATTTGGAAACGCCAGGTAGGCACACAGAGAGAGGAAAGGCCATGTGAGGACACAGTGAGAAGGCAGCCATCCGCAAGCCAAGGAGAGAGGCCTCAGGAGAAACCAAACCTACTGACACCTTGGATCTTGGACTTTTAGCCTCTAGAACTGTGAGCGAATAAATTTCTGTTGTTTAAAGCCATAGGTCTGTGGTACTTTGTATGGCAGCTCTGGTGAACTAATATAGAAATGAAGCCACAGTTACTACTGCTTCCCAGTCTTCGGTGTGGCCCCCATGACTCCATCCTCCATCTGCTTTGCTGCCTCCATCCTCTTTCTAAATGTAAATCCAGTTGTGTCTCTTCCCTGCTCAAAACCCCTCAATGGTTCCCCATCTAAAATTTAACCATCACAAGGCCATCCATGATCGGACCTGCTTCTCCAGCTATTTGCTACTGCTCCCCCCACACCTTGAACACCCCTTCTTCCTATGACATCACAGCACGTTACACTGCTCCAGACGTGGAATGCTCTTTCCTCACCCCAGAAACGTCTACCCATCTTCCTCAGCTCACGGCCCAAGCATCACCAGCTCTGTAAAGCCAACCTGGACCCTCATTCTCCACCTGCCACACACAACTCATCATCTTCCTTGTGCCACCATTTTACCTTGCACATTTTGGGGTTTGTCACACGATACTGCAAATATCAGTCTTTTTCTTTCAAATAAAAGTTTCTCCCTTTCAGTCTGGCGGCAGCCATCAGTTTATCTCAAAGGTAAGCCAAAACAGGCACTTACAAGTACATCCAGGAGCTGTGGAGGAAGAGTCGATGTAACGCGCTTTCTTCTCAAGGTGTGCTTTTGGCCGTACTGCCAGCTCTCTGCACTCCACAGGGCCCTCCACCCCACCCAGCCTGATAAAGCACGCAGACTGGGATACAAGGCCAAGCAAGGTTATGTCACATATCAGATTCCTGTGAGCCGTGCTAGCTGCAAATGCCCAGTTCCTAAGGGTGCCAGCTATGGCAAGCCTAATTATCATGGTGTTAAACCGCTAAAGTTTGCTTGAAGCCTTCAGTCTATTGTGGAGGAGTGAGCTGGGTGCCACCATGTGACTCTGAGAGTCCTGGATTCATACTGGGTTGGTGAAAATTCTACGCACAAATTCTTTGAGGTTATCCTCATTGATCCATTCCATAAATCTACCAGAAGAAATCCTGACACCTAGTGGATCACCAGTCCAGTCCACAAGTACAGGTAGATGTGAGGGCTGACATTGGCAGGTTGAAAGAGCTGTAGCCTTGGAAAGGGCCACAAGTTCCGCCACACCGCTGGTGGTTCTCACCATGCAGCTTGGAGATGGTACAGTACTCTCCAGCTCCACTGTTACTGCTAATATAAGTAATGTTTGTGGGCTTCCCTGGTGGTACAGTGGTTAAGAATCCGCCTGCCAATGCAGGGAACACGGGTTTCGAGCCCTGGTCCGGGAAGATCCCACATGCCGCGGAGAAACTAAGCCCGGCGCCACAACTACTGAGCCCGTGTGCCACAACTACTGAAGCCTGCATGCCTAGAGCCCATGCTCCACAACAAGAGAAGCCACCGCAGTGAGAAGCCCGCACACTGCAACAAAGAGTAGCCCCTGCTCGCCTCAACTAGAGAAAAGCCCACGTTAAGCAACAAAGACCCAACACAGCCAAAAATAAAATTAAAAAAAAAAAGTAATGTTTGTGAAATTCTTACCTAATTAATTAGGATATTCATGTCTAAAAAGTGTTTTTTAACGTCTCTTAAAACTAGTTGTCTACAGATTGTTTCATGAATGCATTGTCAAATTATGACAGCTAAAGTGCAATAATGTTTGAATACTATAAGTGATGGTATATCTTGTTTCTAATAAGAAAAATACTTTTGTCTTTGCTTTATCCTTTTAGGAAGTTTACATGTCAGTGTTTAAAATGCTGTTTTGTACAATAGGTGTAAAATACGTTATGTAGAAGAGGAGTGCAGAAACTAGCCATGCACATGTTGGTGCATGTGATGAAACCGACAGCTTTACTGGAGTGATGCAGTGCTCTGCTGGGTTACTCTCCAGTGGCTGTTTTATGGAGTTTGGCAAGGATCGACTTTTTTAAAAAAATTAATTTATTTTTGGCTGCATCGGGTCTTCGTTGCTGTGCGTGGGCTTTCTCTAGTTGTGGCGAGTGGGGGCTACTCTTTGGTGCGGTGCGTGGGCTTCTCATTGCAGTGGCTTCTCTTGTTGCAGAGCACGGGCTCTAGGTGCGCAGGCTTCAGTAGTTGTGGCATGCCAGCTCTAGAGTGCAGGCTCAGTAGCTGTGGCACACAGGCTTAATTGCTTGGCGGCATGTGGGATCTTCCCGGACCAGGGCTCAAACTTGTGTCCGCTGCACTGGCATGCAGATTCTTAACCACTGTGCCACCAGGAAAGCCCAAGGACAAACTTTTAAAATTGGATTTTGCTTGGAAATGTGAAGGATGTCCTAATCCTCTGTCATGATCATATGCAGAAAAGTCATGAAAGTTGACTAGGGTCTACATTTTTAGATTTAATCTAATATTCCGTATCTGTGACTGCTGCTTCCGAAAGGAGAAAAGTTTAAAAGAATGCCACCATTTTTAAGAGAATTGAATAAACATGTTGCAAGAGGATTCTCTTACAAAAGAAACAAATCCTGGTTAACCTAAACAAAATTGCCTTGGTCTCCACAGTACCACTGAAGTTCACTTAAAAGGCAGAGGCTCCTGACTCAATCCCATGACTCCACAGGATCTGTAGAATACTGAATTTCATGCAAAATAGTAATGGTACTTATACTGGCATATACTGAAACTGATGGAAATTGAACATCAAGTAAATGAGAAGGGAATTATAAACCTTAAGGTTTGTAAGCTAGTAATGCTAGGATTGGGAAATTGATGGTCATCAGATACCTTTCAAGTGTGGGAGGATAGAAAAAGTCAGCTTTGATCAAAATTGTAAATACTTTATCTGTAGTGCTAGTTTGTGACCATTTTACCTTTGGCTAAAAATTAAGGTTGGCTTTATTTAAAAGTAACATCATTGCTCAGTCTAACAAGTGTTAAAAGTCATCTTGGGTTAACCCAATTTATCCATTCCCATAAGGCTACTGAGAAAAGTCATGTAGTTGCTGTTAATACAAGTTCATGGTTTCCAATTTAACTACATTTTTTTCATTCCTGCTCAACCTACCCTCAAAAATCCTTACCTTTCTACAAACTTCCAAGTCACCAATTATGCCTTCTTTAATAGTCAGCATACCACCACATCTGTTTGCTTCCCATCTTCCCGTAGTCCAGGCTTAGTTTACCTGGGTGAATTTGAGTGTGTAGGAAATATGGAAGAGTAATTGCCCCAATTCTTTCCAATTCTGGTTTTGCTGACTTAATAGGTAGTTTAATTTTGAAATCGAACTGCTGGTTTCCTTGAACCAATCTTTCTCCTATTCTCGTCAGGTCTTTTAAAAGACTCACTTAGGGAATTCCCTGATGGTCCAGTGGTTAGAGCTCTGCACTTCTACTGTGGGGGGCGGGGAGTGGGGGATGGCAGGCAGGGCTCAATCCCTGGTCAGGCAACTAAAATCTTGCAAGCTGGGTCTTGAGGCAAATCAATCAATCAATCAATCAATCAATCACTTAAATGATTTCCATAAAATAGGTAACAGGCTCACAAAACCTCTTGAGACCTAAATTCCTTTCCACTCAAAAAACAAACAAACAAACAACAAAAGTTAAACCATACATTTTGTGTGTAAAGGTTGTTCAACTAAAGGAATAAATGTCTGTTAATTTCCTTTTCCTTTTTTTTTTTTCCGGTACGCAGGCCTCTCACTGTTGTGGCCTCTCCCATTGCGGAGCACAGGCTCCAGAAGCGCAGGCTCAGCGGCCATGGCTCACGGGCCCAGCTGCTCCGCAGCATGTGGGATCCTCCCGGACCAGGGCACGAACCCGTGTCCCCTGTATCGGCAGGCAGACTCTCAACCACTGCGGCACCAGGGAAGCCCTTCTTTTCCTTTTTTTGGCTGCCCCACTCAGCTTGTGGGATCTTAGTTCCCCGACCAGGGATCAAACCCGGGGCCCAACTGGCAGTGAAGGTGCCAAGTCCTAACCACTGGACCACCAGGGAATTCCCTAAATTTTAAAAAATAAAAAATAAATAAGGGACTTCCCTGGTGGTCCAGTGGGTAAGACTCCGCAATCCCAATGCAGGGGGCCCAGGTTCGATCCCTGGTCGGGGAACTAGATCCCACATGCATGCCGTAACTAAGAGTTCGCATGCTACAGCTAAAGATCCCGCATGCTGCAATGAAGATCCCGTGTGCCGCAACTAAGACCCAGTGCAGCCAAATAAGTAAAATTTTTTGTAAAAATAAATTTATTTATTTATTTTTGGCTGCATTGGGTGTTCGTTGCTGTGTGCGGGCTTTCTCTAGTTGTGGCAAGCGGGGGCTACTCTTCGTTGCGGTGCACGGGCTTCTCACGGCGGTGGCTTCTCTTGTCACGGAGCACGGGCTCTAGGCGCACGGGCTTCAGTAGTTGTGGCACCTGGGCTCAGTAGTTGTGGCTTGCGGGCTCTAGAGTGCAGACTCAGTAGTTGTGGCACACGGGCTTAGTTGCTCCGTGCCACGTGGGATCTTCCTAGACCAGGGTTTGAACCTGTGTCCCCAGCATCAGCAGGCAGATTCTTAACTGTGCCACCAGGGAAGTCCCTAAAATCCTTTGTAAGGAAGGGAAAGTTTACAAATAAATCCTTACCAAGAGAACTCACAGATTTTGATCTGCAGTAACTACCAAGTTTTTTGAACTGCTTTTTTAAAAAAGAGGCCACTACCTACTCCTCTGTCACACAAATTGTGCTAAAGGGCCCAATTCCAGTACTATGCACATCAGCTTCAGATGGAGTATCATGCTGGATCTGAGAATTAAAGTTTAAATTGGGGGACAAATAAAAATGTAAGCTCAAGCAGAGTTCCAGTTCACCATAGGATCAATTTAAGTGTGCAGTCAGTTTATATTCAGTACCACCTGGTGTGCACTGTGTGCTGTGTGAATGACTGTATCATAATAAACAGATTTGGGTTTTTCTTAAACAGTAGCAAGAAAAATGCTTGCTGTGCAAATCCTGGGCTGCCCCAAGAGAGGCAAATGAAAACCCCATGCCTAAATTTGTCTCTTCCTATTTTATCTCCTCTCTGCGTTCAGACCTTTCTCTTTTTCACCCCAGGGTTATTCCTTAACCCTTCCGACCCCATCTGCAATCTTCCATCCTGTGCCACATTGGAAGATGTCTCCCGGGCGCCTGGGCTCAGCAAAACAATACTTTTCTTTTTCTCGGGCTGGGTAGTAAGGCAGTGCCAGCCCAGGCTCTGAGCCTCATTAGATTGATTAGGCAAAGAAGTCAGGCAGAATGCTGTTTATTCTTTGCACCGTTCCTCTCACCAAAGCCTCTTTGGTGTTCTCTTCTTTCTTTTTTCCTTACATGGCCTTCACGAAGAGTAATTAATTAAGATTTAAAAGCAGTAATAAATCACATTTTATAGACTCTGAGCACAATATATTTTTCCTGAAAGCCAATTTAGAAGAAATCTCTAAAATGAGATGTAAAACAACAGCAATTGAAATAAATAATCGAACTGAAAAGTCCCAAGCACTGTCAAAAGAAGAACCGTGTACTCTATCTCTGCAATAACAGGCATATAATAGGATCGTTTTCAGCCCATTTCCCCATCCTGCCGGGCAAGAGTTGGTTCAGATAAGGAAAAAGAGCCAAACAAACCGGGGTGGGGGTGGGGGTGGGGGTGGGGGGGTGGGGAACACCAGTTATTTTTGATGCCTGGTAAACAGCCTGCGCCAGGGGATAAGGCTTTTCTGGCTCTCAAATACCCATTCTTCCCTTTCCTTGTGTCTGTCGTCCTCCCTGGAAGCTGCGGGGTAGGGAGTTCTAAAAATAGTCCGTGAATCACGGCAGATAATATTGTGCAGCTGTTACATAAACAGCCAGCCCGCGCGGGCGCCGAGGGTAGGAACGGAAAATATCTGGGTCAGGGTTGTCACTCTGAATAGGTTCCCCCGGAGCCGGCCTGCGGAAGGCGCGGCCGGGAGGAGGCTTGGGCCCACGGGCCGGGAACAGCAGGAGAGTGGCGGGCGGCCCTCGGCGGGGTAGCCGAGGCAGCTGGCCGGGCGCGGGCGGCGGCGCGAGCTGGGCGGACGTGCTCCGCGCGGTCTCTCCATGGCGGGGAGCGGGCCGCGGCGTCGGCGGCGCTGACCGGCCGGGACTGGGCGGGCGGGCGGACCCGGGCGGGGGCCTGGGGCTGAGGGAAGATGAGCGCTCTCCTGGAGCAGAAGGAGCAGCAGGAGAGGCTGCGGGAGGCCGCGGCCTTGGGGGACATTCGGGAGGTGCAGAAACTGGTGGAGAGCGGGGTGGATGTGAACTCCCAAAATGAGGTCAACGGCTGGTAAGTGGGGAGCGGGGGAGGCCTAGGGTCAGAGCACCCGGCCCGGGCGCGACCTCGGCCTAGCGCTGAACCCGACGCCCTCTAAGGCGTGGCCCGGCGCTCCGGGTCAACGAGGCTGTGCGCTCTGGAGGCCAGACCTGGCCCCCTCTGCCTCGGTTAGTCAGCGGAGCGTCGTGTCCAAATCCCGGCCCACGTGGTCCTGCCCCGGCAGCGCCCACCCGAACCCTGGCGCCCGCCGTTCCTCCCTCCCCACCCCTAACGTCACCCTAATTTGATGCTCACCCCAGTTCTAGTCTGGAATTACTATGAAGAGCACGTCTGTGCAGAGCAAAAAGCATAAGCAACTGAGGAAATGTGGATCTTATAAACTAGCACGATTTCTTTTCCCAAGACTAGGGGAAAAAATCACTTGCATCCCTATTCTGCTTCTCTGTTGTCTCACTGCAGCAGTGATTTGCTACTACCTACAGCTGCCTGTTGCAGGAAGACCCATTCATTTATCCTATGGAGTGTTTGCTTTGTTTTCTTACAACAGTTTCAAACATGGGACTTCAGATGCCTGCATGCAGTTGAGTCCTTTCCAACTAAATAAGGCATCTCATTTTATGATGTGCTGGTGGTCAAGTTTTAAGTTACTGAATGTGGTATTATTCTGCTCTCTTCACATTTAAATTTTAATTTTTTATTTGATCCAGGTAATGCTTAACCAACCTATATTGCTAGCTGAGAGTTAAAGTGAGTTTGCAAATGTTTTATTTTTTAAGGTGGAATCATACAGTTTGAAACTAAAAGGGACATTGGAGATGGGTTCAACTTCAGAGAATAACCTGCCCGAGGTCACACAACTATTAATATAAAAGCCAGGACTGGAGTCGCAGTTTCCCGACTTCCTCACAAATCTATCTACGAACTTACCCTAAGGAAAACAGCCTGCGTAGCTGTCCAGAAAGCGAGGAAACAGTAGAAACTGCTTTTTTGTTTTGTTTAAAAGTGTTTGCAAACTAGCTTGCTTTTCTCTGTGTGTGCCATTTCTAGGATTGCTGTGTGGTTCACAAGCTGTGAATCATTGTTTCGGCACTGGGAGGCAGTGTTGTGTAGAAGAATAAGCCTGGTCTTTCCTGCAGGTTCTTCTCCATTCCTGCTTAGATATACAACCTTGCCCGAGTCACTTCATTTTCCAGTTATTTCAGAAGAGTGTTGTGAGCATTTACGGAGATGCAGCATGATATAAACAGCTAACATTTATTGAGCTTGCTCCTTAGTGCAAACAAGCTTCCAGGTGCTTTATGTGTATTATCTCATTCACAACTACTCAGGGACATAGCTATTGTTATCCTCTCCATTTTGTAGGTGAGGATACTGAAGCCCAGAAAGATTAAGTAATTTTCCCAAGGTCACAGAGTTTACAGTAACTGATGGAGCTGGGAAACAAACCCAGCATCTGCCTCCAAACCATACTTCCTCTTTTTTTTTTTTTTTTGGCCACACCCAACGGCATGTGGGATCTAAGTTCCCCGACCAGGGATCGAACCCACACCCCCTCCAGTGGAAACATGGAGTCTTAACCACCGGACCACCAGGGAAGCCCCCAAACCATACTTTCTTAACCACATAGTAGGTGCTCAGTGAACGTAAGTTGGTGGAACTATGAAGAGACTTTCATAGATTTAATTGGGGGAAGATGTCTAATAGGACTTCAAATGCAACATGCCCAGGGTTGAGTTCCTGGTCGCCCTAATTGTCCCCAGCCTGCTCCTGAGTCCTCATCTCAGCATCTGAGGTGCACAGGCCAGAACCTTTGGTGCCCTCCTTGCCTTCTGTCTTTCCCTCACACCCCACATCCAGTCAAGCCGCTAATCCTGCCAGCTCCACTGGCAGCGGTGTAGTGAGAATCTGACCATTTCTCACTAGCTCTACCACTACACCTCTGGTGCAAAGCCACCATCATTCCATCACTTGGATTAATGCAGTAGCCTCCTAACTAGTCCTTCTACCCTACATCTTTTCTCAGCACAGCAGCCAGAGGGATCTTTTCTCAGCACAGCAGCCAGTCAGATCATTTCATTCTGCTCAAAACCCTTTAATAGCTCCCGTCTCACGTTGAGTAAAAGCCCACAGGGTCCTACAGTTTCGACTCCTTGTCCCTGCATCCTCTGTCTTTACCTCTAAGCCTCACCTCCGGCTTTACCCCCTTGCCCCCTTCATTCAGCTCTCCTGGCCTCCTTGCTTTTCCTGAAAACACCAGGCACAATGTTGATTCAAGGCCTTTGTGTTTTCTCTTCCCGTTATTTAAAATGCTTTTGTCCCCTCACCTCCTTCAGGTCTTAGCTTAGACATCCCCTTAGTGAGTCTTTCCTTGGCCCTCAATTTAAAATTGAGCCATGCCCCTTCCCTGTCTCTGGCATTTCCTAATCCCTTTCCTCTCTTTATTGTCCTTGTAATACAATCTCTGTGTACCATAGTGTTTTGCTTAGTTGCTGACTGCCTCAGTTTTCTCATCTGTAAAGTGGGAGAATGTTGATAATAGTAGGTTGTTTAGAGGATTAAATGGGTTGTTTAGAGGATTAAATGAATTAATATATGTAAAACTTTTAGAACAGTGTTCAGCATGTAAAACATGTCTGTGTTAACTATTTTTTTCTTTTTTAACTATTATTTTTTTATTAAGTAGTGTGCTGGGTAATGGGATATAAAGGTTATCCTCAAAAAACATAGTCAGCAGCATAGAAAAGCAGAATGGTTACTGCTTTCAATTCTTAGCTGCTCAGTAACCACAATTTCTGCACAAATGAAATTTGTGCCTCTGGTCTGAAATACTTCCCAGCACTGAAAGGATGCCCAGTGCCTCTGGTCTGAAATACTTCCCAGCACTGATAGGCTATTCTGACTGCAAATTTAAAGCTTAAAGAGTTCACGTTCAAAGATAGAGCTCCCACATCAATTGTACTTCAAGTGTCATGCATACCCCTTTGCTTTAAGGAACAAGTATAATAGCTCAGGAAGAAGTTGAAAATATTGCCTGGCTACAGTGCCTGTCAGTTCTGGCCACCCAGAGCTGCACAGGTCTGGACTATAAATGATGATCACTCAGGGTACAGGGCTGTGGGGGACGTGCTGTGTTGACTTAACTCCACTTTACATGGTGATGCTTTAGCTAGCTGGTTTGTCCCCAAGTGTCTCAGATCCACTGGCAGTATATTTCTTCCTTCACTCTCAAGCTTGTCGTGAACAAGTGATTTACTACTAGCAAGTGAGCACTTTATTTCCAAAAGGGAACATATTTTTCTCATCATGCTCCATTCATTTTTGAGTGCTTGCTTATCATTATAATTATTCATTTTCAGGCTTTCAAGACATCCACACACAAACACACTCTCAGCTGTAGTTTGGCCAGAATCAAGGATATGTGGGATCCTTCTACTCCAAGTAATGCCCACCGTGTCCTTGGTTCACTCATTCAGCAAATATTAAGTACCTGTATATTCAAGCAGATACTTCCTTACCCTCACACAGAGCTTATATTTTAGAAGTCCATATCAAGACTCTTCCCTTATTTTCCCCAAATTGGCATTCTTTTCATCATAGAGTACCTTTTAAAGACATCTGGATAATCTAATTCTAATGGGTAATAGTTTGGAATGTCAAATATCACTCTGAAACATCAGTGGAGTTGCTCCCAGCCAGCCAGACAAGCTGGCTTTCTGTAAGTCATAAATATTAAGGTGCCCAGGGCAAATCAGCTTTTTCCTGGAACCAAATGTACTTTCTAGATAGTTATATTTCTCAGGTGGGTGACCTAATCCTCAGTATTGAACTTATGTTCTATTCTTTACCATATGTATATTCGTCTATAAGCTCTGAAGATATTTATCTCAGTTCAATTAGAGAGTTGGTGAGTGAGGACATTTCAAAACGGGAGAAAAGTAATTTCCTTCCATAATAACATTCAGGTTTGGCAACTGGGGATGAATTTCGTAGCTCTATTAAGTTGGAGTATTGGCTAGCATGTTATTCTGTTTCTGTGCAGTGTTAAGATAATAGCTCTTTAGAGTGTGCATAATCCCTTCCTGTGTGTACAATAGTAAATAATTAGTTTTACTTAAATAAGTCTAATACTTCAGAAGAGTTCTCAAAACTTTTGGCTGTTGATGTACATTTTTGAAGTGCTTTAGGAATTAAAGTACGTGTGTAGTGCCTTAAACACAAGGCATTGCACATGTACTTTAATTCCTAAAGCACTTGAAAAATGTAGCCTTCTGGAGAGAGCTAGAGAAGTGAACTCTTAAAAATGGAAATTTGGAAATCCTTTGTGTGTGTGTGTGAAGGAGAGAAAAGGAAAGAGGAAAAGAGTAACTGAGATTCAGACAGGAATCTGCTGTAGTAATAATTTTAGTGGCAGAGCAAGCTGCAGATGAGAGATGGTTAGTAGCCTGATAATATTTAATCTTCAAGTGACATTTGGTGCATATGAAGCAAGTTTCCATAGTCTCTTAAAAGGAATATGGCCATGTAAAAATATATTTTAAAGAGACTGGTACAATCTAATGAGCGACACTGATAGAGTGAACACACAGGATATCAGTAGAGTTATCTAGCCAGCCAGGCAGCCAGCCTTCTGAAAGCCATTGAAATAAAGCTCCGAGGATAAATCAGCTTTTCCCAAGGGCCAGAAATGAAATTGAAAAATAAATTTTAAGCATATTAAATATTTCGATCATCTGCTTTCTGAAAAGAGAAGTTAAGATTACCAGCCTGATTTTCTGGTTCTAGCTGAACTCTAACACGCTTGTATGTATTTATTTACTGGTGTGTAGAATTTGAAATCCCAAATCACCTCTCCACTTTTTAAATCACTCTTTTTTTCTTTTCTTTGCCGTAGGACCTGTTTACACTGGGCATGTAAACGCAACCATGGTCAGGTGGTCTCTTACTTGTTAAAATCGGGAGCTGACAAAGAGATTCTTACCACAAAGGGAGAAATGCCAGTCCAATTAACATCAAGGAGAGAAATTAGGAAGATTATGGGAGGTGAGTCTGTTTTGAGGCAACTTTTGATTTTGTCAACCTAATTTAAGACTTATGGTATTATTGTATATATTCTTTTTTTTTTTTTTTTCCTGCGGTACGCCGGCCTCTCACTATTGTGGCCTCTCCCGTTGCGGAGCACAGGCCCCGGATGCGCAGGCTCAGCGGCCATGGCTCACGGGCCCAGCCGCTCCGCGGCATGTGGGATCCTCCCGGACCGGGGCACGAACCGGTGTCCCCTGCATCGGCAGGCGGACTCTCAACCACTGCGCCACCAGGGAAGCCCTATTGTATATATTCTTGATGCCAAACAGCCAATCTGTTTGTATCTAAAAACAAGATAGTCTTAACTGTGCCAAGATAATTATTCCATACTGTTTCTGGAAAGGTAGGCATTATAAAGTTTTGGTTTTTTATCTGTAAACTTTAAGGTGATAAAAATGGTAACGATAAACGTGCAGTAAACACTGATCAAAATATTTGTTGTATACCAAAGGACACTAGCTTTCACAAGATACTCTTTACTTTGTAGTTTTTAAAGGGCTATGTAAATGTTCTGTGTTTCCGTCTTTTTAAGTGGAAGATGATGATGATAACCATGACGACCTCCCTCAGCTGAAGAAGGAGTCAGAGCTGCCCTTTGTTCCGAACTATTTGGCCAACCCAGCCTTCCCTTTCATCTATACCCCTGGGTCGGAGGATTCAGCCCAGCTGCAGAATGGGGGCCCCTCCACACCTCCTGCATCACCCCCTGCAGATGGCTCACCTCCATTGCTGCCCCCTGGGGAACCTCCCCTGCTTGGGGCCTTTCCACGGGACCACACCTCTTTGGCACTGGTTCAGAATGGGGATGTGTCTGCCCCATCTGCCATACTCAGAACACCAGAAAGCACAAAACCGGGTCCTGTTTGTCAGCCACCGGTGAGTCAGAGTCGCTCCCTGTTCTCTTCTGTCCCGTCCAAGCCACCAATGTCTCTGGAGCCTCAAAATGGGACGTATGCAGGACCAGCGCCAGCATTCCAGCCATTTTTCTTCACCGGAGCATTTCCATTTAATATGCAAGGTAACCTCTCATCAGCAAACAGCCTCTGCAACAGGGCGGGTGGTGTCCAGAGGTCTAGTGCTTTACTTCCTGGTTTTCTGAGGAGTGGGGGTGGGATTTATTTATTTTGCATCTGATTATAGACTTACAGAAAAGTTGCAAGACTAGTATAAGGAACTCTCTTTACTCAGATTTACAAGTTATCTTTTGCCCTTTTACCCTGAACTACTTAAGTGTGTTTTTCTTAAGAACAAGGATAGTCTCTTACATAATCACCATATAATGAGAAGATTTAGAAAATATAACCTTGGGCTTCCCTGGTGGCGCAGTGATTGAGAGTCCGCCTGCTGATGCAGGGGACACGGGTTCGGGTTCGTGCCCTGGTCCGGGAAGATCCCACATGCCGTGGAGTGGCTGGGCCCGTGAGCCGTGGCTGCTGAGCCTGTGCGTCCTGCAACGGGAGAGGCCACAACAGTGACAGGCCCGCGTACCGCAAAAAAAAAAAAAGAAAAAAGAAAATATAACCTTGACCTAAAACTATTCTCTAACCCATAGTTTATATTTAAATTTTTGTCAGCTGTGTCAGCAATGCCCTTTGTGGCTATCTTCACTCCCTCTACTCCTGCCCGCCTCCCAGGATCAACCATTGCATTTGCCTATCATGTTGTTATAGTCTCCTTTAATCTGAAGCATTTCCTCAGCCTTTAGCTATCACTTTAGACCTCAGATTTTTGAAGAGTCCAGGCCAGTTATTTTGTAGAATATGATTTCCTTTCATTTTTTTCTCTGTTTATTAGGTGGTATTCTACTATAAAGAAGGGCTTTCCCTTCTCCTCCATTTGAACTCACTGATTCTTATTTTATTTATTGGGTTATAATGCATTAGTATCATTATTTTGATGTTCAAATTATGCCAGATTTATCCAGAGGGAGCCCCTTGGAGCTTGTTCTTGTGTCTCTTGGACATGCCCATCATTCTTGGAGCACTTCCTTACTTTGTGGTACAGCAAGATGTTTCAGGCTCCCTAGTATAACTTTCCCTGCCCCAGCCTTGGAATCAGCTGTTTCTCCAAGGACCCCTGGTTCTTTCTGGTGGAGAATGGTATTCAGGAACCAGAACGTGAACACTAGGTGTGCTCACTGCTGCTAGCATCATTTCTTCTAGGCTCACTCAGAGGACCGAGTTAGAATAGAAAGGAAAAAGCAAGCAAACAATAAAGAGCAATTGAATGATGAAAGGAAAGATATAAAGTAAAGATGCATGTACCTAGGAACATGACTTCAAAGCATTCTAGGTTCTCATTTAATTGTTACAGCAAACTCATCAACTGGGTATTATTATTTACATTTAATTTAATTAATTTATTTATTTTGGCCTCCCCGCACAACTTGCAGAATCTTAGTTCCCCAACCAGGGATTGAACCTGGGCCCTGGCAGTGAAAGCGACGAGTCCTAACCACTGGACCACCAGTGAATTCCCATTATGTACATTTTATTTATTTATTTTTTAAGAGTTTTTTTCTTGGCTGCCCTGCGCAGCATGTGGGATCTTAGTTCCCTGACCAGGGATTGAACCTGCGCCCCTTGCATTGGAAGCATGGAGTCTTAACCACTGGACCGCCAGGGAAGTCCCTATGTACATTTTAGAAATGGAGAAACTTAAATGCAGAGAGAGAGGTAATTTGCCCAGTATCACATATCTAGTACATGATAGAGCGGGGTTATACGCGTTTGTACCACAGTTATTCAAGGTTCAAAAGGTCACAAAAAGTAGAGTTGAAAGCAGCTCCCACAATTTATGACAAAAGCAACAAACTCTCCTTTGGTATTTTACATCAGCGATCTCCAGCCTTTTTGGCACCAGGGACTGGTTTTGTGGAGGACGGTTTTTCTACAGACTGGTGGGGGGAGGGGGAGAATGGTTCAGGTGGTAATTCGAGCAATGGGGAGCCCCAGAGAAGCTTTGCTCCCTTGCTGCTCACCTCTTGCTGTGCAGCCCCATTCCTAACAGGCCGTGAACCGGTATTGGTCCGTGGCCGGGGGTTGGGGACCCCTGTTTTAAATGAAAAGTAGAAAATGAACATATGCTTCCTGGATATCAAGCTGCATGCTGACCTGAGAGGATTAGTAACGTTAAAAAAAAAAAAGAAAAAAAAGGCAAGCAAACACAAATATATGTACTTTTTTCTGTATTTCTATATCTACTTAATCTAGATCTTTTAAAAAATATTAAAAACTGTAAATTAATCCTAATACCTCCAATTCCAGTCAACACCACAGGGTATAGTCTAGTCTTACCTTTCTTTTTCCATATCAGTAACTCCCTCACTTTCTGTTTTTGAGGACCTGTTACTATTGTTGTTGATAACAGTGGCCCATGGGTGGCGTGAGGGATTCCTATATAAGGAGCAAAGCAGAACCACTAAATGCACATGGGTGCATGGCTTGGGCCATCACGGCAGCCAGGCTCAGAATTTAGGAGCAGACTGCTTAGATCCCAGAGCCACGAATAATGGTATTTGTTTACTCTCAAAGCCAAAATTCCTCCCTTATTAAGGTATACTGAATTCAAGTCATAGTTAGACTTTAATTTTTATCAGTAGCTTATCTTTTTGCTCTTGTACTGTCTTTACTGCAAGGATTTTCATATCATAAATATCTTTAGATCCACAATTGTTAAGTCTATAGAGTAACTCTTGTACCGTTATCCTTCCCGTGCCTTCTTTTCACCTCGCTTCCCCTCACCCTGCTTATGTGTTGTTTGATACCCAACCCATTCTCAAGCCTTTACCTGCTTAGCTCCAGCGGCAGAAGTAAATTGGCCTTCTGTATGGCTGGGATGGTTGTCTGCCGTCTCCCCCTGCCGCCCCTTTACTTTGTGAACCACAGTCCTAGATGTAGGGAGGACAATGCAACTGCACCAGCAGAGCCAGAACTGGGCCTGAGCAAACCATGCTGTAATATTGTGCTTTGTTTTCTCATTGGGTGGCACAGGCCTTAGCACAGGACATGATTAAGGGTAACCATCTTCTGGAAAAGGTCTTAAATTACCTCGGGTTACTATGCCAGAATCATTCATTAACATTTCCCCCCTTTTCCCTAGAGCTGGTACTCAAGGTGAGGATTCAGAACCCATCTCTTCGAGAAAATGACTTCATTGAAATTGAACTGGACAGACAGGAGCTCACCTACCAAGAATTGCTCAGAGTGAGTTGCTGTGAGCTGGGTGTTAATCCTGATCAAGTGGAGAAGATCAGAAAGTTACCCAATACTCTGGTAAGAAAGGTAAGAAAGGTCTGTTAAGTGGTTGCTTTTTCCATTTGGAAAATATCCAGCTTCCTCCTTGGGTATGTGAGTCATAGTTGAAGAAACGAGAAGAGAATAGAACAAGAGCAAAGGGTGTTTTTCCATTGAGCTTTCTTTCCTCTACTGGGCCTATAGAGACACTGGCATTTCTGAAAGTGGTAGGATACCAGAGAGAATGTTCTGAATTTACCATTCACAGGTACCTATTTTTGGTTGTTTCTCTTTAGTGATCTGTAAGGATTACTAGTGCACTATCACATGTGCCTTGTGTTTTATAACATAAGAACCAGCCTAAATTATAGTGCAAATCTACATAGATACATGTGTGGTCCTCCCAGCGTCTCTGGGTTCCCTGAATGTCAGGCTTCTGGCTTCTCGGGGCCCCTGAGGAAAACATCCCTGCACTGCCTCTCCCTTCGAGGTGTGCTTATCTTGTAGCATCTGCTGTTAAGGCCTTCTACCACTCCAACCCAGTTCACGTTCCTGGGGAATTTCCTGCACTATCACTGATATCAGCACAGCACACCAAACACATAGAGACAAGCGGCTCCTCTTAATCTGTTTAACCTATTTTTGTTTTAGGACAAAGATGTTGCTCGACTCCAAGATTTCCAGGAGCTGGAACTGGTTCTAATGATAAGTGAAAATAATTTTCTGTTCAGAAATGCTGCATCCACACTGACTGAAAGGCCTTGCTACAACAGGAGAGCTTCAAAACTGACTTACTAATGCAGCAGGGACTTTTATCACTGAGTACTGTGACAGTGTGCATCACCTCTGGGCCAAGGACAAGCCATTGATCTAAATGCCTTGGATGCCCCGGAGGGCCCCTGGTGCCACTGCGTCGGATACACTAACATCGTTCTGCCAAGGTAGGAAGCCCCTGACCCCGAGCAGCGGTGCCACTCTTCCGAGCCTCTTGGTGCACAATAAACCTATTGCTGGAAGCTGTGAACAGCTGAGAAGTGGCCTGGAGAGGCAGAAGCCGACGGTTCTATATCCAGTGTGTTTTTTGTGCAGAATGTAAGAGAGTTGTCTAACAGAAGCTGAGAGAGAGCAGAGCCTATTTCTAGCTAGTCCTGTTGACAGTGCACCCGAAGGGCCGGGAAGCGCTTCTCTTGGTGTTGCATGTTCACGACTCTCCAGAAACGTGAACTAGAGAGGAAAACTGGGGAAAGCACAGGTACTGGACATAGGAATCTTGGTGTGACTTGTGGCTGTGAGGTTTCACATAACATAGTTATAAATGTTACTCAGGTTAAAATTATTTAAGAATACAGTTACCTAATTGTAAATATGCTGTTAACCAAAAGAGCTTCCCCTCCCTGACTTTTTCCATTGTAAACACTCGACTGCTTCTGTCTCTAGATTGCCATTGCCTAGACAGTCATCTCTGCATTAACGCCCCTTCGTGGTCACTAGAGGGCTCTCTAACGCCTCCTAAAAGAGCAACAGCTTTTTTTTTTTTTTAACTGAAGCGATCCCTGTCTTCGTGTTTCTGTTTAATTGCACCGAAAGAGAAGAGCACAAACATTGCCAGTCCATGTTCTCCACTTTCATTTTCCACTACAAATGAAAAGCAATTTTCCAGACTGAATCCTTTGCTATTTTAAAGGTTATTGTGGGAAACTGAGCTAAAAGGAGTTAGCATCTTTATTTTTGTATCAAAGATAAAGATTATTTTGAAACTATTGGGATTTTTACACAGCTCTGAAATCTGTTGCTTTTGTAAACAAGTTGTTTGATCTTGGGCATCCTCCACAACCACCACCAACCCACTTAACAAAGTCAGTTGTGAGTCGGCCAGGCTTTGTTCTCAAAACAAACAAATAACCTGATTAAACTCTTGAGCATGGCATAAGAATTTTTCTAAAGAACGCATTTAAGGATTCTTTTCCTTCCCTTCAGTGTCATTAATGTTAAAAAGAAAAGCTACTGTCTTGTTGAAATAAACAGCTTAACTTTAGAAACAAGAATGAGCACACTTAGACAAACAGGAGAGCAGGGGTTTGAAGCCAGCTGTTGAAGAACATCCCTGCTGTCTTAAGAAGCTTTCTCCCCATAGTGCCTATTGTTTCCAAAGAAACTTAACTTCCTAACTGTGTTAATTTTATTGGAACACTACAGATTGAGAGAGAATGTGCAGAAGATGTCAGTGGAAGAGAATGTTGTGCTAAGCTAATGGCCTCCTGCTGCTGCTTAAATGCTGAGCTGTGGTTGAGGTGTTTTCAAGGCCAGTGTGGAGTCACTCTGTTCAGTGACTTAATTGTATTACAGCAATTACGGATGGTGAGTTACTCACCCTTGTGCAGTGTTTGCCTAACAGAGTGTAAAGGTTATTTATTACTCACTTTCTCTGAAGTGCTTTAAAGAAGAAACTTCCCTTGTGTTTCAACCAGTCAGAAGATAGTCTGTCCAAACAAACTAACCCTTTTTTTCCCCTTACCTTTGAAAAAAGTTACAATTTACTGATACAGTTAAGGCTAGTTTTATCCTGGAATAAATAAATTCAGTATTAATTCATGTCTAAATCATTGGGGTTAATACTCTTCCAGCCATCCAGATCAATTAGAAATTCTTGGAAGCTGTTGAAGCCCCTGGCTGGGAGGTGGCCTACAGAGGAATAGCTCCAGGGCATTTCCCGGGCTTAGAAATGGAGGCCGCGGGAATCTCCAGTGAGAGATGGGCCCTGCCCCGCTCTCTCTTCTCCCTTATAAAGTCCTCTGTGGTCAACTGACTCTTGCGTATGGCAGTGAATTAGACTGCACAGCTGCTGGTAGGTGAGTTTCAAGTCTTAATCTATGCATTCAGAGAAATATTTTTATATGCTTTGTGTAATTTATAACAAGGATTTTTTTTTAGCTTTGTTAACTGTGAATTCGCCCCTCCTCCTCCACTGCATATTTAAAGCATGTGCTCACACTGTGTGTAAACATTCACTGAAGATTTTTCTCTTCGTGAACTGCTGACTGTTCAAGCATAACAAGTATTATTAAAATTAAATATTAACTGACCAAACCCACATTCTTTAATTTTGGCCTCCTAAACAGCACTATACTTCTAATAATACGGGGTTCAAATTGTTGGACAGTTCCAGGGAGAAAACCCTCTGGAGGAAGACTAGGAGGGACCGGGCCCCAGCTGAGCCGCCTCCCTCCTGCTGCTGCGGTGGCGTGCACGCCTGTCAGTGGCACCGGAGACAGATATCTTGTGCGGGGTCTTCCTCTCAGTTCACAGCAGTCAGCTTCATTTCCCCAGAGTAGCTGAGCCAGCTAGATGGAGGCCATCCTCTGTTAACCACATTTTTTGATTATCCTATTTACTTTACACAACTGAGCCTCTCCTTTGGGCTGTCAGCACCTGTCAGGGCCTCAATGAGCTCAGAGGCAAACTCCCAAGACAGGAGAGGAAATACAGCCTTACACCTTCAGATCTTTAGCTGAGAATGATGCCGAATGAATCTGCATTTCTGTTGGTTTGGGGCAGCTAGAGCCTCCCCAGCCAGACGTCATGCCAAATCGGCCCGATAAATCAGGGAGCACAGCAGAGACCTTTTCTTAGCTCCAAGGAGAGGCAGAATAATTTGGGCATTTGTGCTTTCATACTCGCTTTATCACAAGGATGGAAGTCTTCTTCTATGCACTCATAAACATCCTGGGCAGAAACAGCCTGCCAAAAAAATGTGATTAACCTTTAACAAATAGTCCTGCAGCACAGGCTGGCCTGATGCATATAGAAAAATCAGATCAAAGGAGCCATCTCCACACCTACTGCAAACCATTTAGGGTGGAGGAAAAACAAAAAAGCCATCACCCACAACCAGTCACATGATACCAAGAGTAAAGTTTGAAGAAATGAGAGTCAGAGGAGACCAGAAAACTTAGTAAGGTAACAAAGAGAAGAGATCCCTTCCAAATAGAAGGCCATGTGCCAGGTAAATTCTGACCTGCAGAAAAATAAACACTTCATTGGCTTGCTCAAAAAAAGCAAATTTAATTCACTCCCTCATCTCATTGACCAGCCCGGGACTGTCAGGAGAGGGGGCAGCCTCTGGCTGCTCTGTGTTCCAATATTCACCTTCAGCCACAGTGAGGAAGATGCATGACTTGGAGACCTCACTGGTGACGGGGGCCTGTCCGGAACAGACTGTTAAAGGGGCGAGGGAATAAAGCACCACGCGTTTCTCATCCCCTAGAGCAGCGGTCCCCAACCTTTTTGGCACCAGGGACTGGTTTCGTGGAAGACAATTTTTCTATGGATGGGGTGGGGGGATGGTTCAGGCGGTTATGCAAGCGATGGGGAGCGATGGAGAGCAGCAGATGAAGCTTTGCTCGCTTGCCCACTGCTTACCTCCTGCCGTGCAGCCCGGTGCCTAACAGGCCATGGAGCGGTACCGGTCCACGGCCCATGGGTTGGGGACCCCTGCCCTAGAGAAGCAGGCATAGTGGTCTGAGGGATGACATAAATGTGGAGGTGTTCGGGACTTCCCTGGTGGCGCAGTGGTTAAGAATCCACCTGCCAATGCAGGGGACACGGGTTCGAGCCCTGGTCTAGGCAGATCCCACATGCCACGGAGCAACGAAGTCCGTGCGCCACAACTACTGAGAGCCTGCGCTCTAGATCCTGCGAGCCACAACTGCTGAGCCCATGTGCCACAGCTACTGAAGCCCGCGCGCCTAGAGCCTGTGCTCCACAACGAGAGAAGCCACCGCAATGAGAAGCCCGCGCACTGCAACGAAGAGTAGCCCCCGCTCGCTGCAACTAGAGAAAGCCTGCGTGCAGCAACGAAGATCCAACGCAGCCAAAAATAAATAAATTTAAAAAATAAAATGAACTTAAAATAAAAATGTGGAGGTGTTCACAGCAGCTTTCCCAGGAGGCCTCGGGTCAGATTTCAGGGGTTTTATTTCTCACCTTTTTACAGTATCTGCACAGCAGCGCAGGAACTACTGGCAATTACCCAGTGAATTTTGGCTGTGAAGACAATATTTCTAGCCAAAAGTTCTTGGGTCTGAAGTTTTCAGATAATTCCAGCCATGTAGATGTGTATAAAGGTACCCTCCATCTCTCCCTCCTTCCTCCCTGCCTCCTCTAAAGGTCCTAGCCCCCAGACCTTGTGAACAGAGAAAGGCTACATTGGGGTGTATGTATTGTTGACACGAAGCTTTATTTTATCAGCGCTCCATTTTTAATGGATCCAGGCCAGCACCCCAGAGTACCAGACTCAGTTCCTAGGGACGGCCTGACCTGGCAGTCTTCTGTTCCAGAAGGAAAAAGCTTTATTAAAAAAGAAAAAACTTCAGAGTAGAAAATATGAAAAATCATGGGGGTAGGGAGGTCATGCCATGAAATGATTGAAAACAGTACAGTGTGGAAATAACACCACATTGGGAATCAGGAGGCCTGGGGACTAGTCTGGGCTCTGCCTCAAATTAGCTATGACTTTGGGCATGTTATTTGCCTCTGGGGCTTCACCTCCTCACCTGAAGCATTTAGCATGGTTATCCTGCCAGGCACTTAACAGGGACAAAAACCTGACAAATGCCCCCAGCGTTTGCTATTAAGTCCATTCCGTAGACACATCTGGTGTCCTTACCCTTCCTGATGAAAACCAGGAATGTCCAGGAAGAAATCCCAGGAATATATTTTAGGCAAGTCCAGCATCTCTGGCCATCCCGTAGAAGATGCCTCTGGCTGCAATGAGGTTGGTTGGAGAATCAAATTCAGCTATTGTCCCTTTGTCCAGGACCAGGACCCTAGCCAAGGAAAAGAAGTGGTCAGGTCTCCATCAGCCCAGATCTGGTTTCATGGTCCAACCCTGCCCTTCTGGGTACCGCTCAGGCCCCGCAGTGACATGCCAACCCTCCCACTTCAGTCAACCCACCCAACACAGTGCTACACCACATATGCACGCTTGCAAGGCTGGTTATTTTAGCCACTCCGTTTGCTGTCCTGGCAGATGAGACAATTTCTGGGATCAAACACAAGGTCCGATTCATCTTTGTTAGTCGGGGCTCCGAAAACCTCCCCTAATGAGCCCTTCCCTTCACCAGGGTCACAGGGCCTGTGTGCTTCCATCTGCTTTGTGCCAACTCAAAAAGGCACACGGCGGGAAACTGGGCTGCAGTGAGGCCGGATGCTGGCATCTGGGGCTTTGGCTGCAAAGCTGGCTGCCGCTGATGGGTGGATCTCCCCCCGCCCACACACACACACACAGTCAAGCCTGGGCCTGGGATTAGAATCTCTTGCCAACTAAACACAGGGTGCACCTGGTGCAGGGCCAACAGGCTGGCTCCCAGGGTGAGGCAGGAGCAGAAAGGGCTCTCCCAAGTCCCGGGAGATGCTCCTCAATAAGAGGGCCTGGACTGCACCCACTCTGTTTCCCCACCTATGGGGCTCCCAGAAACGTGTCCTGGGAAGATGTGCGTCTGTGGACATCACAGCCTAGCCACTGCCCAAACTGAAGCCCAGGAGACTGCCCCCCTCGCTTCAGTGGCTTCTCATAGCCCTTAGGGTAAGGACTGAATGCTTTCCCATGGTCCTCAAAATGCAGCAGAGTGAGGCCGCTTTCTCCCTGTCCTCTTGGTTCTACTGCCCCTTCACCCTTTCTACTCCAGCCTCATGTGCCCTCCTACCTCAGGGCCTTTGCATGTGATGCAGCCTTTTCCTGAAAGGCTGCTGGTGAAAACCATTTTCAGTTAGGCCTGGGAAGAGATCCTCTCAGTCCAGCCCTTTCCCTTGTCTGGACCCAGGGCCCGGGCCTTCCTGCCCACCCTCCCTTCTCCCAGTGGGATCCTGGATGGGAGTGGAGGCGGGGTGGGTGTGGTAGGGATGGAACAGACACTTAGCATCAGGCATTCTCAGCTTGGTTCCCAAGCCCCTGGGAGCTGTGTGGGGAACTTCTGAGAGAGGGCCAAGGTCTGCCCATTGCCCTGTCCATGTATCTCCCCACGTCCCCATGCCCTGCAGGTGTTTGTTTTGTGAATGAAGCCTGCCCTGCAGGTGTTTGTTTTGTGAATGAAGCCCTGTTGATGTACTCCCACTATACTCCTTCAGGATAGATTTGCTGCAGCCTCCTGCCTCTTCCTCACTCTGAGCTCCCGTGTCTCCAGGGGAGCCAGCCTGGCAGGCCAGCACCAGCTGGCTTCCATCAGGCTTCTGAGTCACCCAGCCCCTCCCCTGTCCTCCAGCAGCACACCTTGACATTAGGCACAGTGAGCAAACAGGTCACATTTTTTGCCTTTTGGCTGAGTGAGCTGCCTCCCCAACGAAGCCGTAAGATACCATGAGGAAGGCTCCTTCCCTAATCCTTTGAGAAGCTGGTTCTAGTGAGGATTATAAAGGACATCTCCTAGGATCACCTGCACTTTTTTTTTTTTAACATCTTTCTCGGAGTATAATTGCTTTACAACGGTGTGTTAGTTGCTGCTGTATAACAAAGTGAATCAGCTATACATATACATATATCCCCATATCTCCTCCCTCTTGCGTCTCCCTCCCACCTCTCCAGTCACCTGCACTTCTAACGCTTTATTTCATTGACTCCTTACAACAACCCTGAGAGAGAGAGAGGTTCATGGAGGTTTTGTGAATTGCCTAATGTCATACAGCAGTCAGCAGCAGAGCCAGGCTTGGGACTCAGCCCTCTGCTTTCCCACAGCAAAGCATCTACTCCGCACGGGACCCAAGCATCGTGCCCCTTTCCTCAGTGGCTTCCTGGTCTGTACGCCTACCTCACAGGATGGGAATGAGGCTCAAATGAAGCCATGGCCATGTGGGCATTCTGGAAACAGTGCTCAGGAAGTGACAGGATTTGGCCTGAAGGATCTGGTTCCCCTCACCTCAGTATTAAGAGGTGGGGGAGAAGTGGCCATGCCTAAGGAGCCCCAGTGTGCCCCTTCCCCACGTGTTGGTAACCCCAAAGTGTCCCTTGTGTCTCAGAAAGCATCCCTGTGCCCCCGGTGCCCAGATAACCCACACTGTTCTGCGCCCCCCCCAAACCTTAGACGACCCAATGGAGCTCCCATATCCACATATCCCGTAACCTTAATCTGCCAACCACTTCCCCGCGGCCCAGGCGACCCCACCAGGCCCCTCCCTGCTTGGGTGCCAGTGCCCCACCTGGTGTAGTCCATGATGGTGTTGAGCCGATGTGCGATGGTCAGCACCGTGCAGGGCTCAAACTGGGTGTGGATGGTGGCCTGGATGAGGTCATCCGTCTCCAGGTCGACGGCGGCTGTGGCCTCGTCTAAAACCAGGATGCGACTCTTGCGAAGCAGGGCTCTGGCCAGGCACACGAGCTGCCGCTGGCCCACGCTGAAAATGGGGAAGGCAAGGTATCTCTAGCTGGGTGCCCCCAACCTGACCCCAGGCCTCATTCCCCAAACTGTTTCTGTCTCCACTCCTTCCCAATGGCCCAGGGCTGGCTCTCTGTCTAACCTCTCCCATTTCTGCCTTAGCCCAGGACTCCTGGAACACCGAGTTGAGGTCTGGACACCACAGGGATAATGAGGGGCCTTGCGGGTAGAGCCAGGACTTACCAACATTGTGAAATCCCCAGTCTGTCTCTGGCACCCCCGGTCTCTTCTTCCTGTGCTTTCTTCCCTATCCTCACTCCTCAACCAGTGTCACCGTGTTTCTCTGCTTCTATCTCTCAGTCATCTACACCTTAGTGATAACACACTTAAATGACTCCTCCTGGATATTTGCACACATCACGTTATCTTGCTGAGCCTAATATCACACAATTTCGTCATCTTCCGCCCCCACGGGGAATATAGGTCAGGGTTCCGTTGTGGGAACAAGGAAGGGACAGGGCAGAGGAGGCTATGGGGGGTTCCCCGTGTCTGGTCCCTGGGAAGGTGGAGGAGGGGTGGAATGCATACCTTCCACCTCCTGCCTTGGAAGCTGGAGCTAATGAACAAAGAGAGGCTGTGTTCCCAACCACAGAGGCTGCAGCACCCCCCACACCCAGGGACAAATACCTCAGCCCTTCCCGCAGGGGTGAGTCACTACAGCCGGAGTGAAGGCCAGGCTCTCTCCCCGGCCTATTCCCGCAACTAAGGAAGGTTTTGGCAGCAGAATGAGCCGCCAGATAGAGCTCAGGGCTGATTTATGGTGGGACTGGCACAGGATATAGGTTATACTTAAAGTGGCTACAAGCTCAGGGAGGGAGGAGGGGAGTGGATTTCTGTCTCAGATCCTGGCGGATGTGGGGATGGAGGGGATGCTCTGGGGAGAGGTGCTCATGGCAAGCCAGGACAGGAGAATGGACCAAAACACAGCTGTGGGGCACAGGGTCTGAAAGCCTAGGCTCGTCCGCCAGCCACCCCCAACACGGCTGTGTAAGTGAAATCCAGGTACTGTGCACATTCATTCCTGCAGGGCTGCCTGGGGAGGCGGGGGCATCCCACCAGTGGCTATGATGCGGCAAGGAAAGTTTTGGGGCAGAAGCTCCCACTTCCCTGAGTCCTTGCCCCCCGCCCCCCCCCGCTAGCTGAGCAGCTTTGGGCAAATAATTTTATCCTCTGGAGCCTCGTTTCCGGCCCACAGGACTGCAGTAAAGATGAAAGGAGACAGTAGAGGCCAAAGTGCCTTGAACACTATTAAGTGCTGAGCAAATTTTTCAGGTTTTTGTTTTTGTTTTTTTTTTTGGAGAAAGTCCAGTCCGTAGGTGTGGACCGAGTAGAATAATACAAATAGCTACATTTCTCGGGAGTGTATCCAGTCTAAGTGCTTTCCATTTCATCACAATAACCCTAAGACTGCTCTGTCCAAACGATGGCCACTAGCCACAGGTGACTGTTGACCACTTGAAATACGACAAGTCTGAATTGAGATGTGCTGCACGTGTAAAAATACACACGGGATTTGACACTTGAAAAAGGCAAACTGTCCGTAATAGCTTTTGTATCAATTACATGTTGAAATGATATTTTAGAATTATTAGGCTACATAAAATACACAATTAAAATTTATTGCATCAGTTTCTTTTTCTTTTTTTTTAATGTGGCTATTAGACAAATTTTCTTTACACCTATGTGGCTCAAAGTATATTTTTATTGGGCGGCATGGTGCTAACAGGTATGGGACTGTTATTATCCCATACTCCTTTCAGAGGAAAGGAAAACAAGGCACAAAGAGGGTAAGCGACTTGCTCCAAATCACACAACTAACATGGGTACAAGTGTCTCAAGCCTTTAGACTCAGTAAGAAGTGGCTCTGGGCCTCCCTGATACGTGGCACAGCGACGGGTGATATAAAGTCTGGGGCTATAAGGAAGCAAAGAAAGGCCCAGAGAGCTCACTTTGCCCACTTCTAAACCACAAACAAAATTGCATCCACCTTGGAAAATATATAAGATTTCTCTAAAGCTCTGTAGGTTTCCTCCTATCTGCTCCACAGGTTCAGTCCACAACCCCTCCTCAGGCCAAGCGCAACATTGACAATCTCACAAGAGAGGACCGATTAGGGCTTTGGAATCTCCCAGGCATGTCTTCTCCCAGCTGTGTGACTTTGGCCCTGCCTCAGTCTCTCTGGAGCTTGCGTGAGGAGTCAGTGAAGTAGTGCACAGTGCCTGGCACACAGAATATGCTCAATGCAAGGCAGTGCCCCGAGTTCACTCTGGCTGAGACGGGAGTGGGAGGGCAGGAGGCGGCTGGCCTGGGTTTGGTGTTGTTTGATGCTAGACCCTCTATAGTGCTGCAGAGTGCTATTCCTGACCCACCCACCCACTCCCCGCTGTTACCTGAGATTCTCCCCGCCCTCGGAGCACTGGAAGTCCAGGCCTGCCGGCTGGGAGCTCACAAACGTGTGCAGGTGGGACAGCTCCAAGGCTCGCCACATGTCTTCCTCCGAGTAATTGCCGAAGGGGTCCAGGTTCATGCGCAGGGTCCCCGAGAACAAGATGGGGTCCTGGGGACAAAGCAAGGCCTCAGAGGGAGGCAGCTCAGGCCCCCTAGGGAGCCATGGGCCCCGAGGCCAGGGAACAAGAAAGGGGTTGAGGTGGTGGCATTCCCACTCTGACCCCAGCCCTCCAGGAGGGAGGCAATGGCCAAGGAGATAGAAAAACGCCTGTGGGGAAGTGATAAACCTCAGCTTTGCCAACCCAAATCCTCCACTAAGGCAGAAACCTGAACCGCTAATCTGACCCCGAAGTGTCCAGTCAGAAGAAAAAGTGAAATGTAATTCAGAGCTGTGAAACCAGGAGGCCAGGATACAAGGCCTCTGGGGTGGGCTGTGTGGAGGGGCCTGTTGTTCTGCTGGTCCAAGAGGTCAGAGGACAGGGTCTTATAGGGCAGGAGACATCTGACCCTTCCAGACCCACGATGGGGGGCCGCTCTGTGGCTCTGCTCCTGCTGTCCTGCTCTCCAGCCTCCCAGAGAGGGGTCCCAGTCTTGAACTCCAAGCTACAGAACGGGGGTGGGACCTGCCGCCAGAGTCACGGGCCAGTGTGGCCAGGCCACGCCAGGCTGCTACCTGGGGGATGATGGTCAGCTGAGAACGCAGGTCATGGAGCCCGATGTCGGCCACGTTGAGGCCGTCGATGAGGATGTCGCCCTCCGTGGCTTCCAGGATGCGGAACAGACAGAGGGTCATGGACGATTTGCCAGCCCCAGTGCGGCCCACGATCCCCACCTGGAGGCAGTGGGGGGTCGTCAGGGGGAGGCTGGGGTTTAGCGGGGCTGTTGCCAGGACTTCCCTGGGAAGCCAAGCAGACCCTTGGGCTGGGCCCCTGCCATCCCACAGACCCACACTCCCCAGGGAAAAACCCGCCCCACACGCACCTTCTCGCCACCTCGCACTTGTAGACTCAGGTCCTTCAGCACGAGGTCCAGGCCGGGCCGGTAGCGCACAGAGTAGTTCCGGAACTCCACCTCACCCTGCAGTGGCCAGCCCACCGGTGGGCGGCTGCCCTCCACCACCCAGGGGGCCTGGCCACCAGGGGAAGACAGGATCCTCATCATGGGGGGCACCTCTTCCCCAGCCCAGCCATCTCCCAACTTTGGTCTGCCTCCCTCCCCAGGCCCCTGCCATCGTCACCCACTAGGGAACCTGGTGGGGAGGTCCTGGTGCTCATGCGACCCAACCTTGTGGTTCAATGTCTCTTTATCCCTCTGACATTATTCCCCACAGAGCTTTGCTCTCCCCATTCCCCCGTGCCCCACGGCCATAAGCGGCCCCTCCCACCTGCCCTCGCTCCCCCTTTCACCATTCTTTATTATTGAGTGGCTACTCCGTGACAGGTAGTGGGGTCAACAATGGTAAACAAGACAAAGTCCTTGTCCCCATGAGGCTTACATCCGAGTCTAGGGGGGCCATACTGTTGACAAATAAGTAAGTCTACATAATGTCAGATGGTGATGAGTGTGGATAAGTGCCTGGTGTTGCTATTCTGTACAGGGTGGTCAGGGAAGGCTTCCTGGAGGAGGTGATATTTAAATAAAGACCTGAAGGAAGTGAAGGAAAAAGACAAGTAGATCTCTGGGGGAAGGGCATGCCAGACAGAGGGAACGGCAAGTACAAATACTTCCAGGTGTGTTCTGGATCACAATGACAAAGGTGAGAGGTAGAAGACAAGTAGTGGATGGTCCCATCACATAGGGCTTTGCTGGCCATTTTAAGGACTGTGTTTTTTTTACCCTGAGTAAGATGTAGGGCCAGGCACAGAGGAATAACATGATTTGGTGTGTTTTTAAAGGATCTCCCTGCTGCTATTTGGAGGAGGGAGAGGGGAGGGTGTTTTGAAATGCGGCAGGGGCGGGGGGTCAGACTGTCAGTAGTCACAAAGCAAGGCAGCCAGTATAGGTAGACCGCCCTCTTGAGGAGGTGTCAAAGGAATGGACAGTAGGGTTGGGGGCAGAATTTTTGAGAATGTGGAGACGGGATCATGTGTGTAGAGAGGGGATATGGGAATGCTAGGCATGAAGAGGGAGAATTTGAAGATCCCAGAGAATGGGGGATGAGGGAATGATAGGGGATGCCTGGAGAAGACAGGGGTAGATGGGGGCCCCATGGGCAGGAGAGGCCAGGTTGGGAGGAACAGGTGGGGTGGGGCTCAATGGGGGCTGACAGGGCAGGAGCTCAGGTCACAGAAGCCATGAAGTGCTTTCCAAGTAGGAGAGAGGGGCTATTTGTCTGAATGTCGCTGAGCGGTTGCATTAGATGAGAACAGAAAAGTGTCCCTAGGTCAGGAAGTGGGAAAATCATTGGTGAGTGGGTTCAGTGGAGTGGCAGGGCCAGAAACCAGGCGACAGGGTGATGAGGCAGTGGGGAGAGCACTGCAGACCATATTTTAAAGCCAGTTTCACGACAAAGGAGAGCAGAGAAATGGGACATAGGATACAGGGGAAAGGGAGGGTTGGTTTGAGTGTCTAGAATGGAAGCTACAAGAGCTTATTTTCGCGTGTGGATGGGAATCATCCAACAGAGGGAGCAAGATGGATGATGTAGCAGATGGAGGGTGTGATTGAGGAAGTGAAGTCCTTGGGTGGCCATGCGAAGAAGTAGAGGGAGTGGACTTTGAAATGAGAAAGGAAGAAGGTGGAAGGGACACAGGCAGATTTGAAAGTCTGGAGGCAGGAAGGCTGAGGGAGTTCACATCTTGTAAAGCCGTTTTCTCACTGAAGCGTTAGGCAAGGTTGATGACTGAGCCTATGATGACGGATGACTGAGTCATTCAGTCGACGACTGAGCACAGGGAGGAGGGCATGTAGGGGTTTAAGGAAAGAGAATGGTCAAAACAGAACTTTCTGAAAGTGGGAACACACGCTTCTTGGAGAAGCAAAACAGGAACACCCAGCCGTGGTGTGTGGTTATAAACTTGAAGTAAAATCAATGATTTTCTCCAGCAACGTTTTAGCAGCTGAGCACCGGCATGTTTCAGAAGGTAGACAGATGGGCTCAACTGGGGTGAGGATGACTGAGAGAGAGAAGGGCAAGGGAGTTGAGAGCACTGGCACTGGTGGAGCATAGGATCCAGGCTGGATGAGCTCGTGGACAGAGGGACAGTGGCAGGACACGGGACCGGGGGGTCCCAGGGAGGACAAGGTACTGTGACCAAGGAGGGCTTGGAACAACGGGAGCTGTCCTCTCCCACTACATCAGGAACTGCTTGAGGGCAGACCTTGTCTTGCCCTACACCTCCTCACATAGACCTCTGGTTGACACTCAAGAAGGGTTGAATGAATGAATAAATGAGGAGCCACCTGAACAGCTGGCCTGGGGGTGTAGAGATGGTGGGTCTCCAAGCACCCCTCCCTGCCCCAGGCTCATCCCGTACGCACCTCAGTCTCCGTCTTGGAGTACTCTTTGACTCTCTCCACGGCCACAATATTAGACTCCAAGTCTGATATCGTTCGTATCATCCAGTTCAGAGCCAACGTCACCTAGACAAAGGGACTGGGTCACAAGCGGGGCAATCTCTCCTCCCCCTGAAATGGCTTTGGGAGGAGTTCAGACTCCTTGACTATGCTCCTATCCTATCCCAGCTATGACCCAGGTGGGCCTGGGCAAACCCACAGATGTGCCACCTGGGGCTCAAATCACAACTGTACCTCAGGCAGTGACAATGCAGACTTAACAAAAGGCCACCCAGCCCAGTGTTTCTTAAACTTTAATATGCACAAGAAAGAGTTCCCAGGGAATCTTGTGCAAATGTAGCTTCTAATTCAGTAGGTTTGTGGTGGGACGCGAGATTCGACGTGGCTAAGAAGCTCACAGGTGATGTTGATGCAACTGGTCCTTGGACCACACTTTGTGGATCAAGGAGCCTTGATAGACAACGCTGGAGCCAGAGCCCCAGGTCTATGGTATCAGAATCTACAGTTTAAATCTCCAGGTGATTCACATGCACATTAAAGTCTGAGAAGACTGACCTGTCTGGACTGTCCTTTGTTTACCAAACGTTCAAGACTTGAGTCACCTGAGGCGTTGCAAATGGGATCTGCTTCACAAAAGTTCCATCTGCAGTTATTTAATGCTTTGACAATATAGGCTGATATCAGGGTGACCTTCCCAGGCTCCAGTTACCTGCTCCGTGTACTTTCTCTGCAGGCTTGTGAAATGAGGTGTATTCCAGCTCTCCACGTCCCTGCCCCCGGACCCCTGTCAGGGTTGACCTCTAGATCTTATGCAGGCAGGGCAAATTCTATTTGTCTCTTGGGGCCAAGCTCCAAGATAATTTCTCCAACACTCCAAGGTAGAGACCTCCTCTGGGCCTTCCTCCACTAAGGTCTGTGCACCCCACAGTACCACCCCCTGCTGGTGGGAGTGACTCTCCGCACTTGACTGGGAGCTCACAGTCCCGTGGAGCAGAACCTGTGGCTGGTCCCCATTTGGGGCAGAGCGAGGTGCTCAGGAGATGCTTGCGAAACCCGTGTGGCCTCTGCCCCAGTGGTGGCCCTGACCCAGGACCCAGACCTCTGCGTACCTGTAGGGCATAGGACACAGACAGGCCCACCAGCCCTGGACTCAGGCTGCTTCTCCCAATCACAGCAAAGAGTGCAGTGAAGAACACGACACAGTTGCCCACGAACTCCACTCGGACCCCCAGCCACCTGTGGGGATTAGGCAAGGAGGAAACGGGGCGGATGCAAGAAGGGGGCTGTTTAGGGGGAAGGAGGGGCTTGGACCCAGAACACCAGGGTCTCTCCCGCAGAGACACTGGTGGAAACTCCTGGGAGGAGCAGGGGCTGAGGGAGCTGCTTCTGACCTGTTGGAGACGATGTAGGGGTAGCAGCTCCTTTGGTTGGTGTCCACCTTAGCATCACTGATGGCCTCGAAGTCCTGGCTGCGGCCATAGGCCCGGATGACGCTGGAGCCGGTCACCGTCTCCAAAAAGTGGGAGTAGATGGGTGAGCGGCTGATAGACTCCAGCCGCTTCAGTTGCCGTGACGTGGCCACATAGAGGCGCTGACAGAGGATGGAGAAAGAGCTTGGAGTCAGGACCGTGGGGCCCCAGCTCAGTCCAGCACATCCTCTGGACCCATGTGAGCCGCCTCCCCGTCCGTTCCACTGCCCCATAAGACCTTGTTCCCTTCCTCCCGCTCCGCTCAGAAGAACCCAAGACTTGGGGGCCTGATACGGCTCCACGAACTCATCGCACGCTTCCCCTCTGGTCAGCTCTGCCCACTCTTCCAGGCCACTTTGTCCAGGAAGCCTTTCCCGATTGCCTCTCCGCTCCTGACCCCCTCACCTCTGCGGGGACCTAGACTATTGCACTGACTCTGCTTTGCCTCCTGTCAGTGACGATGCCTGTCTCCACTTAGGGGCCCTAGCAGTGTGTTCACACAATCAAAATTTTGCAAAATTTGCAAAAATAAGATAATTTTGTATTCTTTTTCTTAAAGAGCCTCTCCCCGCTCCACCCCCCAGTTGTTTAAACTTCAGCCCCACAAAAACACAGTTCTGCCTCCACCTTCCATCTTCTACCTGTGGGCCCCAAGATGGCCAGGGCCATGTAGGATTTGCATCTGAGAGTCCCCCGTCCCAGCACAGAGCACAGTCTTCACACACAGGCCTAAGCTTCTGGCCACCTGTGGATTACCTTCATGGACTGATTAATTAATGGCAGGATAGGGGCTCAGCAACACAAATGCCTTTTATAGGTAGCTGTATCTGAATGTCATCAACTCATCCATGTTAAAAACATGTACGTAAGTTTAGATATATCTAAAAAGAAGGGAAGGATAATGTGTCTCAAACTGTTGACAATATTTAGCCAGCAGGAAGGAGTTCTAGGGCCAGTCACAATTTACAAGGATTTCATTTTATCCTGTCAACAACTCTGTGAGGTAGGCTCTATGATTCTATTTTACACGTGAGGAAAATGAGTTTCAAAGAGGTATTTACTGAACCAAATCCAGCTGTGAAGCTGCGGGGCCTGACCTCCCTACATCCCACCACTGGCCCCCGGGAGAGCCCCGGCCACGCAACGGCCATGCCCCCAAAAAGCCACGCCCACCCACTCAGGGCACACCTGCACCAAGAGGTAGAGGACAGCCAAAGGCAGGATGACCACAGCGAAGAGTGGCGTGCTGGCCACGATGACCACGAGGGTGGAGATGGAGTTGTAGAAGGAATTCAGCAGCATGAGGATGGTGGGAGCCAGAACCTCATCGATGATGTAGACGTCCTTGGAGAAGCGGTTGAGGATGCGGCCTGAGGGCGTCGTATCGAAGAAGGACTGTGGCGAGCGCATCTTGTTGTGCAGCAGTGCCTGGTGAAGCAAGCGGGCAGCCTGGACGCCTCCCACCGCCATCATGGTGGCTGACAGCATCACCAGGAGCCCTGGTGGAGGAGGAGAGGCGCGCTCGTTCACCTGGGCCAGGTGGCAGGCATGCAGGGGCAGGTTCCGAGATGGGGGATAGCCTCGGTGAACTAGGCAGGCTAAGAGGCCCAGCACGGCTAGGATGAGCTAGACAGGGCCAGAGGCAGGTAGACTGCTAGAGTGGGTTAGGGAGTCCCTGGGGCTGCGACAGTGGAGAGAGATTCAGAGGCAAGGGCGTGGTTTGGGGGACCCAGCAGCCCAGAGATGAGGAAGGGGCCACCGTAGCCCCTTCTAGGTATCTCTGCAGGCTCACCTTGCAGAATTCCCAAGGCGGCGTAGACGCCCAGCCTCTGGGAGGTGTTGTTCTGCTGGCCGTTCACCACAGCCTCACTGGTCCAGGCACTGAGCCAAACGTTGGCCCCAATGGCAGCCGCACTTTGACCCCCGTGCAGCAGACAGATGGCCAGCATGGCACAGAGCCCCACGGCCCTGGCGTAATCCCAGAACACACTCAGCTTCACCTGCATGGCCACAGCAGTTGCACAGAGGACTCCGGTGAGCCCCGGGACTGCTAGGGGCCTGCCCACCCTCTCCATCCCTCCCGCCCAAGCTACTCACAGTGCCCATCTCCACCTTCTCCTCCTGGGTCAGCACATGGCTCGCCTTTGCCTCTGTTGCCTGCACTACCTTTTCTGCCGCACCCAGGCGCCTCCTGGGCACAGGCCGACCCTGGCCCTCTCTTTCCAGGGACATGGCACTCAGCTGTCTGCGGAGGCAACTGGTCAGGCCCAGGGAGGAGGCCTCCAGCACAGCCACAGACAGAGCCCCAGGAGGAGGTTCAGGCTGCAGCCGGAGGCCTGGGGTGTGTCAGGGAGAACGCCCACCTGCGCCCCCCGTCAGGGCTTGGGAGCCCCGGTACCGTCTCCCGGGGGCTGAGAGCTCCCAGGTGCTCACCTCATAAACTGCTTCTGGACCTCGTATGTCACTGGCTCATGAACCGTCAGGTCTGTGTGGTTGCTGAGCGGGTCCTCAGTCAGCAGCACCTCCTCAACCTCTTTGTCCTCCAAGGCTGCAGCGGGGAGGCAGAAAGGAGAGCTTGGCTAGCTCACCCCGCAGGCCCCTGGTATGCCCCGCCCCACTCCAATGAAGAGGCCTGAATGGACAAGCCAGAGGCGAGGTGAGAGGTGAGCAAGAATAACAATAAAAATAAATGACGAATTTCGTGTTGGAAAGAAAAAGGGTGGCAAGAAAGACTTAGGTCAGACAGGAAGAAAAGCGTCCCATCAGGGACTACGTAGAAGGGGGTTCAAATATAAGGGTCAGGAGCTTGGGCTCTAGAGTCAGACCGGCTGAGCTAAAATCCCACTTCCTCACCGCATGGGTTTAGGCAGGCATGAAAATGGGGATAATAATAGTACCTACTTCATTGTGTCCTTGTGAGGATTAAAGGAAAGAATGTGTGTCAAGAGCTTGCAAGGGGCATAGCCCTTAGTAAATGCTCGAGACATGTTAGCTGCATATCCGGAAGTAGGAGAGAAAGCCCAGGAGAAGGTCTGCGAGCCAGCCGGGAGCCTGGGGCTGGGGAGCCAGGACTGGACAACAAAGGGGTCTCAATATGCTCCGCGAGGACAGGGATTTTTCTGTTTGTTCATTGCTGTCTCAGCGCCTGGAATAGCGCCTGGACATAGTAATTGCTCAATAAATATTTGTTGATAAATAAATGACTTTTCCAAGCATTTGCACATTTACTAAATAGTTCATCTGTGAAACAGTTTTGCCGTACAAGCTGGGCCTGGGCCCTTAGGCCCTTTTGACACATGAAGGCAGATGAGGAGGAAGGGCTTGAATCCATCCACTTCACTTTCCCTGCTGGTGATGTCTGACATCACGCAGATGGTCCAAGTTCCTCAGAACCCCCCTTGTGAAACACTGGGCCTGTCCACAGACACTCAGAGGCTCCAGGACAGGGGAGATGCTCGGAGAGCAGGGGAATACGGAGGGCCAAGAATGGCAGATACCGGTCCTGCTGTCGGCCTCCTGGTGCTTCTTGCCCTCATCGGGTGCATGGTTGCGGAGAAAGTTGGCGAAGGAGCCGTTGCGCTGCAGCAGGGCCGCGTAAGTGCCGACCTCAGACACCTGCCCGTCAGCTAGCACTATGACAAAGTCCGTCTGGGGCAGGAAGCTGATGCCATGCGTCACTAGCACCCGTGTCTGGGGAGAAGGCAGCAGGCTATCACTCCCACTGCCCTCAGCACACACCCCTGGCACGGAGCGAGTGTGAGGTGCTGTGTGCCGGCAGCATGAGCAGATACATCAGGGACTCACCCCGTGCTCACCGCAGCTGCCTCAGTGCCTGAGGGGCACCGTCCCCCACCCCCGCCCCAGGTTTCCCCCACTGCCCAGCCCATGCTCCTGTTCCTCAGGCCCTCCATACCTCCAGGTCTCACCCGAACCCCTTGGCCTCCCACCAGTCTTCTCCTGTGGCCCTAGACCTCACCTTAGCCAGCTTAGCCTCTGGGAGGACTCACCTTTCCTGCCAGCACACCTTCTGGCCCAATGACTTGGTCAAAGATATGTTTGGCCACGTGGGAGTCCACGGCTGACAACGGGTCATCCAGCAAAAAAATGTCAGCATCACTGTAAACAGCTCGGGCCAGACTGACCCGCTGACGCTGGCCCCCAGACAGGTTAATGCCCTGGATGGGTTGGAGGAGGGAGGTGAGAGGTGTGTATTGGGTAGAAGGGAGTCAGGCCATCACAAGGGGGACAAGGGCTCTGTCTATTGTCATTCAAAAAGGCAGACCTCTAAATTCACATTTCATATGCCTGGTCCTGTACCTGGGAAGCTCTAAGGCCATGGAGGAAGGGGTGGTGGCTCTCAGAGTCCTCCCAGGGCAGGTGAGGACATCGTGCTCCCGCCCAACTGGTTTCCCTGCCTTCCACCTTCATACTCTGGGAGGCTGGAAATCCCCAGGAGGTCCTTAACAGAACTTTCAGTCTCCCATCAACCATACGGCTCACAGATGACTTTCATAACAATTATCCCATTTGGTCCTCTTGTCAGTCTTTCCAGGGAGGTATCATTAGCCCCACTTTCTAGATGAAGAAACTAGAGCTCAAGACGTTAATGACTTTGTCCAGGGTCCCAAACTATTAAGGGCAAAAGCAAGGATGGAAACCCAGCATCCACCCCAGAATTCATCAACCCTGAGATCATTCACGTACCTTAAACCCATTATGCAGAAACTGAGGCACACAGCAGCAGGGCTGGGCCTAGAGGGCAGACCCCAGAGGTATAGCCTGCTTTCCTACCACCAGCTTTCCTCATTCCCTCTGGAACAGGCCCAGCTCTTTGGGGGTACCCTGAGAAACTGACCCCTGGGTAGAACAAATGTGGGTTGGGAGCTGGAGCTGCTGAGAAGCAAGGGGTGGACATGGAAGCTGTAGTGACTGAGACGCGTGAACGTGCCTGCATTCAACCAACCAGTCTTTCTCCAGTGCTACTATGTTCTGGGCACTAAATCAGGCTTGTGTGTGCGAGGTCAGTGTGGGTCCAGGAGAGATGGGAAGGAGGAGTTGTATCGTAGATCAGGAGGTCTACTCTGGGTTCCTATAATCTCGGACTCCTACTTAAAAATTTCCCATCCCCACTGCCAGGCTCAGGCCCTCATTTCCCCAGGGCACCACGAGAGCCCCCTCACTGGTTCCTGTGCCTTTGGGCCCCTCCACACTGCAGCCAGGGCAGCTTTTCAAAATGCAATTCCTGTCCCTGCTTAAAACTCTTCACTGACAAGTTGAACGTCAAGGTAAAAAATGATGGTAATGGATTATAACACATTGAATCAAATAAGAATCCATGAGCCCACATTGATATAAAAAAATTAATGAATAAGTAATAAGTCAACTAATAACTATAGAAGGAATGGAGTTAGAAAATCAACATTTGGCCAACATCATAGTAAACCCTGACTCAGGCAAAAATCATCAATGAAAGTTATAAAATGAAATCATCAGTAGACGATACCACCTCAATCAAGAGATCAAAGTTAACATTGTCAGTAACGCATGAACTGACATCGTGTGCCTCCTGATACGACGCACCAAGAAGGACACAACGTTACTTCTTTGGCTTTTCCCAAAAAAAATATATTCCGAATCTAATCGCGTTCAAATTGAGAAACATTCTGCAAAATAACTGGCCTGTACTCTTCAAAAGTGTTGATGTTCTAAAAGACAAAGACTGAGGAATTATCCAGATTGATTGAGAATAAAGAGATACGACAACTAAATGAAACTCATGATCCTGGATTGAACCCTAGACCAGGAAAGAAAATAGCTAAAAAAGACATTACTGGGACAAATGATGACATTTCAAATGTCAGACAGTCAATTAGATAATAATACTGTATTAATGATAAATTTCTTGATTTTGATAACTCAACTATAGTTATGTAAGAGGATGTCTTTGCTTTGAGACACTGAAATCTTTAGTATATAAAAAAAGAGGTGAAGCTATAAAACTCAGGAAAACACAAGGGAAAAGTTTCATGACATTGGACTTGGCAATGATTTTTTTGGATAAGACACTAAAAGCACAAGCAACAAAAGTAAAAATAGAAAAATTGGATCACATTAAAATTGAAAACTTCTGTGCATCAAAGGACACAATCAGCAGAGTGAAAAGACAACCTTCAGAAGAGGAGAAAATATTTGCAACTCATATATCTGATAGGGGGTTAATATCTAGTATGTATAAAGAACTCCTACAACTCAACAACAAAAAACCAAACAACTTCAATAAAATCTGGGCAAAGGACTTGAACAGACACTTCTCCAGAGAAGATATACAAACTACCAATAGACACGTGAAAAGATGCTCAACATGACTAATCACTGGGAAATGCAAATCAAAACCTCAGTGAGATGCCACCTCACATCCATTAGGATGACTACTACCAAAAGACAAAAACAAAATACCAAACAACCACCCCAGGAAACAACAAGTGTTGTCCAGAATGTGTAGAAGTTGGAGACCTTGTGTACTGTGGGTGGGAATGTTAAATGGTGCAGCCATTATGGAAAATAGTATGGCAGTTCCTCAAAAAAAAAAAAAAAATAGAATTATGATTTAGCAATTCCACTTCTGGGTATGTACTAAAAAGAATTGAAAGTAGGGTCTTGAAAAGATCTTTGCACACCCGTGTCCATAGCAGCTTTACTCACAATAGCTGAAAGGCGGAAGCAACCCAAGTATCTATTGATGGATGAATGGATAAGTAAAAGTTGCTGTTTAATGGGTACAGAGTTTTAGTTTTGCAAGATAAAGAGAGGTCTGGAGATTGCCCGTACAACAATGTGAGTGTATTTAACACTACTGACCTATATACTTAAAAGGATTTCTAAGGTAAAGATTTATGTTATGTATATTTTGCGACTGTTAAAAAATTAATAAATTAATTAAAAAATAAAAACTTCCACTGATGTCCCATGGTTTTTAGGGTAAAGGCCAAAACCTTAATCAAAGTCTTCAAGGCTCTACCTTACCCTGTTTCTGCCACACCCCTTCTAACCTCCAGTCACACCAAATTGCACAGAAATGCCAGTCCACCCACCATCCCTCGGCTTTCAAAGGCTTTCCATCACTTGGTAAAAGCCACAGTTCTTACAGTGGTCTCCAAGGCCCAATGTGACCTGGCTGCCTGGACACCTCACTGACCTCATCTCCTCCTCATCCCTGCTCATTCCACTCCATCCACATTGCTCTTCTTGCTGGTCCTTAAATGTCCCAATCACACTCCTGCCTCAGGGCCTTTGCACTTACTGCTCTCTCTGCCTCAAATGTCTCAGACAGGGCTTCATGTTCGAAGATACGGACCACTCCCTCACTTTGTTCAAGTCTCCGATTCTCAGTGAGGTTTTCCCAAAGCACACTAACAATACAACCCTGCACATACTCCAATATCCCTTCCCTGTTTCATTCTTTCCCCTTAGCGTTTATCTAATATTATATATTTTACTGATTTATCTTGCTATCATCTCTTTCCCCCAGTAGAATGTAAGCTATATGAAGGCAGAAATTTTAGTCTGGTGTATTTACTACTGTATACTATTGCCTGGCATAAAGTAGGTAGGTAATAAAATCTGATGAATGATGAGAGCTTCTTCCTTAGCTATTAAGATTCAGCTCAAAAGTGATGCTTTTCCTTATGCAGACCACCCCGTGACTGCCTTCCAATACCCTGCACAGGCCTTCCGCCTGGCCCCCAGGACATTCTACAGCACCTACCTGTTTACAAGTCAGTTTCCCCCAGTAATAGCTCTGTTTCATCGGTGCCTAGCACACAGCTAGGCATGATACTACATGAATGTGTGAATGGATGAATGAATGAATGCATATCTGGACCTGGGCTGGATTGAGGTGGGCAGCTGTATGTGCTAACTGCCCAGAGGATGAAAGAGGAGCCTACCTTCTCTCCGATCTCTGTCTTGCTCCCACCAGGCAGCACCTCCAGGTCCGCTAGCAGGGCACAGGCCTCCAGAGCCTGTTGGTACCGCTTGGGGTCCAGGGCTTGGCCAAACAGCACGTTTTCCTGAAGAGTGCAGTTCTGTATCCACGCCTGCTGGGGCACGTAGGCCACGGAGCCCTGGCCAAAGGAGAAGGTTACCTCGGGGTTTGCCCAAGGCCTGGCCAAGCTTCCCTTCCCAGGAGTCCCTGCCCCTCTCACCTTCATATACACCTTGCCTTCCAGCTTCTCCATCTCTCCCAGCAGGGCAGACAACAGAGAGGACTTACCACAACCCACAGGCCCCACCACAGCCACTAGTGCCCCTTTTGGCACCTGGATATCTAGGCTGGGGGCAAGAAGACAAGTAGCCCAGTCAGAGGAGGAATCAGGGTCGTTTTTGTCCTTTGTTTTTTTTTTTGCGGTACGCGGGCCTCTCACTGTTGTGGCCTCTCCCGTTGCGGAGCACAGGCTCCGGACGCGCAGGCTCAGCGGCCATGGCTCACGGGCCCAGCCGCTCCGCGGCATGTGGGATCTTCCCGGACCGGGGCACGAACCCGTGTCCCCTGCGTCGGCAGACAGACTCTCAACCACTGCGACACCAGGGAAGCCCTGGAATCAGGGTTTTGGTCCCCCACCTTGCACCTGGAGACCCAAGCCCTCCTCCCTTTCAGACACCACCCTGGCAAGCTGAGGCTCTTCCTGCTTCTCAGGCCAAAGACTGAAGCGTGAGAGTGGGGTTGGGTTCCGCTACTGATCTGACCTTTGGTTCACTTTAGGCAGCTGAGGAGGGAAGGGGAAGCTGGTACCTGTGCAGGGTGGGTGGTAGGTTCTGGGACCAGGTGAAGGTGCCATTGTGTATGGTGACAGTATAGCCTGGGAGGACAGAGGTGTACAGCGTCAGGGGGCCCAGGGCAAGGCGAGGAGGATCCCTGGGTGGGGAGAGGTGTGGGAAGCCCTAGGGGGAGGGCAGGGAATCTTGTGGGGGGGGGAGGGAGGGGAGACAGGAAGTCCTGGGGAGGAGCAGGGGGAGCCCTAGGGAAAGAAGGTGGTGGGGGAGGCCTGGAGAGGGACGACGAGAGGAGAGAAAAGAGCCAGAAGAGGAAGAAGGCGGGCACAGAGTGAGAGCAGATACGAAAAGAGGATGAAGAAAAGGGGGTCACAGGAGAAAAGTTAAAAGCTTGGAACAGAGAATTTTCTGGAGCAGTGGCTGGGGCAAGGGCAACCCAGGTAGAGGCTGTCTGGACCTGGGGTGATGGTCTTTCTTTCCACACACTGGGAGTCAAGTTCATCTTGGCTCAGGAAATGCTGGATCCTTTTCAGAGACACACTGGTCTGCATGCAGAAGGGTGCGGGTCAGCCCGGGGAGCTGTGCTCTTCCTGTACCATCTCCTCTTACCCTTGCTGGCCCCCAACTTCCTGGGTGAGACTGGGCCCCCTGAGGGTCCAGAGACTGGCGCTAGGGCCCCTCCCACGACTGAGTCTTGGCTGGCTCCCACAGCCAAAGACAGGGTCCAGGTCGGTAACAGGAGGCTGTCTCCAGAACTTGGGTTTCCAAGGACCTTACCTGACTTCCTCTGACTCCAAATGGCCCCTGACTCTAATGACCTCATTCAACTGGGAACAATTCTTCATAATGCCAAATGGCCCTCCCCCGATTCCAGTAACTCTCCCTGATTATCCCCTGACCCTAAGTGACCCCATCAACCTGCCCACACTCCAGCAGAACCCCCGGCCCTATCCAGCATTACCTGGGCCAAGTTGCTGATTAACTGGGGCAGCATGTTGAGGGGAATTTTTAAGATGTTGAACAGGGACACGGACACAAAGGCCTTCTCAGCATCCAGCACGTTGTTCTTGTCCACGGACACGTACATCCCGAGGGTGGTCAGGGTCACCTGGGCAGGGGTGGGGATGGGTGTCAGGGTGGCGTCTGCAGGGTCCAGGGGCCCAGGCCGGCCAGGCAGGAGGCGGGACGCCAGCCCAGGCAGGGGCGCCTCACCAGGAAGGGGGTGCAGATCCAGATGAAAGTGGACGTGGCATGGAGGTAGGCAGCCTGGCGCATCAGCCGGAGCTCCTCCTGCCGGATGTCCTCCACCTGCTTCAGGAAGCTGGGCTCCCAGGCGTACAGCTTCAGCACCTTGATGCTGCCCAGGATCTCGCTCATCAGCCTGATGCGTGAGTCCTTGAGTTTCATTTGCTCTACCTATGGAGAGTGTGGAAAGTGCACACCCCGAGCCCCTCCCCAGACCTCCACGCACAGGGGCTCACACCTTCCCTGCACTCACACACACGGCAGCCGGACTGCTCACCGTTCCTCCCCGCCTGCCTGTGCTGCACCCCAGCCTGGAACGCCCAGCCCGACCTACCCTCTTCTCTGCTGGACAAAATCCAGCTCCAGTCTCAGTGCCCCATCACTGACCCTCACAGGCAGCACCCTCTGGCCCTCCTCTGGGTTTCTAAGGCACGTTCTCACAGGGGACCCTGTGCATGTATGTTGCCTCAACTCGACGTGAGCCTAAGGGAACAGATCCCTTCTTCCTCTTTGTTCCCCAGTCCCTATAACCCAGGGTGCAGCACGCCAAATCAATCTATTCATTCACCCCAATTTATTGAGTGCCTATTATGTGCCAGGCCATGTGTTAGATGTAGGGCAGATAATGAAGAACAACTCAAGGCCCTGGCCGTCGTGAAGCTGACAGTCTGATGGGCGAGGTAGACAGGAAGCAAACAACCACCTGAATAAATGCTTACTAAATTATTACGCATACTCCGACGGGAGTTACAGGATTCTGGGAGAGAATAATGGGGTAGGGACTGGGAAATCAGAGTTTATGCTGGGAGGTGAAGGAAGGGAGGGAACTGGGCAAGGAAGGAAGGGCGAAGCACATTCCAGGGAACAGGACGTATGGTAGCCCAGAGGTATTCAGAGCTTGTTGATTTGGAGAAAAGAAAGGCCATACTGGATGAAACTTGGCCGTATCCCAGGGGGTGAGGGATTGAAAGGTGAGCAGGGGCCTGGTGGGTGGCGGTAGGGAATTTGCCATTTATCCTATGTACAGTGGGAAGCTAGGGAAGACATCAGGAAATGTTTGCAAATAAATAATGAGCCTTGGTTCCTCAGCTGCAAAATGAGAATGTTTCTAAAACCCTCTCAGGGTTGGGGGCTAGAATAAGCTAAGGTTTGTGAAGGTGGCTTGGAGCCGTCCGTACTCGGTGAGCAAGGTAGTTGGTAAAGCCCGGGTTAGTGACTGCTCTCCGCCAGGTACCTGGCCAAGGCCCCAGGCAGGAGCAGCGCAGTTGCGAGCACCCACCTGGAACGCACGCATTTTCACAGCCACGGCTCCATTGAGCGGAATCAGCAAGACCATGAGAGCGACTCCAGCCAGGACAGAGGGACCCAGGTTCTGAGGAGGCACAACAGATTGACTAGACAGACAGACAGAGTATATAGACAGAACCCAACAGGCAGAGACCTATTGACCTGAAATGCAGGGAAGGGCGAGAAGCAAAAGATGGTGGCCAGCCAGACAGATGGACAGCAAAAAGCAGACACACAGATAAAGCCAAAATGACGAAAACATCTGCAAAAACAGCCGGCCGTCAGATAACGACACGAGATAGGGACAAACAGGCAGACACAGAAGGGTGTCCAGACACACAGGAAGGCAAATACAGACAGGCAATGACAGTCAGAGTCACACCCACCTTGCCTCCAAGTCCCTCTTCCCTCCCCTGGGTTCTGTGAGAAGGATTCTCACACAGGCCAGAAAGACACCAGCATCCTCACCGTCCCGTCCCCCACCCCTCTGCTGACCCAGAATAACCCTGTCTTGTCCCATCTGAAGGAAGGAGAAGGTCAGAGGAAGGGGGCAGAGATCAGGGTTCAAGAGGCACCTGCCAGGACTTCCCTGGTGGCGCAGTGGTTAAGAATCCGCCTGCCAGTGCAGGGGACACGGGTTCGAGCCCTGGTCCAGGAAGATTCCCACACGCCGCAGAGCAACTAAGCTCATGAGCCACAACTACTAAGCCTGCACCCTAGAGCCTGAAAGCCACAACTACTGAGTCCGTGAGCCACAACTACTGAAGCCCGTGCTCTGCAACAAGAGAAGCCACCGCAATGAGAAGCCCGCGCACCGCAAGGAAGAGTAGCTCCCGCTTGCCGCAACTAGAGAAAGCCCGCGCGCAGCAACGAAGACCCAACGCAGCCAAATAGATAAATAAATAAATTAATTTTTTTTAAAAAAAAAGAAGAGTCACCTGCCAGAGGAAGTACACTGCCAGGATCATCTGCAGGGGTGCTGACCACAGCAGGTTGATGAAGGGGACAACATCCATGAAGCGCTGGGCGTCCACTGACATGAGGTTAACAATTTCTCCCGCAGTGGACTCACGTTTGACTGAATTGGTGATGACCAGAGCCTGCAGGTGGACAGCAGGGTGAGGGACTGGGCCCGCGAGTCTCTCCAAAGCTCCCCAGGGCTGGCCTCCCCAGCCCCCCACGCCCTGCTCCAGCTGACCTTCCTATAGATGACACCTATGATGCCCGTGCGAAACCTCAACCCCATCACAAAGATGCAGTGGTAATACTGGTGTAAGATCAGAGTCTGCGTCACAGAGCACACGAACATCAGCCCGGCCACCAGAAAGCCCCACCAGGTGGGGGCCGTGGGGTTTGAAATAAATCTGATCAGGACGCTGGAAGGTGAGGAGAGAAGCACGAGGGTGGGCAGGGCTCCCCCAGTCCACGCCCTCTACTGCTGCCCTCCCCTTTCCCCTCAGCCTCCACTCTGCCCCGCCTCTGAAACCTCTCAGGGGGAGGCTGCTGGCCCTCCACACCCCCACCCAGACCAGGGGGACTTGGCGCAGAGCTGCCTCAAGCCCTCCACCCTTACTCCTTTCTGCCTCCACCTCCTTTCCTGCCTACCATGGCCCCCCGCCACCCACCCCTTTATCACCCTCTGGCCACCTGCCTCACCGGCCTGCCTTTCTTGCCTCCTTGGACCATGTGGCAGGAAGCAGTGCAACATGTCCATTGATTACACTTTCCTGCACCTTCTTCTGGGCTGCCGAGGGCTCTGAAGTCCACTGCGTGACCACACAGACCCTCGCCCCTCAAATCCACCCATCTCAATATCAGCGACTTCCCACGCCGCCCAGTGACCTTCTCCGGGGCCCTAATCTACTTCCTCTCCCGCAGTCCTTTTCACCTCTTATCCTCTCACCTGTCCTCACCCCCCACCTCTCTCAGCAGCTGCCCACTTAAATCTTCCCTGCAAACACTTGCCCTCTTCCTTTCGTCCTGCCTCAGGACAGGAGGCGTCCTTTCAACTTTCCACGCCGGGTCCTGCCCCCCAAGCCCTGGATCCCACCTGCCTCCTCAGGAACGTGTTTCGTCGTTGGCCCCCTTTTTCTCCTGGTCTTCAGTATCCTCCTCTCCACTGGCAGCTCTGTGCCTTGGCCGACTGACATGACCAAGTGTCTTCCATGTTAGGACAAACCTCCCCTTGGCCCCATGGAGCAACCTCCATAGTCATGGCCAGGCTTCTTCTGCTGTGGGTTGGGTGTAACTCCCCAAAAGACATTTCAAGTCATAACCCCTGGTACCTGTGCATGTGACCTTATTTGGAAACAGGGTCTTTGCAGACGTAATCAAGTTAAGATAAGGTCATATTGGAGTAGCGTGGCCCATAATCCAGTGACTGGTGTCTTTATAAGAGAAAAGGGAGGGAGGTTTGCACACAGAGACACAGAGGCAGACAGACAGACAGACACACACACACAGGAGGATGCCATGCAAAGATGGAGGCTGAGATAGGAGCGATGAGTCTCTAAGCCTAGGAATGCCAAGGACTGCCAGCCCCACCAGCACCTGGGAGGCGTGGAACAGATTCTCACTCAGAGCCTCTGGAAGGAACCTACCCACTGACACTTTGATTTCAGACCTCTGGCTTCCAGAACTGTGAAAGAACACATTTCCGTTTTCAGCCACCCAGTTTGTGGTACTCTGTTACCCTAGAAAACTAAGAACCTTTGTAGGAAGTTTCTAGACCTCCACTGGCCCCATCTCCACTGCAGAAACCCTATTCTCAGGCCCTTCCCCTGTGTCGCAGCCTCTGTTCTTGGCAAAGTCACCCACAAACTCCACGTTGCCTTCCTCAGGCTCTATTTCACTGGTCAGCTTGCTTCACTGGAGACCACACCTTCCCCCATAAGGGTTCTCTGTGCCCTGCTCCACAATCTGGGTTCTTTTCCCCACTTCGTCCCCCCACACTAGTCTTCTGCTCACCCATACCTGTCAGAATGCCCTAGGGCTCTGTCTGGGCCCTCTGCACGGGCTCTCTGGGAGAGGTTAGCCACAGATATGGGACCCTGGGCTTCCACCCGTTGCCTCTGCAAATGTGATCTCCAGCTAGCTGGGAATCTCCAGCAACTCAGGCCCAAAATGGCCAAGATGCCCCTCACCACCTTGCCCAGGGCCCAGGTCTCTCTTCCTGCTGAGTTCACCATCTCAGGAAAAGGTCCATCATCCTCCAGCTACCCAGGCCAGACCCCAGGTCACCTTTTCCCCTCCCTCTCCCTGGCACCAACACTCATTTCCAGAGAGTAGCTCCTGAATCCTTTCTCATTCCTGACCTGGACTTTCCTTGGACCTGGTTGGCCCACTTCCATGTGGCCACCCTGCCCTGCCTCCCCCACACTACTGGCAGGGGATCCTTCCAGAATGAAAACCAGACACCCCTCCCTGGCTTCAAATCTTTCAAGGATTTCTTTAGCTCTCCCTCCCTCCCTTTGTTGTCCTGCCCCTCACTTTGGTCACCCCCCCCCCCCCCACCGCCGCCACAGCATTCAGAAGTACCTGGAGTTCCTGAGTTATGCTGTTTCAGGCCTTTGTGACTTTGCACCTTCCCCTCCTTCCTCACCTAGTCAGCAAATTGCCTGTCTTTCCAAACTTGATAAGCTCTCTGGCTGGCAAGTGTACCCTGCCCCTTCCCAGGCTGGCTTCCTTGCTCCTCTGGGGTTTTTTCAGACACCTAAGTACACCTCCGCCCACACTGTGCTCTAATAGACTTACACATTGGTTTCTCCCACAAGACTTCAAGACCATATCTTAGTTATCTTTGTATACCTAGTGTCTGGCACCATTCTGGGACCTGGGGGCTCAAAATATGTTCACTGAATGAATGAATGCACAAATGTATGCTTGGAGGGCCAAAGGATTGAGGGCTCAGCTGCTAGCTCCTTCCCATCCCCTCATTTGAGAGCTCTTTCTAGCCCAAGCCACTCACGTGATAGATGGCGGAGCCTATCATCTGGAAAGAGCACCGTAGATGGAGTTCAGAGCCCTGGACTCAAATCCAACTTTCCCAGCTGTGTACCCTTGGCCAAGTCACTTCACCTCTCTGAGTTCCTATTTCCTCATTTTCTGGATTGTTTTTCGTTTTTCTGCTTCCTTGTTTGTAAAACGGGAAAAGGGCACCTCTCTGTAGGATTGTCAGGAGGACTTAAAGAGAGAATGTATGTTAATGTATACATCAGGGTACCTGGCAGTTGTACTTAGTCCAGATAAGTTGGATGTAAATGGGGAAATGAGGTGCAGAGGCTCTGCCACTCGCCAAAGGTCGCACAGAAAGTGGGGAGAGCCCCTTCGGTTCCTGGTCTGGGGCTCTTCTCTCTACCCATTGTCCCCGAGGCCGGCCGGCCAGCCAGCCCCTTGCCCCGGGAAGGGCTGCGTGGGAGGGAGCATGGAGAGAGACCTCAGCAGCTGTGGGTTGATGAAAGACAGCAGGTCCTGGACCAGCTTGAAGCACATGCTGAGGAGGAAGCTGGAGCCAAAGGTGGCCATCAGGGCCCGCAGGAAGGGGGGCTCCCGGGCCTGGGGCCGGCCCCCCAGCAGCACCTCTCCCTCGCTGGACAGTCTCTTCCCAGAAGCCTCCGCAGCCTGGTGTCTGGTCCGGGGAGGAAGGAGCAGTGGGTAGGAATGGGCACATGGGCTCCGTGAAGCCAAGGGCCACCGGGGCTGGTGAGGACCAGGTAGGAGGGGGAGCTCTTCGCTGGCTCTCAGAACTGGGAGGGGGAAGGACAATGAGACTTTCCAGCTGAGAATCCCCAAGTGTCTTCAGGTGCTAGAGGATATATGAAGGGGTGCCCTAACTGCTCCTCAAGGACTATACACCCAGCAATTCCCAACCTGTGGCCCTCTCCATGCCCCGCCCAGGGCTGGCTCCAGGAGGATGCTGACAAGAAGGGAGACATAATGGGCTTCCCTGGTGGCGCAGTGGTTGAGAGTCCGCCTGCCGATGCAGGGGACACAGGTTCGTGCCCCGGTCCGGGAAGATCCCACATGCCGCGGAGCGGCTGGGCCCGTGAGCCATGGCCGCTGAGCCTGCGCGTCCGGAGCCTGTGCTCCGCAACGGGAGAGGCCACAACAGTGAGAGGCCCGCGTAACGCAAAAAAAAAAAAAAAAAAAAGAAGGGAGACATGGGCAGGGCTGGCTAGTGGCCTAGTCACTGGCAAGCTGAGCAGGGAGGGAGTGGAGGTGGCATGGAGGGACAGAGAGGGGGTGCAGCAGGCAGCCTGGGGGCCATTAGGTCTTCCAGAGGCTCCAAGCCATGGGCCCAAGACACTGCTGAGCAAGTCCATGTCCCCGGTTCCTTCACAGCCAGTCGGCCATCAGAGGCTCAGGCGGAACCAGCATGGGATTTCTGGGTCCCAGGTTGCGGGTGGAAGGGGTTTCGGTCCTGGGGGGCGGGGCGGGGGAGGACGTGGGTGAAGAAGAAGGGCTCAGAGCCTCAGCTTCCTTGGCTGGGTAGTCGGCCAGAGACAGGCTGCCAGTGGGCAGGCCCTTAGCCACAGGGTCGTCTCTTCCAGCCACTGCCTCCACGCAGGAAGCAGGATTGAGAGGGGGCGCTGGCCTCAACTTTCCTCCCCCAGCCCTTCCCCTCCTGAGGGAAGTCCCTGGCAGGGCAGGGCAGTGGTGAGCGCTGTGGGGCCAGACGGCCGGTGTGGATTCTGGCTTTGCCACCACCAACTAGGGGACCTTGGGTGCGTCATCAAACCTCTGTGCCTCAGTGACCTCATCCGGAACACAAAGGCAATAGAACCTGCACAGTAGCTGTCGGAGATTAACCGCGTTAGTCTGCACGATGAGGACAATGCCTGGGACGGCATAAGTGCTACGAAAGTGCCAGCCGTCCTCCAGCATCAGTAGCGCTGGGAGAGCTGACCCCGGCCTGAGCTGCCCATCCCAGGACCACCTGCACCTGCTCTTCTCCCCACGCCCAGCCATCTGATCTCCTGGGTCTACCAGCCTGGCCTGCAGGAGACCTGGGCTGTATGAAGGGGTGGGGGTAGGGGGCGCGGGGACGGGGGAGGAGGGGCGCCTCACCGCGCCCCCCGCTCTTGCTGCTTCTTCCTCTCCTCCAGCAGCCTCTGCACCACCACGTGGGAGCGGTCCTCCTTGTTCAGGCACCAGAGGTCCCACTGCTCCAAGGGCCGCCGGTAGCCGAGGATGGCCAACCTGGAGTGGACAGGCAGCACCAGCCTGGGTCAGAGCTTAGCAGCCTGGGGACAAGGGTCTCCAGAGAGGAGGGTGTCCCTAGGGAGCTGTGGCCAAGGAAAGTGTTCCTTTATTCGCACAGTGAGCAGGATGGGGGTCACTGCCTCCCACCCCAAGTTCCCACTCCCAGCCCTTTCTCACTCCTTCCCAGATGCCCCACTGACTCCTGGGCACTGATGACAAAATCCATGCTGGCTGCGGCCCTGGAGGATGACAAGTCCTGCTGGATGGAGCCCCAGCCCGAGGAGCCTCCTCAGTACAATATGGTTGACGGGCTGTCACCCAGGTCACAGACACATTTCTCCTGCTCTAGCTGCTCTGAGGGGCGCCCAAGGAATGACAGCTGCAAGCTTCTCCCTGACCAAAGAGCTGGGAACTAACGGTCTCCTTCTAGGCCCCTAGGCCCGTCCCCACGGCCTGGAGACACAGGTCAGGCCTGTGCCCTGGGATCAGAACTGGACCAGGACCGGCCTCTGTACTCAGCCCCCAGCTCAAACAGACGGGTTTCCCACCCTCGCCTGCCCCACGCCCGCTGGGGTTCACAGCTCCTCAGGCCCCTGGACTCCTGGCCTGCTCCCCTTCCTCTTTCTCATCCCCCAACTCTCCGTCCCCATTCCCCCTCCCCTGGGCCCCCAGGCTTGGGGAAGAGCCAACTCACTTTGTAAACCACCAGAAAGACAGGCGGGAGAGGAAGCCAGCTCCGGCCTCGGGGCAGGGGTTCTAGAAGGTGCAAGAGTGGGGCAGGGGACATCAGGAGGGCACACCACCCTCTCTAGGCAGAGCAGAGGGAGGAGGGTGCCCCGTTCCTTCCTGCTCCAAGTCCCAGTGTGCACACTGTGGAGGTGCCATGAAGATGGAATGAACTGGAAGGGATGGGGGATGCTGGTGATGGCTGGGCTGAGGGGTGGGCTGTGGCACCCCCACCACCACCCACCTCCATTAAGACTCACGGGGTCGATATTCTTGGGGGAGAAAAACGGTGGCTTCTCCCTGGAGCACGAGAGGACGAGGGCAGAGAGCACCAGGGCAAAGTAGATATAGAAGGTGGTGAAGCGGAAGGGGTCTGAGATCTTGCCCTGGGGGAGAAAGGAGAGCAGCATCAGAGCTTGGGAAGCCCTGGGCCTGCAGCCCTTGCCCCAAGGAGTCCTTTGGGGCACCAGACCCCTCTGGGGTAGAAGTCAGCAAAAGTGGGTACCTGGGTCCCCCTGCCCAGAGGCTTCTGAGAGACGGGAAAGGTCATAGGGGGTCCACTGTCCTGTGGAGACTTGCCCTGCTCATCTACATCACCTTGTCTAACCCTCCCTAACAGGTAGGAAATCTTATGATTCTCAGTCTGCAATTGAGGAAATGAGACTCTAGATGACTCAGGAATTTGCCCAAGATCACAAGGAGTAAGTGGGTTGTTCCCAGCCTGTGCGCCTATGAATATACTTGACTGCCTCCTCTTGAGATGGAGAAACGGAGACACTAGATTGATCCCCAGTGTTCCTACCACGCCCGCGCACCACTGAAGATCCAGAGGAAGGCCAGGAACTGAGGGAGGTGGGAGAAAAGGGAGAACAAGACAACGGGATTCCAGGAAAGCCAGAACCGTTCGTGTCTGCGCACCTGCTCTCACTGAACGGACATCGTACTTGGTGGTGGCTGCTACGTTCCCACGAACAGCCAACAATGGCTGCATCTCGCTGCATTCCCCTGGGTTACAACGGTCCTCACCCGGCTCACCAGTCTGCTTCTCAGCAGAGGTACAAGTAGGGAATGACACAAAAAGGACTGAACAGCAGAGGAGGGAGCTGGGGAGGGGCAGAAGAGAGGAGCCTGGGACCCAGCAGTGACCTTGAGCTCTGGGGACAATCCCTAGACAGCAGGGGACCTGGCAGGTTCCTCTCTTCCGCTTACCTGTGCCAAAGCTGAAAGGATCTTGGAACGGAAGGGGATGATGCCACAGACCACACACAGGAACCAGAAGATGACGAGGACCCCCGAAGACCGAACCCCCTGCAGCCGCTCATACTGGATCAGCAGGGTGGCCAGCAGCTGTGCAGGGAGGGCAGGGGAGGCTGGGCCGGAGCACGCACATCCGGACCTGCCTCCATTCCTCCCCATGCCACATGGCCATACGTTTCTGGGGTTACCCACTCCTAAGGTGTCCAGCCTTCTCCTCAGAGCCCATGGTTCCCCCATCACAATCCCACAACCCACTGGAGATCCTCCCCAACCCAGATTCCCTGGTCCCACACTGACCATGGTGACCCCCACCACCAAGGGGGTGACAAAGAAGATGGGGGCAGGGGCCCAACCGTGGACCAGGCCATGGAAGGAGTAGAAGAGGTCAATCCAGGAGACACACCACAGCAGGACGCCCAAGGCCTATGAACAGGGCACATGTTGGGGCCTCCATCCCCAAAGAAAGGGATGGTCCCCACTGGGGAGGAGCCTTTGCTCCTGAAACCAACAGACCTGCCCAGGTTTGCCCCCAAGGGCTGGGCTGGGCACTGGCCAGAAGCTTCTCCAGGGTGGGGAGAGAGCATTGCTGGGGAACTTGATTGAATTTCCCCAAGCAGAGATTATCTCAGCCCAACTGGCAGGCTGCCACGGCCCTGAGCACAGGGAGGGTGAGGCTGGGGAACCCAGACCAGTTCCTGAGGGTGGGGAAAGGGACCCATTAAAAGGAGACTCTCCTAGGTCCTGGTCCCACCCGCAGGAGAGCCCTGAGCCGCTGACCGTCTTGAGCCTAGAGAGGCGAGAGAGAACGATGTAGCCTTGGTGGCGGTGCCGCAGGTAGAACAGGTAGCAGGGCAGGGCAGCCCACAGGTAGATGCAGGGGACCCAGGCCAGCACGGAGTTCTGGAAGCAGGGAGTGAAGTCCGGGTTGTCCGTGTGCACGGACAGATTGGAGTCCTGGGGACAAAGAGAAGAATTCAGGGGCAGCCTTGTGCAGCCCTGGGCTCACGCTCCAGGGAGGGGGCTGGGCCAGAGAGCTGCCCCATGCGCTCTGGGCGTCAGAAGGTGTGTGAATATGAAAGTCGAAGTGTGCAAACCAGCAGGCATTGTCCCGAGTGTGAGCTCTTCCAGGAGGCTAAGGGCGCTCCATTTCCTCATATTTTCTCTCTGTCTCTCTAACTGATGTTTAATTTAAGCACAATAAACTGCACCCACTTGAAGTGCACAGTCCAGTGAGTGACAGTCGTACACACCTGCAAAACTGCTCCCGCCATAAAGATAGAGAATAATCCACCGTTCCACGAGTTCCTTCGTGCCCCTCTGCGGCCCATCCCTCCCAGGCAGACACTGGTCTGCTCTCTGTCATTCTAGATTTCCGCTCTTTTATTTTAAACTAATTTTTAATTTTATCAAAGCAATATGTGCACATGGTTGCAGAGCCCACTTTCTCTCTAAGGCTCTCCCAGGGAAGGGACGGGGAGCCTCTCTGAGCTTTAGTTCCCTCTCCTTTAAACTGGGGGCAGCATCCCTGCGCCACCTACCTCCTCAGTGGGTGTGAACTCAAAGGAGCAAGGGGATGTGGAGAGAGCTTTGTAAACAAAGCTGGGGTGACCAACCGCCCCAGTTTGCATAGAACTGTCCTGGTTCTAGCACTGACAGTCTCGTGTCTTGGGGAACCACTGAGTCCAGACAAGACCGCTTTTGTCTTTGCACCTAAGAACTTTTCCGGAAAGAGATGGGGGAAAGCATTCAAACACATATTTTACCAAGACTTTCCCTCAAGGCCACTTTGACTAATCTTTTTTTCCCTTCTTGCAAAGTATTAGACTGTCTTTACAGAAACTCATAAAATATAAACAACTAACAAAAAAAAAGGGACTTTCCTGGTGACGCAGTGGTTAAGAATCCACCTGCCAATGCAGGGGACACAGGTTCGATCCCTGGTCCAGGAAGATCCCATATGCTGCAGAGCAACAAAGCCCATGTGCCACAACTACTGAGACAGCATTCTAGAGCCCGCGTGCTGCGACTACTGAGCCCACGTGCCGCAACTACTGAAGCCCGTGTGCCTAGAGCCCGTGCTCCGCACCTAGAGAAGCCACCACAATGAGAAGCCCATGCACCGCAACAAAGAGTAGCCCCTGCTCGCTGCAACTAGGGAAAGCCTGCGCGCAGCTACGAAGACCCAAGGCAGCCAAAAAAAAACCCAAACCTCACCCACAATCCCATCCACCTAGAGACAACTCAACACCAGAAGATAGAACCCTCTACCTTCTAACCGCCAGTTTAAATAATTGTCATTTTTATTTTTGTCAAAGTTATAACATGCACATAATTCTAAAGGTACATGAAAAGAAAATGGTACCCTGCCTCATCACTCCCCACCCCTAGTTTCACTTTCCAGGGGTAAGTATGTTCAAATATGCTAACTTGTTCTGGTAGCTACTTCCATGATTTTTGCTTTTAATATCGTTACATGACCTACCACTATTTGATAATCACTCTTTTCTTTTGTTCTGAAAGTTAAAGCTGTACCTCTCTTACATTCTCTCCACTTGAACTTCCTCAACTTTCCATGTAGAAACATAACAGGCTTTTGTTAAATAAGTATTCACAGTTCACACTTTTTTGACTATATAAATGTTGTTCACTACGACTGGCTCTACGCCTTTCAATACCTGTGTGACCTTAGGCAAGACGCTTGACCTTCACCTCTCTGGGCCTTAGTTTCTTCCAGGGTAACACTGAGATGATAACATTTCCCACGAGGCCCCTCCCACCTGGCCCCTCAGCCATCAGCCTAGCCCAGGCCCCCACCTCTTCCCGAGCAATTTCCACGGGGTTCTGGTCTCTTCCCTTCCATGCCCTATGGGCCCAGATGGCTGCCCACACTCTCCTGGTCTTCCCCTTCCTCCCTGGTCTTTCCTTCTAAGTCTCCTTACTGGTTCCCCTGCTTGGCATCAGAGTGCCCCGGAGCTCAGTCCTTTCCTCTTCTCCATTTCCTTTTCCATTTGCACTTACCCCCAGGGCAATCTCTTCCAGTCTCACCTACATGCCAATGACTCCCAAGTTTATCTCTCTACCCCATCACTCTACATATCCCCAACTCTAAATCCGACTGCCGACTGGACATCTCCACTTTACACATCGTACAAGAGCCTACAAGGCCCCTCACAGCGTCCCTTCCCGCCAACCTGTGACCTCTCTCATCGCCTCTCCTACATCACTCCAGCCAGTGGCCTCATTGCTATTCCTGAACATAACAGGCGTGTTCCTGCCTCAGGGTCTTTGCACTGGCTGCTCTGTCTGGAACGTTCCTCCCTTAGACATCCATAAGTCTTTCTTTCTGATTGAGGCCTAGGCTGACCACCCGGTTTCATATTTCACTTGCACCTTACCCCCAGCATTCCCAGTCCACTCCCTTAACCTTTCTCTGCTTTTTCTTTTCCCTATACCTACCACCTTCTAACATGCTACATAATTTAGAAATTTATTATGTTTTCTCTCATCTCTTTCTGCTGGCATGTGTGTTTCTTGAAGGAAAGAATCTTGTTTCATTATTGATGTATCCTAAGTACCTAGAGCAGTGCCCGGCACATAGTAGGTGCTCAGCAAAAATTTGCTTAAATAACTTAAACATCTGTTGAATAAATGAATAAACAAAAGGATAATCTTACACCCTGCCCCTAAACCTTCAGTGGCTTCCTACTGACTAGAAGACAAAGTCTAAGCATGGCATTCAAGTCCCACAACTGGCCTTGAACTATCTATCTACCTACCTATCTATCTATCTATGTGAACTATCAAACTATCTATGTGCCTGAGTTATCCCACCTTAAGAAAATATTTCATGGAGTGGTCTGCACACCCTGCTTCCCTTTCCTCAGCCTACCCTCACTCTTTAATCCCATCTGAGTCAGCCCTCTGCCTCCAAAGCACCTGCGCATGGCTGCGAGATTCCTGAAAGGCAGCGTTGTGCCCCTTGCCTCATGGCCCCAGACCTGCAGGGGCTCCTGCTGCCCCTGGAGCCAAGTGCAAGCACCCCTCCTTGCCTTCCCACTGCTCCCGCCCCCACTGCCAAACTCACTTCACTATAAATCTGCTCTGAGAGTCTCACTCCTACACCTTCGCTCAGCCTTGTCCCTATTTCTTCCACTTGTCAAGATCCCTACAGGGAAGGGCGGTGGGCCCGGCTTAGGACCCACCTCTCCCATCTTGAGCACGCTTCCTGCTCTGAAGTCAGCACCTAACGACGGAGCCGCCTTCTGGAGTACGTCTTCCACTTGATGACGCTCTGATAAAGGCCTGTTATGAGCCAGGCAGCGGGGGTGGGGGGGAGGCACACTCGGAACAGACCCGTCCCTGCCCCTGGGGAGCATGAGGTCCAGGCACATGCTTCTTTGGGGCGTTTCACTCAAATCCCGGAGGGCAGAGGTTGTACTGTGTACATCTTGAAATCTAGAGCCGTGTACTCAGTAGTCGCTCAAGCGATGCGAGCCTAGGACCAGAAGACTCTTGCTAAGTACTGGGCACAGGGTCACAGAGAGGCACTGGGCACATGGCCCTGGGCTGGGCACAGGGTCACAGAGAGGGGTTATCCTGTAGGCCTGATCACGCTGTACCAGGAGAGAGGAGACAGGTGCCCTGGCCCATATTGTTTTCCTCTTTAAAACATTTCTGGGCTTCCCTGGTGGCGCAGTGGTTGAGAGTCCGCCTGCCAATGTAGGGGACACGGGTTCGTGCCCCGGTCCGGGAAGATCCCACGTGCCGCGGAGCGGCTGGGCCCGTGAGCCATGGCCGCTGAGCCTGCGCGTCCGGAGCCTGTGCTCCACACGGGAGAGGCCACAACAGTGAGAGGCCCGTGTACCGCAAAACAAAAAACCCCATTTCTTAGCCAAGTATAGTATACTTACAGAAAAGTACACACAGCTTAAGTATACACCTCAGTGAATTTTCACACACTGAACACGCCTGTGTAACTAGAACTAGAATCAAGGAACAGGACATTGCCAACCCCCAGAAGCCCCTGTTGTACCCCCTCCAAACCCTCCTCATCCCAGAAGAACACTGCGCTGAGTTCCAACAACATGTGATCTTGCCCGCGTGGGACCTTCCTATAAAGGAAATCACACATTTCCTGGGTCTTTCATGTGTGGCTTCTTCTCTCCGCACTGCGTTTGGGGGTGTCATCCCTGGCGCTGAGTGTGAGTGTGGATTCTCCCTCCCCATTTCTGCTCCTGGTCCATTGTATGAACGGACCCATGCACTTATCCATTCCACTGTCAAGGGGCAGCTGCACCCTGCTTTAACGCTTGGCAAGCCCGTTAATCCCATCCACTTAGTTGCCATCCAGATAGCTGGCCCAAGGCCACCTCCAACTCTGACCATCTGGTCTTCGGGTCTGGAGTGAACTGCCAACCTCTCTGGGCCCAAGCTGAGCTTCACCTCCTACAGAAAGCATTTCTGGGGCACCCCAGCCTCCAGCGGGCTTTTCCTTGCTTTATTTTGTATGTTCTCAACAGCCTGATAAGTGACTATCAGCTGAGAGTGAGCAACACCCCTTATGTTTCAGTAGCATTTTATTATAGCACTTACGTGGTCATTATTCCAAAAGAGAAGACGACGAACAATGTCAGGCAAAAGAAAAGGCAGGCTCCCCCCGCTCTGGCAACAGGTCCAAGGACACCTGGCAGCTGGGAGCTGGGACGGACACCCAGGCCTCGTGGCACCGAGCTGGGGTCTCTCCCACCCTGTGCTGCTTGGACCTGCACCTGTGAATACATCCTCTCTCTACAGCAACGTGAACCCTTCAGGATAGACACTGGGCCCTACTCTTATTCCTCTCCTCTCCTGCCCCGCAACTTCCAGCTCCCAGCACAGGGCCAGGTATGAGGAACAGCCCAGATTGACCTTGTGAGTCAAGGTCTGTGTGTTGACAGACAAGGGAGAGAGTGTATAGGTAGACGGGAGCCTGAGTTCAAAGGCACAACCAGGAATCACCACTTTCACTGGGTCAGGGTCAGGGCTCTCTGAGGCAGGCAGGGAGTGGTCCCGAGGAGAACCAAACCCTGATGCAGAGGACCCAGCGTGGGCTGCCTCTTTGGAGACTTCATCTCCCTGAACCTCAGTCTCCGCAGTAATGGGAGTAATGACAGCATCCCAGCCAGCTCCCCGCAAGGGGGGAGAATGAACAGCAAAGCACCTTGACTCAAATAGGACAACACTGGAGGAAGCAGGTGACTGAGCAGAGGCTGCCGGGACCTTGTTTTGGTTTCATAAACAAGTTCCACTGTGGCAACAGTCAAGAGGTCTTGGGAGGACCAGGTGACGGCTTTGACCCACAGGGAGATCCGGCCTGGGCTCCTTTCCTTCAGATACGCATGTCCCAGCTGGGCAGAGCCCTCTCCAGGAGACAGTGGGTACCTGTCCTTGCCTGTGTCCTTAGACTATTGACCTCAGACTGCTCGCTAGGACAACGACAGGACACGTCACGCACAACGTGTTCAGAACGGAAATCCTGCCCGTCCCCCCTTCTCCAACCTGCCCACCTTGATGCAGGGCAATGCTTTCCTTCTCCCAGAATCCTCTGAGTCATCCTTTTTTTTTTTTTGCGGTACGCGGGCCTCTCACTGTTGTGGCCTCTCCCGCTGCGGAGCACAGGCTCCGGACGCGCAGGCTCAGCGGCCATGGCTCACGGGCCCAGCCGCTCCGCGGCACGTGGGATCTTCCCGGACTGGGGCACGAACCCGTGTCCCCCGCGTCGGCAGGCAGACTCTCAACCACTGCGCCACCAGGGAAGCCCTCTCTGAGTCGTCCTTGATTCTTTCTCCTTCTCTCACAGCCCACACCCAACCTTTTAGCAAATCCTGTCCACTCTACCCTCAAATTATTAGGCTGAACGATATGAAAGGGCTACATTCAACTCTTTTTAATCTATAAAAAGGCATCTTCATTTGGATCTCCCCGATACATCCGGGATCCGATTGCTTCTCTCCACCCCACGCTCTCACATGGACTGTGGCGTCGCGCCTTCTCTGGCCTCTCTGCTTCCACGCCTGCAGCTTGTCTAGCTGTCTCCTCCAGCACAGCAGCTGGAGACAAGTCTTCATGAAACCTAAGCCAGACGTCTCAGTGATGCACCATGTCACTTCTCCGGTTAAAACCTGCCAAGGGCTCCTCATTTCACTCATAGTAAAAGCCAAAGTCTCCAAGGGGGCCTCGAGACCCTCATTATCTGCTCCCCTGTCTCTCTGACCTCAGCTTCCCCGCTCCCCTCTCTCATCCCACCTGCCTCCTGGCCTCAGTGTGGTCCCCAAATGTCAGGCCTGTGCCTGCCTCAAGCCAGCAGTGCTGTGCCTCGTGCCCTGGTCACCTGCAAGCTTGTGCTCGGATCTCACCTTCTCGTGGAGGTCCACCCTGACCTTCTTAATGAAAACTGGAACTGTAAGCCCCATCGTGCTCCTGCATCCCCATCCCTGCTGGCCTGTCCTATTTTCCCCATAGCCCTTATCACTTTCTAGGATAGTATATAATTGAATTATTTCTTATGTTTATCGTTTTTCTGTCCTCTCTCACTGGAATATGTGTTCCGTGAGGACGGGTTTGTTCTGCTGACCAGCGTACTCCCCATTGCCTAGAACAGTTCCTAGCACAGACACAGCACTCCCATGCATTTGTTGAACAAAAGAAAGAAAGAATGAGTGAACAAATAAATGAAAGTCACCCTCCAAAGCCCACTTCTGCTGCTGTATGCCCAGGAACCCGGGATGCTCTCTCTTTGACACCAAGGCATGTGAGGGGCTCTCTGACCCAAACAAAGCTAATTGCAAATGACACAGTTGGTGGAGGTCACTTCCTGGACCCCATGATACTCCCTGCAATCCCACAGAACCCGATGGGTGACCCCTTCTCAAGCCACTGGCCCCCAATTCCCATTCCGAAGAACAGGCAGCGGCACACTCGGAGGGCCCACAGCCCCTCCCCCACTGCCACCCACACAGTTTCCATGGCAACAACAGCTACCTTAATAACATGATTAAACAGCTGGATGGGGCTGATAAGTTCTGGCACCCAGAATGGACCACACAGCAGGGGCCTCTTCACAGGCACCAAGACTGAAATCCCTGCAGACCCCAGCAGGGGGCAGGTGGCTGTAAGGACCCCAGAGCTCTCTGCCCCAGCTGGGCCACTGCGCCTTCAGGGACTTCCCAGCCCCTGGGGCCCCAGGCTTGTTGATAGCCTCTGTCACGAGAAGAGTAATGACTTCCTTAATCCTGTGGGGCGGGGAGAAGGGATCAACTGACAAGTTCATTTATCTCAGCAGAAATGGAGGTGCAGAAAGGGCAAGGGCCTGTTCACATGTGCTGCGGCTTTCGGAAGGGCCTGGGGGTGGGGGTGGGGGCAAAAGCCTGGCTCACAGCCTGGCCTGCGCGTCTGCTTCTGAAAGGGGCCTTGCCAGCCATTAACAGCTTTGCTTATTTGAACACCACTGTGTTCCAAGATTATTATTTAATGTTCACACCAGCTGAGACTCGTGGCTGGAAAGTGACCGGCCCCAGTTCACCTGGGCTGACGCCAGGACTTGAACCCAGGCTGTGTAGCTCCAGAGTCCCAGTCCCCGTTAGGGCTCCAACATGACAGCCCACCTTGGAGAGAGAACACATGTGTCCAGATCACCTGAAATATTAAAAATCTTTCGGCCATACAGCCTGCCCTCAAATCACCTCTTTGCTGCAGTTCTTTTCATAGAGCTCAGGGGAAGGGTTGCCATCACGGGGTAACAGACTAGCTGGCGTTCTGGGAGCCACTGGACTAGAAACCTGAGTATCCAGTTAGAAGGAGAAATCCAAGCCAGGGTTAGGCCCCTGTTAGCACCTACCCCCAGCCCAGCACCACCACCTGGCCCCAGCACTGGAAACAGGAACAGCTCCAGGTGGGGCAGGGGAGGGGCCCCATCACACCGCAGTGGCACATCCAAGTCTCACCCCCTCTCTGAGGATCCTGCTGCACCTGTTGCCCCTGGGACAGCCACACCAGGGAGGGGTGGACACAACTCAGGTGCTCTGATCCTGCCTCCTGGGCGGGTCAGCTGGCAGGCCCCGCTGGGATCTCCCTCCCTGGCTGGCCCCACGCTCCAAGACCATTTCCTGGTCAGGGGACCAGCAGGCGGGCTTGGCAAAGTGCCCTCCCAAATGCCACTTCCTTGACTCACTTCCTTTCCTAAGTCTCCAGCCCTCCAGACCAGGTCCAGGGCAGTCGGGGAGCAGTAGGGCTTGGGAGAGGTCAGCCTAAGGCCACAAGGGACAAAATCTTTCTTCCAGAAGCCAGAAGCTCAGAGGCTCAGAGTGGTCTAGCACCAGCTTTGTTGCCCCAGATGGGATGGAGAGAAGGGATTCTAGTGGTCCTGGCCTGGCAGGGAGGACTGGGTTCCTGGTGGGGGTGGGGTTTGGTGTCCAGGAGGCTGAGGGGCGTTTGCCTCCTACCCACCGGCCTAACCTCAGGGGCCCTGCCTCTGCCAGGTTTTCGGTTAGGACCTTTGGATTTCTAAGCCGAGTCAGCCTCCCAGGAACTTCCTGGAGCCCGTCAGATGAAAACTAATTCTGCAAACAGGTCAAGACCTCCTGAGGGCAAACAGCCCCAAGCCCTTCCTCTGTGAACTCTCTTCACCACTGGTGCTGCCCAACTCCACTGCTCAGAACGGAGTAATCCTCCAGGCAGGGGGCAATGAGGTGCAGCAAAGGGACACTTCCAACTTCTTTGTTCTAGAGGCATCTCTGGCTCCATGATGGCTGGGCTGTTTGATCACAGTTCATTCTCTTGCAATTTATTTCCCATGAAACTCCCAAGCATAATCAGAGATGTTGGTATTCCACCCCAAAGTGGGTAGAGGTAAGAGAGAGAGTCAAAGAAAGGATAAGTCACTCACTCAGTACACAGTGTGTGTGTGCGCATGTCCGTGGGCCCGCTGGGGCTCCTGCCCTCACATTTAGCTGGGGCTGAGGTGGGTGGATTTAGCCACAAATTCCCCAGCAAACAGCTGAAATGGGAGCCCATGGCCCAACAGCCATGCCAGCCCCTTTTTTGTAGGTCTTCCCAAACCTAACACCTCCTTCTAACCTCATATCTCTTTCTTTTTATTCCTCTTCCCAGGAATATCATGACCTGTCACCAACAGAGTTTTAAGTTCTCAAATCATTTCACATTCCCTATCTTATTTGATCTCCACAACAGTCTTGTGAGGTAGTTAAGAGATGGGTTATTTCCCCATTTCACAGATGGAAAAACTGAGGCTGTGAAGATGAGCTAGCAAAAAAGCCTTGGTAGGGACTTCCCTCGTGGCGCAGTGGTTAAGAATCCACCTGCCAATGCAGGGGACACGGGTTCAAGCCCTGGTCCAGGAAGATCCCACATGCCGCGGAGCAACTAAGCCCGTGCGCCACAACTACTGAGCCTGCGCGCCAAAACTACTGAGCCCATGCATCACAACTACTGAGCCTGCACTCTAGAGCCCATGAGCCACGACTACTGAAGCCCGCGCGCCTAGAGCCTGTGTTCCACAACAAGAGAAGACACTGCAATGAGAAGCCTGTGCACCGCAACGAAGAGTAGCCCCCGCTCGCCGCAACTAGAGAAAGCCCACGCACAGCAACGCAGCCAAAAATAAATAAATTAAAAAAAAAAAAAGGCTTGATAGAGTAAATGAGTGGCCCAGAGGGGCCTGAATCATGTCCCCCTCCCCTACCTTTTCACCCTTGGCTCAGGTATCTCCTGGCTTCCCTGAACTACTTCCAACAAGGCGGGTCACCCACAGGCCCCTAAGATAAAAGGTTCAGGGCCAAGTATACCTGAATAATATACAATGAAAATGAGATGCAAACTAGCACAGCACCAATGAGTAGCCCTGAACTCCAGGCCTTTGGGGTAACTGAGTTAGAGCTAAAGTTATAGCTCCAGCCTCTGGGCTTCAGACACTGCCTCCCTTGTTTCAGCTCTGCAAACCCTCAGAGGATGAGCTGGGAACCTTCCTGGTTTCTTCCCACTCCACCTCCAGTCACCAGCCACACTGGGTACAGCCTGGAACAGCTTTCAGGAGCCAAGAAGATAATGTGGAAGATGGAAGGTGCTTAGACGTTGAGGTCGGGAAGAGGAGTGGTCAGTTCCCTTGTCATTTGAGGTATCCACGGTAGACAGTCATCCCTTGGACCTAACATAGCTGAGCCTCCCACGGACCCTGAGGTTCTCCGAGGAGGTACACACAGCTCTTGAGCAACAGGAAGTCCAGGCTCCGGGAGTCCGGAAGCCCAGATGTTCACAGTCAGGCACTGGCAAAGTTGGAGCCATACCTCAGGGTCCTGTTTCCCAGTCCAGCACTCCGTAGCTGATTGTCATGTGACCCTGACAAGTCCATTCCTTCAGTTTCCTCAGCTCTGTAATGAGGGGCAGGGCCAGCTGCTCCAAGCCCCCAAGCTCTGACACTCGATTCCACAGTATCATGGAAGGGTAGAACCAAAGGACCTCTAAGCTGAGAACAGGGAGGGAGTCCTGAATTCCCCAACTCCTGGTCCCTTGAAGCCTGTCCCTGGACAGTCCTAAGCTCTCAGGGTTAACTGTCCACCCAGGAACAGGGGGCCCTTGCACTTGAGGCTTGGGCACATCTGCCTCCTTAATTTACACGTCCTGCGCCTGACCACCTCGGACACCGCGACCACGCTGTAGCCACATCAGCCAGGCTCAAGTGGCAGCGAGAGGAAGTCTACTCTTGAGCCAAAGGGACAAACTCTGGACACTGGCAGCATGTGACCAGGCCAGGCTGGATGACAGACAGGACTCCTGTGGCAAGAAGGGCAGCCTCAGAGAAGTTGCACCATCTCTGATTAACCATTTAGTGACCCAGAGAATAACAGAGATCCCTGGGCTTCCCTGGTGGCGCAGTGGTTGAGAGTCCGCCTGCCGGTGCAGAGCACACGGGTTCGTGCCCCGGTCCGGGAAGATTCCACATGCCGCGGAGCGGCTGGGCCAGTGAGCCATGGCTGCTGGGCCTGCGCGTCCAGAGCCTGTGCTCCGCAACGGGAGAGGCCACAACAGTAAGAGGCCCGCGTACCGCAAAAAAAAAAAAAAAAAAGAGATCCCCAAAGATATTTTTTACAGGTATTCCATTGCCCCACATTTCAAAAATTCATGTAACCCCCCCTCAGTACAGCCCAAACACAGCCCAAGAGTGGGGTTCCTGACTGTATACACACACTTATGTACACACATGGGCACACACACATGCACACACACCCACACAAGCACCCACCCATGGGTAACACACACTGGGCACACACAACACCAAGCACATATGTACGAATACTTGAAATGGCAAAAAGATGTAGAGATTGGGATTCTGAGGCCCTGGATTTGAGACCAGCCTACGCTGGGCAGCCCCCAGATGATCACTGACAAGCCCCTTGAATCTGAGCTCATCTGTGAAATGGAGACGCACCACCACTTGCCTCCCAGAGCTGCAGTGATGGTCACGGGAGCTGCTGTGAGTAGATTCTGAAGGCTGTAGGAAGCTCTTGCGCTGTCTGCATGGACCGCACTCACTATGCTGGGGGTCTGGACTCAGCAGCCTGAAAAGTAGCCTGATGTCTTAGGAGGGACTTGGCGTGTGCGTGAAAAGGCCTGCTTTTCTATCCCAGCTCTGCGCTCCTCTAACTGGCTGACTTTGAGCAAGTCTCTAGGCCTCGCCTTCCCCATCTGTAAACGGAGAGGGTGGGACCAGGAAATCCTGCTATCCTATACCTGTAAGGGCCTGCCTGCAGAGTGAGGTCTGCCTCTCCTTCCTGAGGCTGGTGCAGTGAGGATCACCTCCTCTCTGGTGGCTCTTGCCCAGAGGAAAGAAGGAACCTCTCCCAAGCAGGCAGGAACCGTTTAAGAAGGGAGAAGCCCAGTGGAGCCAGGCTCCCAAAGCACCTGGTTGACCGGCTGTGGGAGTGGGCATCCAAGTCCTAGTCTACGGGGCAGGCGCTGAAGTATCATCAGGATCTAGTAATGGGGAAATGCCACTTCTGCACCCTGCGGCCAGCCCCAGACAGGGACTGCGGTGAGGCGGCAAGTGCGGGCACCTTCTGAATTCAGGGTGCCACCCACCAAGCCCTCCAGGAGCCTAGTACTTGGCTTTCCCAGGCTCTCCCACGTGGCTGGGGAGGACAGGGCAGGTCCTGAAGGCCACTAGGGACCTGGATCTGGGCGGCGCCACCAGGCCCCCTCCTGGCATCACATCGCCCCCTCCCCGGGTCTGTCTAAGGGCTCGCCGGTGCGCGCCTTCAGTACCGGGACACCTCCTTACCCAGAACTTGGAGCCGCACAGAGCATCCATGGGGCCGGAGCTCGGCCGCGAGGACAGCGAGCACGGTCTCTACCAGCCCGGGGGACAGACCTAGACCCCGCCCAGAGCCGCCTCCAGCCCCGCCCTCCGCCCCGGCCCGCCCCTCCAAGCCCTTCCCCCAGGCCCTTTGGGTCGAATTGAGACAGCGCCTCTAAGAAACTGCGGTTCCCGGACGGATTTTGGGACAGTGGCGGCGGGCCATTGACACAGTGACAAGCCCTTCGGGTGGCCACTGGGCCGCGCCGGAGAGATGCCCCGGAAAGATGAGGCTGATAGGGCTGGAGCAGGGTCTGTTTCCAAGGGACACACCCCCCTTCCCACCGCGCACGACTCTGCGGGGAGTGGGGGGCGGGTGGCCCCCAGGAGTCAAGGGACATGAAAAGGGACTTAGCAAGACTCCCTCCATGAATAAATCCTTGTCACGTTCATCTCTGAATGTCCGTCTCCCCATCTGTGAAATGGGAAGAGCTGTGTGCCCAGACAATCCAGAGGCTACCTCTGCCCCACAAGTTGTCCGGGAACTGGCAGACACCAACACAGAAAGTGCGTGTGTGTGTGTGTGTGTGTGTGTGTACACCTAAGGAGGGGGGGATGGGAGGGGGTCCCAGCATCATCCAGATGGTGGCTTCCCATGATCCTCTTAAACTGCTGCCTGCCTGTGGTTCTGTCCCTCCCTGATTTTGCACCTGCTGCTTCAGCACCACTCTCTGCCTCCACTTTCATATCTGTAAAACAGGCATAATCATAGTACCTATGTCACAGGGTTACTCTGAGGATTAAATGGGAAAGGTACGTAAAGCATCAGGCGTATCTCCTGGCACATTCAGTAGGCATCCACCTTGCGTTGGTTTCCTCCACTTCAGCCTGGTAAGGGTGGGGGATGGGCAGGAAAGGCCCCACATTAGCACATTCCTCCTGAGACTGGTTCTCCACATGCCGCATCAGTGACACGGCTTTGGGGTCAATGGCCTCCTTCTCCTGCTTGCCACAGCTTGGCCATGCTGGGACCGCTCCTTCCCTCCCTCCATTTTCCACTCCCCCAGTCATCCTCTCTTCCCTAACGGGATCCCAGAAGCCAATTCACCACCCCTCTTGGGGTTGAGAAGGAATCCCCCGTTCCTCCAGCACCTCTTCCCCTGGCCCAGCTCTCCTCTGCCCTTGCCTCCCGACCTTGTTCTTGTCTGCAGGGTCTGCCCAGGTGATCCCTTCCCCGCCCTCGTTCTTAAAACAATGCGTTTTCCTGCTTAGCTGCTCAGCAGCCGGTGTGGGTGGGTGCCAGGAAGATAGTACAGAAGCAGAAGCCATCTCCTGTCCCTCTGGGCAGGCAGGAAGTCACCGGAAGGAAGTCTCTTCAGCCATGGGCTATCAGAGCAGAGATCTGAGCCCGGCATGAGGTGGGGGTGGGAGCAGGGTAGACAAGGCTCTCCCTTCCCCAGGCAGTGGACTGGGGGCTTCTCCCCCACCACTGGGCAATCCTCTCAGGCCTTTGTCTGCACCCCTGCCCTCCACTCACCCAGTCTCCCAGCCCCCTCCGTCTCTGAGCCAGACTCTATAGAGCTTTCACACTCTTGTAGCAGTGTGTCTTGGGTTATATTTAGTTGCGAAGAATCTGTCTTCTCTGCCAGTCTGTGAAGTTCCTGAGGGCAAGGATTGACTGAGTCACCTCCAACGCCCCCCCACACTTTGGGGAGAACCTTAGTATACTGTGTGACGAGCCCCTTGATGTCCCTGGGACTCATTTTCTTGAGCAACTTGGACAAGATGCCATCTAAGGTCTCTTCCTGCCCTGCTGATCTAGGCTTCTATGGGGAGCAGCTGGGAATCTTCCACTAACCCTTCCTCGAGTCTGGGGCTAGGACGCTTGGGTCCTGTCTTCAGCATTGTGGCTGCAGCACCTTCCTCTTTGGCCCCAGCCTTCTCATCTTGCTACCGGAGAGCCACGCCCAAGCCTGCGACATTGGGTGGGAACCTCCGAGATCGTGGTGGGAGACCTGGCAATCCTCGCCTCCTCCCGTCTCGTCTCTCTTGAGGCACTCATTGGGAGTTTGTCCTTCCCGGCCCCTCGCGGAATGTGGCCCCTTTCACACAGCCGTTGAATAACAACTACGCTATTCCTAGGACATTACGGTTTTGGTTGTTCTCAACAGAGCAAGAAAAGTGAGGCCCTGAGTTGTCTTATCCTGGCAGAGGCAGGATGAGCTCCGTGTCTCTGAAGGCTGGGCTATCTCCATGCATCCTCGGGGCAGGATGCATTTCCTGTATCCTTAGCTGTTGCACTCATGCCCCGCCCCTCTCAAGACTGCTTGGCGTACTCTCCTCCCTGTGCCTCACCTCCCTTTCTGCACCTGACAAACGCTACTCATTCTTGAGGATTTTACTCAAACCCCCCTCCCCCAAGCCCTCCTTGAACCTCCCCCACCCCAGTCCTGGGCTAGGGGCCCTTCCTCTGCACAGCCCTCCCTCCCTCCCTGTACTCTGTCACTGATTGTCTTGCTTATCTCCCCCAAAAGACTGCAAACCTCTTAAGGATAGGGACCATCTTAAGGACAATCTTGTTTATCACTGTATCCTCAGCACCCAGGACAGTGCCTGGCAAAGTTGGTCTTTAGAAAATGTTTGTTGACTGACTAAACAAGCATCCTGTGTCCTTAGAAGAGGTCATAAGTAGCAAGGCCACTGTAGCATTAGGTACAGTCCCAGCAGTGGGCACTGTCCACTCTGCTTTTGAGTTTTCAGAACAAAGACGTTTCCAGCTTGAGGGTCCTGAGAGGAGCCATAAAGACCTGTGGGTTGGCCGGCAACTGACATCCCCCAGCTTTAATGATCCCAGCCCCATCCTCTCTCCTCGAATGACTGCAGCTCCACACAGGACACACACAGACTGTGCTGCGTCTCCCCTGCCAGTGAGCATCCCCGGGGAACTCAGCATCGTGAGTTTCCTGGCAGAAAGATGGAAAGATAAGATAATTGCAAGCTACAGTTTCGAGCAGGAATGACAGCAGAGAGAAGAAAGCAGAGCAAGTGGGGGTCAGGGAGACCCAGGGACAGGAAATGCTGCAAATGGGGAGAGTCAGGTGGGAACTGACAGGACGGGGGAAGGGTGTGGAACAGTGAAGGCTGCTAGCTCTCCCCTCCACTCACCTCCTGGCTCCTTTTACCCCACGGCTCCTTGAAGGTCTGGAGTAGCTCCAAAGCGGCCCCCAGCTCTCAAACGCCAGCTCTCTCCTCTTATGCCGTGGGGCGGGGCCTCTTTCCTCCAGACCCCAGCCTGGTGGGGCCTACATCGGCCCCACCTGTGGCCTCTGCAAGGCTGCCCCCTGCCCCCAATCTGCGCTTTGATCTGATTTGGCAGGTGTGTGAGCACTGGCTGCCGTGCCTGCTTCAGGAGTTTTCAAAGCAAGAAGAATTAATTAGCACCGTGGGCCACGGCCAGCATCTCCCACACCTGGACCAGTTAATTAGCTCCGTGGGCCACGGTCAGCATCTCCCACACCTGGACCAGTGCTAAGACACACAGAATTCTGAAGTTCTTAGCAGAATTCCCTCATCGATGCTTGCTGGAGCAATCACCTCCTTGGCCTGTCTTGCCGTGTCCTCAGAGCAGGGTGCCAGCCCACAACTAAATTCGCTTTTGAGAGGTAATTCCTCTCCTGGCAACCACTGTCCTGGATTAGTCCTGGGTCCACTGGCTGTGGGCTGGGATCACTGGGCACCATGGGCTCAGCACTCCAATGGCTGGGATTCCCCACACACAGATGAGTCCTTCACTGGGCTCTGCAAGCCTGTTTCCTTCTACGGGGGCTGCACACAGCACCTGTCTGCAGAAGGTGTCCATCAGTGTTGGTGTCCTCTCCCTGGCTAGGTCCCTCTACAGAAGGGGCACCAGGGTGGCACCAGGTGAAGGTGCCTTGTTGCTGCCACCTGGTGTTTGATGCCCTCACTGCACTGCTGTTGCCAGCTCTCCACCCACCTCCCCCCCCCCCCCACCCCCCACAGGAAAGGTGAGAGGAGGTCATGGGGCACTGGGCTGTGATGGGTGGGGATTAGGGGTGACGATGGAGGCGAAAATGTTTGAAAAGTGAGAGAGGTCTGGGTGGGGCAGGGGAGAGGACAGAAAGAAATAAGGGAGGGGGTGGGAGGAGGAGAAGGAGAGCAGGTGCTTTGAGGTTCAAGGGCAGCATTTTGCCAGGGAAAGATGGTGCCTGGGAAACTTGGTAATTGCAGAGTCAGACTTGGCCATCTCTTGGTCAAGCACCTGGAGCTGAGGGACACCTTCTCTTGTGCTCAAGCCTGTCTCCACACAATATGGGCTCCTCTAAGCCTCCGAGGACACCAAACTGGGAGCTCAGGAGCACATTTCCATGAACACAAATGTGACTGCTTTGGAAAAGTCCTCCTTGGCAAGTTGTTTTGTGATCAGGACTCCTAACACCATGTCCCATTCCTTCCACAATGGAAAAGAGGCTGGGGTAGTGTGAGGCCAGCTGTCTGGCGGTTGGCCAGGTCAAGATTCAAAGCTCAGCTCCACCATTTCCTGGCTGCGTGATCTTGGGCAAAGTCACCTAACCTATCTGAACCCATTGCATCATGGGAAAATGATAGCCGTGGTACTTCCCTTGCTAGGGTATTGTGAGAAATAAGGGAGATACTGCAGATGAGCCTCAGATTTGTTTCTAGCACCCGCTCTGCTCGCTCCGCTTCCTAGTCCCCCCGCCCCCAGATAGACCTTTTCCTGGAGTCTTGAGGTGGAGGAAGCAGAAACAGGCAAGCCCGAGGTGGGGGCCTGCAGCTGTTAACACAGTTCCCTCTGAACCCACAAGGAGGAGGCTGAGAGCAGAAGTGCAGCGTAGATGTTCTTACCTCCCAAAGCCCCCACATCCCTGAAGCTCCCGGCCAGTGCCAGCCCTGTCCTGGAGGCCCTAATCCAAGACCTGCTGCCTCCACCCCAGCCTCCTTCAGATGCCTTCACTCCCCACCGCTGATGTATCCTAGAGCAGAATCAAATAACCATCCAGACAAGCATCATGAGGTTAGTATCCTTGTTATTATTACTACTGTTAATGAGATTATTATTTCCACTTCAAAACCCTTTTAATGAGACACAACAGCTTCCATCATTGATAAAGATTTTACATTTTTGGTGGAGAGGCCGCAATTCTCTCCCCTCAGATATCCACATATCCACTCCTCTGAGGAGTCCTCAGGGCAGAGGGTGGTTGGGAAGTCTGGGGTGGAGGGGAGCGGGTAGCAGCCCAGTTCTCCGGCTTCACCTTGATCCAGAGTCCTCTAACCATTAGATGAAAAAAAAGACCCCAGAGCATCCTCTCCAAATTTCCTACCCTCATTAAGGAATAGACAGCTACAGAACGCTACCAAAATATAAAAGCTTAATCTGCAGACCCAGGTGACAAAACTCTAGGAATTTTGTGTAGATTTGCTTTTCTTTCGTTTTTTTTTTTAAGGAAGGCAGTTCCTACTGCACCCTCCCCTCCCCACCCGAGGAGGCCAGAGGAAAAGCTTTCATGCTATTTCACACCCTCAGAGGATAAATCCAGGTGTTTGCTTCAAGGAGCAGTGTCATTTCCGTCCAAAAGAGCAATGAGAAAAACTTTCACCAGCTTAGAAAATACTGGGCGGGACAAAATTTCCGGGTCCAACCATCCAGTAGCCTCCCCCAACTTTCCCAGGATCCCAGGTTCAGATGGGGGCTGTGGGGGAGGGCTTCCAAACCCAAGCTGCCTTTGAGGTTTCAAGCGTCCTGGGGTTTGAAGGTGCTGGGTGTAAGGGGGTAAGGGTGCTCAAGGGGGTGGGGTTGAGGTGGATGTTTGGGGGTAGCTGGCAGGGACAGACTGGATGAGTCTGTGGTTGGTGCCCTTGGCACCAGGGTTTCAGACAAAAGAATATTGCCCATGGTAGCCCAGAAAGGAGGTTCTGGGCTGTGCCGCTGGCCCCTCCTCCTCTCCCCTTCCTCCCCTCTGCCTGCCGGGCTGCCTTCGCCCCCTCCCTCCTCTGGGAGCTCCTACTGGGCAGGCAGCAGCAGACCGTGTAAACTCCTTGATGGTGCTCATTCATCACCCCCCAGGGGGCCAGCTCCCCACTCCAGTAGCCTGGCTGCCCCACCCTATCAACTCCACTGGGAGGTCCTGGCCCTGGCCCCCTCCATCTCAGCAGGGAGCAGCTCGCTGTTTATATAGCTGAATCCCTTTGGCAGCCTTGATGGGGCAGTGCCCACAGTGCCAGGACCGGTCAGTTCCCCCCGCCCTCCTCACGTCACCCGGGCTGAAGCCTGAGGAAGGGAAACCCAGAAGCATTTGCCTCCTTCCCTGCACCTCACAAAACCCCATTGCCGCAGCTGACGCGCCTCCCCCAGCCTCAGTCGGCCCCATTAACCAAAACAGCTTCATTATGCCCATTTCCAGCTTTCGCCGTGGGGCTGATAGCTGTCAGCAGAAATAAGAGTTAATCTGGAATCACTCACATTCGCAGAGCTGCCTGGCTAAGGGGAAGAGATAAACAGAAGCAGGAGTGCACTCTGCTCATCCGGCCTGCCACCAGCAGAGGGGCTTCTCTCCTCCCTTACCCCTGGGAGGCCAGGCGGCAGAGGGGCTTCTCTCCACCCTGGGAGGCTTCTCTCCTCCCTGAGAGGCCAGGCTGCAGAGGGGCTTCTCTCCACCCTGGGAGGCCAGGCTGCAAGATTGCAGCCCTCTGGGGAGAGGCGTGTAGCATCTCTCTCTCTCTCTGGCACACACACACACACACACGCACACACACACACACGCACACACACACACACGCACACACACACACACGCACACACACACACACACACACACACACAGAGGCAGCTCTGACCCTTCCCTCCCCACCACCCACTCCCCATCTCCAGGAATCTCTCTCCAGTGCCATCTGGAAATGCCTAATTCTGTCCCTTTTGCTTTTACTTTGGACCGTGATTAACTTTTTATTTTGGAAAATTACTTTATTATAGATATAGATATAGATATGTATGTATGTATATATAAAAAGGTTCCATTTCATTTGTAAAATCTTATTTTTTTCTTTTTTTCTCCTAGAGAAAATGATGACGAGGTTAAAGGAAAAAATAAGTTACATTACAGTTTCCAAAATGGTTCTCGCTCTCCACTGAAGATGGGCCCCCACTAGGGCTGTAATGCACTCCCGGTCCCAGCTTGTGCTTTGCAAGAAGAGGGAATATAACTAGATTAGTTATTTTAGGTTAAAATAGCCAAGAGACAGACGCCTTCGCCTCAAAAATATTCTGAGACACATAAAAGCAGGAGGAAACAAGTCTCTTCAGTCACAAAATGTTGTACATCCCGCAAATACTAGATTCAATTAATTTAATAAAATAGAATATACATAGAGATTCTGCACAAACGTATTGCTTTCTCCCAACAGCTCCTGGTGTCGGGAACCTCAGCTCCACTGGGCCTGTCTCTCTCAGCCTGGAGCAGGGTGGCCACGGCTGCTGCTTTCAACTCTGGAAATTCCGCTTGCCGGTGCCCAGGGCCACTGAGGCGAGGAGGGTGTCCATATGGAACTTCTCAGGAGTATAGCCCAGGAGGAGGAGCTACGATTTGGCACCCAGTGGAGAAAGGTGAGTGGGAGAGGAGGGCAGGACTCAGGGGTCCAGGTCTGCTGGGTCAGAGGCTAAACCAGAGAGACTCAGCACGTCTTTCTTTGGGGGGGGCGAGGCAGCCATGCTGTCGGGAGGGCCGGAGGCCGAGGGTTCCTTGGAGTCGCTGGATGGAGCCCTCCGGCGGAGGCAGACGCCAGGGCTGGGTGGGGGCCGAGGGCCCTGGCTCTGGCTCTCTGGGGGTTCTATGGAGATACTGGGCGGGCTGAGTTTCTTCTTGGGCCGGCTCCCAGGTCCCCCAAGAGGCTGACCCCTGAGGCTAGAGGGGCCAGGGCCCAGGCGGGGCTGGGAGCCACTGTCCAGGCAGCTGACGGCGATGGAGTGCCTCCTCTGTGCATCCAGCCAGGACGCAGGCCGGCGCGGGCAGCTGCGGGCCTCCACGCTGTAGCACTTCTTCAGGTCCCGTGGGGACGGGGCTTCCTCCTGGCTGCCCACAGGCAGGAGGTCTCCCGAAATCCAGCTCAGCTCCGTGTCCAGCTCTAAGCTGCTTCTGATCTCTGATGGGCCCTTGCTCCACGTGGGTTCTGGGCCCGGGCAGGGGGCTGACGGGGGCATGTGCTTCGAGATCTTGCTCTGGCCGTGGGAATGCTGCTGCGCCTGGGCGCTGGAGCGGCCCCAGAAGGAGGAGGCCCCGGCCAGCGGCGGGGAGGGCCCACTCACCTCTGACAGCAGGTCTTCCCTGCTGTCCAGGCCCTGAACGTCCAGGGAATCCGTCCTTATTGCTGCCTGTATGGGGCGGGGCGAGGGCTCAGCCCAGGGGCTTCCTCTCCCCTGTGAACTGTCCCACTTGGCAGGTCAGAGAGCCCCTCCTCCCCCGCTCCATGGAGTTTCAGGCAGGACCACCCTAGGCAGGGGTACCAGTATCTGCTCTTGTTGGGAGATGCGGGTCATACGCAGTCTGACCTCTGTTGTCCACTGTGCCCCCACCCCCCACCCCCCAGCCTGCAGGAATCGCTCTGTACAGATCCAAGAAAGCACTGGGCCAGCTCTGCTCCCCAGCTGTTGCTCGCAGCACCTCCCAGCCTCTGCACAGGCTATTTCTTGGGCCTTAAATACCCTTCCCAAATGGCGAGCATCCCTTGACTGCACGGGCTCAGGTACCCTGTGATGTAATACCCGCCTCTCTTCACCCCAAAGTAAAACTGACCCCTTCCTCCTCTGCTCCCTGCTGCACCACACACGCGAGCACCCTGTGACCTGCTGCGGCAATGACCTGATGGAGTGTATGTCCCTGCTGTTATACCATGCGCTCCAGAGGGCAGAGGCTGTCTCATTTGTCCATGTCCCGGTGCCCGGCCATGGAGGCTGCTCAGCGAATATTTGCAGAAGGGATGAGGACGGTGCCTGCTCCCCAGATGTGCTGGATTGAGCAGATCCTCACGTAGCTATCCTCACACATGAGGCACACATGGCGTGGGTAGTGGCCTTGTCACAGTGGGGGCAGACAAGCCTCACCTGGCTACACGAGCTTCTGCTCTGTGCCCCTGGAGTGTGGGCTCTGGAAGGTAGGCGCCGGGCTTGGCCAAAAGTGGAGACATCTAAAACGTGCCTTGTGCCCCTTAGCTAGGTCTAGAAGTACAGAGAATAGGGAGGCAGCTCTGCGCCACGGAAAGGGAGTCCAGAGACCAGGTTCTACCTCCAACCTGACGTGTGTCCCTGGACAACCATGGCCCCCTCTGGTCTCCGGGCCTCCTCGGCGAAACATAGGAGGGGGTGCAAACTCCAAGAGGACACAGACCACTTCTGCTTTGCCTAGAACTGTGCCCCTGGCACCTAGAACTCAGCCTGGCACATCACTGGCACACAATAAATGTTTGCTGGGAGAGTGAAAGTGGCAACCCTGGTCACCACCAACAGCCTAGGATTCCCAGCAGAGAGACCAGCCCCGGTCCGTGTCCACCCGCCACACCTGCTCACCTGGCGCCTGAGTGGCCTCTGAGCCAGAGGGGAGCGGGCTGGTGGGGGCAATTTGGGGATGGTGCCCCACGTGGGAGCACCGTGGGGCTGGAGCAGGTGGGGTGCATCTTTGGGAAGCTGCAGGATGTAGCTGGTGTCTGCTGGCTGGGAGTGAACGGACAAGACAGAGCCTGTGAGGGGAGGGGGGAGGGGGAGAGAGAAGAACTGGAGAGTCAGTGTGCTGGCTCCCACCTGAATCCCTCCCGTCCGCTCTCCCCACCGGGGCCTCTACCCTCACCACCCAACCCCCACCCTGGATTGAAAGCCACTCCCCTCAGGCGGGGGCTCCCTCAGGCGGGGGCTGGCTGACCCCTTCAGGCTGGGGGCTCCTCAGAGGTAGGAGAGACCTCTTTGTCTGCCTCAGTACCCCTACTTCCCGAGGACAGGACTGGGCTTAGGCAAGGACGGATCTCCTGGTGTGAGCCGAGCTGGCCTGCCCCCAGCCTTGGTACCTGACTGAGCTTTGGGGAGCCCCCAGCCCCTGTGTCCCAGGGACCCCTCGGCAGTGCTCCCATCCCGGCACATGTAGCTGTCATTGGGCAGAGAGTGCGTTCGGCTGACCCCAGACTTCCTCACAGTCAGCAGATCTGGTCTCAGCATGACGGGCACCTCCTCAGTGTGGGACTCCATCTGCAAAAGGAACAGGGGAGGGAGATGGGAGGAAGAGGGGGCATCCAGATTGGGTAACTGAGGCAGAGCTTGGCAACAGAAACCAGAAGCCCACCCCCACCCCACCCCCCCGGCCAAGGCCCTGGCCCCCATCCCCTCCCTGGACAAGGTGGTGATGGGATGAGTGTGGTCGGGGAGAAGGGACAGACACATGGAGAGCCCCCCATACACAGGGAGGAAGCGGGTAGGAGGATGCCCTGCCCCCAGAAAACTATTCATACTGCATCATCTTGGAGCTTTCCACAGGGGATGGCAGAGGGGTGAGGTGTCCAAAGGAGGGAGAGCAGCCCCCAGCCCCCAGCCCCCAGCCCAAGAGCTCATTCTCAAGGCCCCATTGAGAGTCTCTGACGCTGCACAGTGGAGAGTTAAAAGCTAACAACAGCCCCCCATCCCAATCGCTGTGCTGGGGCTTGGGGAGTAGGGGAGGGCCTTCCTAATGAGCAGGAGACAAGGCAGCCCCGGGACTGCCTGCAGAACGGAGGCTGTTTCACCATCCAAGTCCTAAGGCAGCCCCAACACCCAGCACTGGACAAGGGCGGGGCTCACGTGAGCTGAGTGACGGCTGAACACTAAGAGTGTGTCACAGCTGGTTCAGCCCCCTCCCCACCTCCCTTTAATTACACAGTGACTCTGGCATGTGGTGTGTGAGGAGCAAGGCCTGGGTACCATGGGCTCAGGTCCTCCCTTCGTGGACAGACTGGGGATGGGAGTGGATTTTTTTTTAATCTATTTCAAAGAAAGGCAATAATCAGCCTTTGACCCCAGCTGGAGGGAGACAAGGCTTGTTCCCAAGAGATTTCTGCATCACCCTGTCCGTTCCTGGCTCTCAGAGAGGCTGTAGGTTCGTGTCCCGATGTGGACCCAGCCAGTTAAGTAGCCCCAGAAGGCCTGAGAATGGCTGTGTCAGAAAGCAGTCTGGATCCTTTACTTCCTCTCTCAGCCCAGGCTCCACTTCTGCCAACCACTCCAAGACCCCCAGGAACCCCTAAGGTCAAGGCCCTGCCCCAACAGAGCCCCGCTGTGAGGAGGGGCCCCCCGTCCCTCCTTAAGTCCCAAGAGGAGGGGGAAGACAGGAAGGAGGGGGCTGCCCACAGTCAGATGGGGACGGGGGAGCCGGGCAAGGCTGGAGAAGCTGTCAGAACACAAAGAATCGCCCCAGGACGTGGGGACATACAGGGACAGGGACGGGGGAGATAGGAACGGCCCCCCAGGTGGAGAAGGGCATGGTGGTGGCAGCAGAGATGTGGCTCTCACCCACTACGTGGTGGTGAATGGCTCATGTTGGGGCAAGGGGGGAAGCGGAGGTGGGAAGGAGGGGTGCAGGGAGGGGGAGGGCTGGCTTGCACGGGGCTCCACATACAGAGACCAACTCTGTGTCCAGACAGGCCCTTTGGTCAGCTGCCTGATAACGCCTCTGATCTGAGCTCTGTTACTCCTGGGCGTCTGGATTAACCCTTTCACAACTGCTGCCCCTGGGTCCTTCTGGGCAAGGCCCCAATTTAATCTTATCTAATTGCTTTGTCCACCGTGGGGAACCTGAAAGACCTAGCAAAGCCTAGAGCACTAAGTGTTGCCTCCGGGTGGGGCCTGGTGTCAGAGTGAGAGGAGGGGAGGGAGCTGGAGCCCTGCAGCCAGCCCAGCCCCTGGGGAGGCAGGGGGAGCAGTGGGGGGCTGTGTGTATGTACATTGCTCTCCAGGGCACTAAGTAAGAGTGTGTGAGTGTCATCAGGCAAAGAGTCATCCGTCAGAGCTACAGAGCAGGACAGTTCAGACACAATCTCTGACGTCAGAGACAGAGCCTCCGTCTCAGCTAGAGGGATCTAGACAGGGAGAGAGATGATCAGGCATAAGAAACAGAGACAGTGCACATTCTCGTGTGTGCACGCACACACACGCACACGCACACACACGCGCGCGTGCGCACACAGAGCCCCTCCTCCCCGTCACAAAGCGCAAGGAGAAAAGGCCTCCTTTCTCTCTCCCCACCCCTTTCCCAAGTAAACTGAGAGCGCCTCCCCTCCTCCCCCCAAACCCCTGCTCTGATCAGAGAGGCTGCGCAGGCAGCGAAGAGCCAGGGCAAACACTGACAAAGCAGGAGACACAGAAACGCGTTCTAAAGATGCCCCAGGAACCTTGACAGCCCCTCCCACACTACCACCACCCAGGGAGGGAGCAGGGAGAGGGAAGATCCAGGAAAAAAATGAAGAAAGGTCCGCAAAGCGCCTCTCTGCTCCCAGCACAGACAGAGCAGCATGGGGGGGGGGGCGGTGCTGGGGACAAACCTGCCAATCTGATGACTGCTTTCTGACTATTCTCTCTGTTTCCAAAAGCCTGGCAGAACTCGGCCTCCCCCCAGGTTCTGGCGTCTCCCCTCCTGGGCCCTCCTCTGCCTGCCCTCTCCAGCTTAGGTTCTGGGAGATGCTCTCCTCCCGCTGGTCTGAACTGGGTTGGGCCACCACAGCGTCTGTCTGGCTCACCTGGGATCTGCAGCCGGGCTTCAGTGCCTACAGGGCCCTGGGGGAGAGCGGGGCCATGCCTCCCAGATGAGCTGACTGCCTGGTCACCTTCTCAACACCCTCCTCTCTCCCAGCACCCTTCCCCATGAGCTTCCTTCAGGATGGGAGGCCTTGGGAAGGGACTTGCTTTCCCACTGATCGTTCTAGGTCGTTGCCAGGTTCAGGTCCCTGTAGTCTATCTGAGGCTGAATCCCAACAAGAGGTCAGGAACCCTAGAGGCGAGGTCCCTTCCTAGTCGAGGATCACCATCCCTTTCTTTGATCAGGCTACAGATGCCCCAGGCGCTGGGAACCTGCTTGCCCGCGCCTTCATCCGTCATGGCCCGCGGAACACTAGGCTTTCTACCTCCAGCTGATGCCTGTCTCCTTGCTTCCGCTCTGGGTCTACCGGGGGCTTTCCTTCAGTCCTTGACCTAGTGGGAGGGTTGGTGGGGTGCACCTCCAAGTGGAGGGGGTCAGAGGCGGCCAGACAGGTCCCAAGAGGAGAAGGAAGAGGACCCCAGAAAGCAGACCGCAGTGAAATGGGATTGGGGGAGAAAAGTATGTGGTGCTGTGGGAAGGGGCGGGGCTTGGGGAGGAAGCCAAGTCCTACTTCACACGGGGTCCCCGGAACCCACTCCCAGCTGGAGCCTTCCACCCACTCTCAGGACCAGGTCAGAAGCCACTGGCTACGGATAGCACCCATCATGCCCAGCTGTTTCCTTAGCTTAAAAAGCCACCAAACAGAGGACTGGGGAGGGGGAGGGCACTGGATACGGAGAAGGAGACTGTGTTCTAAGACATGTCCCTCAATGGGTCCCCTGGCCACCTGCACTCTCCCCCGAAGCACCTCTCCCCTGGATCTGGTACCTCACTCCCCCTACCCGCTAAGGTCCCACTGCCAACTTGTCTTCTGCTCCATCCATTTCTTTTCTTCCAGGTTCTTTCTTACAACTGCCCTCTCCAGACCCCTCCTCCAAGTATCCTTCTCCCTCAGAAGTGCAATCTCAGCATTCCTACCTTCCAACCATGTGTTCCAGAGGTTGATCTCAGCCTGAAGAACCCCTGGCTGCCTCCTGCCAGGCCCAAAGCGCAACTGAGGCCCTGAGGCTGTTCTTTCCCCAGACACCCAATGGGCAGGAAACACCCTCCCCGACCCCGTCCCCAGAAGCATGGCACAGCATGGTACAGCCCAGCACAGTCAGGAGAAGGGGCACAGCACAGGGACACAGTAACCTGTGGGTTGGAGCCGCCCAGGCTGCGGGTGGGAGGGAAGGCAGAGGGCGGGCCTCCTGGGCCTGCCAGCTCGTCCATCAGCTTCAGCTCCCCCTCCAGGGAGCCCTGGATCAGCAGGGATATGGTGTCAAACAGCTGTCTGTCCTGGGGAGGACCAGCCCATAAGGGGAGCCAGAGAGTCAGGGGCGTGGGGGTCAGAGGAGCAGTAACGGGAAATGTCATGGCAGGGGATTGAGAAGAGTCAGAGACAGAGAAAGAGGTCACACGCGTGCACACACACGTACACACACACACACGCACGCACACGCGCACACACACAACAATAACAACAAAGAGACAGAGAAGGAGGAGGGGATGTGGAAGGTGGGGAAGAGAGAGGTGTGGGAGGAGAAAGAAGAGATGGGAGATGGAACATGAGAAGAGCCCACAGCGGGAGAAGGAGAAGGAAAGAGAAGAGACCAGGGGAAAAGATTGAGAGATGGAATCAGGCAGGTTGAAAGGGGGGGAAGGAAAGAGGTTTGGCAAAATCAGGGCGAGAGGGTAAGAAAGAAACAGGAAGGAAACAGAAAACAGCCTTGAACCTAAGAGCCAGGAAGGGGAGTCCGGGCCGAACGGGAGGCACCGGGACGGATGAGCCAGCACGTGTGCCAGCGGCTTGCCGGGGTGGCCCCACGCTGTGAGCGCAGGCAGCCATCTCTGGGGCTGGGCAGGGGCCTGCTCACCCCTCCACATGCAGGCAGGGGGTCAGACGACTCAGGATGAGCCCCAGGGTCTGCTTGCCGCCCGCTCCCTGTACACCACCCAACCACCGAGCCGCTGAGCACCCATGCCACCGGTCTCCGTCCCACACCCCCTTGAGGCGAAGGGGGTGTTTGCTCACCATGGGGTGCTCCAGGGAGAAGTGGGAGACTGCTTCAGCATGGGCTGCAGCATGTGGGGCCCCAGGCTTGGGGCTGCCAGGGCTGTCGGGGCCCTCGGCCCCAGGCCAGAGGAAGGGGCTGCCCGGTGGCGAGGGGGCCTGTGGGCTGAGCGGCTTCATCTCCAGCTCCAGCTCAGCCTCCAGTTCGGCCTCCTCCTTGGCCTCCTTGTTGCTCTCCTCCAGGTGCTTCATCAGCACAGCAATAACCACGTTGACCAGCACAAACTGGGCTGTCAGCACGAAGGACACGAAGTAGATGGGCGAGATGACCGTGTTGTAGCAGGTGGACTCCTGGTCACAGTCCCGGAGGGTGTCCTGGGGAGGCGGGTTAGAAAGGTGAGGCTGTGAGGACAGTGGACAGAGCCATCCTGGGAAATCAGGTCTCTGGTGTCACGGAGCTTTGCAGGGGGAGAAGGAAGGGCAGGAGGAGGGAGTGACGGTGTCCTGTGGGCAGAAGAGTGCTAGACACCGTCCTGGGAAGTGTGAGTCAGAGCATGTCCTGGGGAGAGGGAGTTCCAGAGTGTTCCGGCCTGGGGGACAGGAGGTTACATGCTTTTATTCACATCCAGTTCATCTTGAGCCAAGAGGCGGGGCTGTCTCCTTGGGGCCCGGGCCAGCCCTGGGAGGGACCTCGCTGCGGTGGGCTCTCACCTTCATAATGCCATTCCAGTTGTCACCTGTGGAGACTCGGAAGAGGGTCAGGAAGGCCATGCCAAAGTTCCGGAAGGTGGCATGGCGGCCCAGGCCCTCGCAGGGGTGTGTCTCGTCACACTCTGGAGGAGAAGGGAAGGGGACAGAGGCCCGAGTTAGTCCGGGAGCTCCTGGGTCTCCAGCCCTGGCTCCTCTGCCCTCCCTACCCCAACTCACCCAAGTCTCCAAAGAGCTCCACGCCCAGAGCTGCAAAGATGAAAAACAATAACATGAAGAGAAGTCCCAGGTTCCCCACCTGGAAAAGAGGAAAAGAAATGGAAAAGGTGCCACCGGATCTCCCAGCCAGCTTCCCTGAGCCCCCGCCCCTTTGGAGAGCACCCTCTCCTTCCCGAGAGGACCCTTCCCACCCGCCCCCGCCTCCCAGCTACCTGGGGCAGGGCCTGCATCACTGTGTCCAGCAGCGCCCGCATGCCCACAGCCATCTTCAGCAGCTTTAGCACTGCAGGACAGGACAATGTCGTGAGCTGGCCCCTCTGGGTCCCAGTCACACAGCTGGTGGAGCCAGGGCCGGGCTGCCATGGCTTCACCCCCACCCTCGGCCCAGCTCCCAGCTTTCCCTTCTGGCAGAGGCTGGAAGAAAGGCTCACGGAACCCACACCCACCCCGTCCCTAGCCAGGCAGAGCTGAGCCCTGCCATCTCCCCCTGGGCAGGTCACCCTGGGAGGGTGGCCATGGTGGGCAGGCAGCCGGGCACTGACCTCGGGCGATACGCAACACCCTCATGATGCGGATGATGGTGGGGTTGATGGGCAGTGAGGCGTTGACCTCGATCTCCTCCAGCGTGATGCCCATGATGGACAGCAGCACAATGGCCAGGTCCAGCTGGTTCCACCTGAAAGCCCAGGACACAGCTCCCTGAGGGGGGCACTGCAGAGGAGGGGGCAGTCGTGGCAACACGAGTGGCACGTTCTCAGCCACAGAAAGGAGAGTGGAGGTCAGCCTGTCCAGCCTTTCCATCCTGCAGAGAAGCGGTGGTTTATCTAGTCACACAGCCAGTCGGCGGCACAGGTAGGGCTAGGACTTTAGCTCGAGGGCCTCTGCTTTTCGTTTTTTATCTAGCATTAATATGGTATCTGCTCTGTGCCAAGCACCATTTGAAAGACTTTACAAATAGGAACTCACAATCTTCACAACTCTGTGATGTCGATACAGCTATTATATCCCATTCTATGGATGAGGAAGCGGAGAGCGATTAAGTAACTTACCCAAACTTACCCGCTTCTAAGTAATGGAGCCAGGATTCAGACCTGTCCAGGCAGTCTGGCTCCAGTCTAAGCCACACTGGTTTTCAGCTGTCAGTGTCTGCAGGCTCTGCCTTGCCAAGCTTCCTCCCTTCCCTCCCATCCCTCAGGCCCTGGATATACCCCCACCCCCAGCCCACCATCAGCCCTGGGTAGGCCCTGGAGTGCAGTCTGAACCTCCGGAGTCAAGAAAGGTCTTCAGGCACTAGACCCTCCGGGGCATCTCCCCAGGAGAACACACCCTTTCGCCCACTCCCCTACTCCCCTCCCCTCTCTTTTACCTGTCCTGGAAGAACCGTCGAAAGCCAAAGGCCACCAGTTTGAAAACTGACTCCAAGACGAAGATGACAGTGAAGATGTAGTTGCAGATCTTCAGAGCCTCGTCCAGGATCTGGCAGGGATGGAGGCAAGATGCAGGGTCTCTTAAGGCCCAGGGACGATGCCTGCCCTGACCCCTCTATCATTCTTCCCAGATCTGGGAGACAAGGTGAGTCTAAGGGGGCCTTTCATCTCTTCCCACCATGATGGCTGACCATTGGTCACCACTCTAGGGTAGAGTAGGGTTCTCATTCACATGCATGATCCAAACTTCATGTTGAAGGATCTCTCTCCTTGAGGGTCAGTGAGGAGATCACATGAGAATGTGCTGGAAGGCACAGAATGCTAGAACTGGAAGGGGCCTTTTGCATTATCCATTCAATGTCCCTATTTTACAGATGGGAAAACTGAGACGTGGAAGGCAGTTGACGGAGGCTTATTTGAGAGGTGGCAAGATCACAGGGGAGGTTTGGAGCTGGATGTTCACGAGAATTTCAGCTCCAGAAGGGCAGGCACTGGTCCGCCTTCTTTACCCTCAAAGGTCCAGTGTGTTTAAGATACTCAATAAATATCTGCTGGGTGAAGAAACCAGGTCCTCTACTTCCTAGCTGTGTGACCTTGATCAAGTCAACTAACCTCTCTGAGCCTCAGTGTCCTCATCTGTAAAACCAAGATGAGACCGATCTTCAGAGGGTCACTGCAAGGGGTACAAGAGGACCCCCTCTAGGGCACCCAGCACTCGCCGGAGGCGCTCTGGCTCAGGCTGGGTTAGATTCACCTGGCAGGCCCATGGCTGGAGGTGGGGTCCAGACGGCCAGTCACTTGCTCCTACCTGGGGCTGCTGGTAGTGCTCCATGGCCATAGTGACCACGTTCAGCCCAATGACACCCGTGATGAAGAGATCCAGGTAGTGGCTGGTACACAGGTGGTGGACGAGGAGCCGGAAGCGGGAGTAGTCCGAGTAGTAGGGTTTGCACTGGGCCTCTGGTGGGGCAGCGGGGCAGGGAGGGGGGAACAGAGCAGCCATCGGGCCCTGCTCCCTGCGTCCCCTCCACCCACAGTCCCTCACAGCCACCAGCCTCCAATGCCAGAAACATTCCAGCGTCATCAGCATCCTCGTCCTCCACGCACTGCCCTTTGGGGGCAGGGCCAGCTCTCTCAGGGTCACCCCTCCAAGCATTTGCTCTACTGGCTGCAGTTGGGCAAAGAAGGGGTCAGGACATGCAGAGCTCCCCACCCACATTAGACACCAGGTGAGCCCCCTTCCCGAGGCAGCCTCCCAAATCCAGCAGCCCCTCGTAACACCCTCAACTCGATGTTCTGCAGCAAGGCCAGATCAGTAGATGAAAAACGACCGGTCTTATTGGACTCAGAGGAAGCTCCGTCAATGCAGAGGGGAAGGCTCTTGCTCCCCCACCAAGCTCAGCCTCTCGAGGGGAGCAGAGGAGGTTACACAGAGCTGGGATTTGGAGATAAAACCGGAGATTGGAAATTGGACATCCTGTTGGCTGGCTGCCCCAACCCACCGAGAGGGCCTCCAGGGGCGGGGGCAGGGTCTAGGCCTCCTGAACCCTCACGTGGGGGAGGGAGGAGGGGCGGCCACAGGGCTCTGCCCTGGCGCACCTGAAGGGCTCACCCAGTTTCTAATGAGGCTGTGCCCAGCCTGCTCCTGGGGGCCAGGGCCGCTTCCCCTGCAGGCTGGGCTGGAAGCACTGTCTGAGATCTGTCAGAGGCATCGTATTTCTCTCGTAATTAGTGAACCACTTAGTTATAAAAATCATGGTGCCAGAAGGTTGACCTACTAAAGCAGGCAGAATGAATCTGGGGGCGGGAGATTACAGGGGGCCCTTCCTCCACGTGTGAGGAAAGGCCATGCCAAGTTGGGGATACATGTCATCAGAGGCAGCTGACAGATTGGGTCCCCAGGCAGCCACAAAGAAAGAAGAGGCACCCCGTGGGGAGGCTTGGGGCAGCCTCAGGTCCCAGACAGCCCTTCCCCCTCAGGAGGTCTAGGGCGGAAGCCAGCGAGCCGGGGCTGCAGCCTCTGAGGACTGTGCCAGGGGCGGCAGAAAGCTTTGGGCTCAGGCCAGCTTGGTTATAACTGTCCTTTCCCATGCAGGACTATTAACAGAGAGGTAAACTGAGGCGGGGAGCGGCCTGGGTGGGCCCCCACCAAAGGCCAAAGGCAGAAGAGTACCCAAGAGCTGCCCGTCCAGCCTCACCAGATGCCACGCACCAGCATCGGCCTTGAGGTGTGGATAACCGAGAGGCAGAGAGCCCCAAGTGTTCTGGTGCACCGTACGGCGCGTTGGGCCATATTTCTGTTTCCAGAGATGGGCCAGTCAACTGTGGCTTTGTTTGCTCAGGCAGCCCTCCCGGCCCCCAGGGGAATGGGGGTGGAGCGGCTGGGGTCAGGGGACAGCAGGAGGCCACAGGTCATCCACACAGCGATGCTATCGTGGAGGGTGACTGGGCGAGCCAGCCTCTTCCTTCCTTCCTTCGGTACCCACAGAACCAGAGGGCGCTAGGCGCCCAGCCGTGCCTTAGCAGCTGGAACTCTCTCTCTGCATTGACCTCCATAAGTGCCGGAAGCACCCGATCCCATTATGCTAAACTAGGGATGGAGAATTAACTGAAATGTTTGAACACAATTAGGTTAGAAAGAGTGGCTCATTACTAGCCCCGTTATTAGCTGAGACAATGCAGAGGAGAGGTTGGGAGAGTCCCCCCCCCCTCCCCTGTCACCCCAGTCTGACTGTGTTGGCAGCCCCAGGCCAGATGGAGCTGCTGTCACCACCTCCTGGCCTTGCTCTAGGAGTCTGAGGAGCGGGTGGAGGCCCAGAGGGAAGGTGGGGGCAGGACGACTGAAGCAGGACATCTGTTCACAGAGACCGGTCCCAGGCCCTTGAGGTCTGTCCAGAGCCCTTCTACCCTCGGCCTGGACCCCAGACCAGCAGGTGCCCAGGCTGCCAGAAATCCCCCCATTAGAGCACAGGTCCAAAGAGTACCAGGGCCGACCTGATAAGCGTCTCCTCCGCCAAACCTTTTGCTTTACAGCGGGAGAGAAGGAGGCCCGTCAAAAAGTGAGTCATCTACACGTTGGGAGGCAGCAACGGAGCCGGGACCTGAACTCCCAGCCCCAGTCCCTCACCAGCTGCCAGGTGGGTTTAGACACAAAGCCTTGGGGCTTCGGCCCGGAGGGTGCCCTCGAAGAGTTTGCCCAAAGGCTCTTGTTGCTGGGCTCTGAACGATGCCACGCCCCTTTTGCTCCCGGACCTCGGTTCTACAGGCAAGCACCTGGGCTCAGAGAAGAAACTGAGAACCCCTGGGAGGAGCCTCGGGTGGGTGTGCTGCTCTGACAGCTCCAGCTGTAGCCCAGGAGGGGCCTTGACCAGTGGTCACTGGCACGTCGGCAGCCCTGGCCCCATCTCCCTGCCTCCTACCAGTATGAGCCGCCTTAGGTGGAGAAAATACCAGAGTCAGACAGCAGGGAGAAGGGCACCCCTAGGACTGCCCAGCCCCCAGTCAGGGGCGGGAGCAGAGGAGAGGTGCAGTAGGGGGTGCAAGGCTGTGAGTGAGAACCACAGGCACAGTGAGTTAGTAGGGGTCCCCGGGAGCGCAAGGCACAGCCAGGGCGGAGGGTTTGCAAAGGAGTGTGGTGGGGCTAGGAGGAAGGCAGGGGTCACTCCCAGGGACACAGGCCCCCATGACAGAGGCCACCTTCAGCTGCTATAGCCAGGCCCGATCAGTGGGTCCTGACGGAAGGAGAGAGGGTGAGTGGAGGTAGGTGCCCCAGGAGGCCGAGGGGAGCAGAGCTGGTGCTGGAGGCTGAGTGATCGCTTGAGGCTGCCTTGCTTGCGTGGCAGCCCCGGTCTCTCCTTCCACCTGGAAGCTGGGCTGGACCCAGGTGTCTGGTCAGGACCATTTTTCTGATAATCAAAGACTCTTCCCTTCTGCCTTTCCCTGGGATATGCCTGCTCCGCCTCTGCTGGGGGCAGCACAGGGTGGGAGTGGTGCTGGCAGGGGGGTATGGTCACGTGTTTGATTCCAGCACCCCGGACTGGAGGGTGTGATTTCATCCCCATCACACCGTTGGGTAGACTGAGGCACTATCATCGCCACCCCCTGCGAGCTGATTGGAGATGCAGACGCTCGGGTCCTACCCTGGACCACTCTGTGAGAATCTCTAAGGTGGGGCTCAGTGGGGAATCTGTGTTTTTATATGTCCTCTGGGTGATTCTCAGGCACGGTGAAATCTGAAAAGCTCTAGTGTGGACCACACAGAACACAAGGTTTGGGAAAGAGGAACATGGGGTGATGTGAGCCCTTGTTTGGGGTCTCTGAGTCTTCCTTACCAGCTGGAAGGGTAAGACACTGTTGTGACCAGTGTACATACCTGCCTGTGCCAACAGGAGCATGGCAGAATACCCCCGGAAGCGGGGGTGCAGTGTGAGAGTAAGGAGAGTGTTTAGCATTAAGTGGGTGTGTCAGGAGAACGGCCTCGGGGGCCACGGGAATCTGCATGGGTTGATTCTTGGGGGAGAAGCCTCTGCGGGCCAGCCCTGTGGTATCCTGGCCTGAGTGTGTATGTGTAGACACGTCAGCCTACAGACCAGGTGAACCCGTAAGGGAAAAGCTGAAGGCCACGTCCCCTCACCCTCCTCTCACTCCCTAACACACCAGGGACTCACAGTACAGACTGACTCTGAGATGTGGGGCCCAGGCAATCCAGACACAAAGCAGCTAGAGCCTCCTGAGCCCACAGATGGTCTCTCAATGCCAAACATCATAGCTCAGCACCGCGGGGACAGGAGATATCGACCCACCCGGGGCCTCAGGGGTGACCTCTCAAATGGCAGCTCAGGGGGTCCCCTTTGATCAGGCAGCCCAGCACCACAGGGCAGCGTCTGCTGGAGCCAGGCTCCTGGGGGAATGCAGAAAAGTGGAGGAAGGTACAGCCCATGGTTCCCAGCCTGGAGTCCCAGTCCCTCAGCCGCCGGAGGGGGCAGCCACGTGCGGGTCCTTAGCTTCTTCTCAATATTTCTAAAGGCTTATAAGAAGTCAGATGCCTGTGCTGAGACCCCACAAGCTAATTTAATGGCAAAATGCTCTTTCTTTGCTATCGTTCAGTGCGAAAGCTTCAGCAGCTCAGAAGCTCTGATTGGCAATTAGATGTGCCGTCGATTAATAAAAACGGTGAAACAAAGTCATAATTGAAGTGCTCTCAACTTCAATGACAGTCTTTTAAAATGTGGGGTCTGTTGGGGGAGATGACAAGGGGGGCCCACGGGGATGAACAGGTTGGGAACCGCTGGGTGGAGACATCAGAGGGTGTAACGAGGCGCCACGACTCTGTCACAGATTCTCAAAACCTCTGAACCTCTGTCTGGGGGCTGTGTTGGGAGAGCAGGGGCCAAAGGACCAGGGGAGGACAGGCAGAACCAGGAAGGCCTTCCCAGGGACACGGCTCTCAAAGAGAATGACCCAACTCACGCCCAAATCTTTGGCTTTTGGGGGAGAAGCATGTGGCTAACTCGGGCCTTTGACTCCTAATTCCTGCTGTTCGTAGCGATGACGTGGCCACTGCAATTACTTGACCATTAACGAGTCTGTTCAATTATTCATCGTTACATTTTTAAAACAAATCCGCTCCTTCTCTGCTCCTCTTATCCTGTTCGCTTGGATCAAAGTATCCCCTTCGGACAAAAGGAGGCAGGAGAGATTGCCGCTCTGATAATCGAACAGTGTGACCTGGGAGGAGGTGGCAGGGGGCTGGGAGCTCGGGCCTCGGAAGCCTGGCCAGACAAGGAGCGTCCACCAAGAGAAGCTGGATGGAGGGGTGTGCTAAGGCCCTCACCTCCTGTCCAGCTAGCACAGGCCTACGGGATGCCATGGAGCCCGGCACCCCAGGGACCCTTAGCCCTCACCCTGAGAGGACAGAATCTGTGAGCCATGGAGAGGGAGCAAAGAGGATGCCGGCACGCATGAGGCGGGCCTGGCTGCCCGGGCCACACCCTGGAACCCACAACCCCAGACGCAGTACCTGGCGCCGCGCTGGCTGAGCTGCCGGAAGCAATTACATCGTCCAGCATTAGATCTAAAAGAACGAAACACGACATCGGTCACTGGCCGGACCAGGTGGGCTGGGCAGGGCCCCCTCAGCAGCTTGCTCCCCCTGGGCTCTGACCCTCACTCTTCCTGTGAATAGGGCGTGCTGAGCAAGGGTGGCTCGTCCTGAGCGCCAGCCCCAGACTCGGGCACAGCTCATCAGGGTCACAGGGGCAGGGAGTCGGAGGCATGGGGAGGGGAGGAAGCCTGTCCTCAGAACAGATGTCCACTCCTACCCGTGCTGCGGCCTCAGCAGCACCTGAGAAGGCTGCAGACCCCGGAAGGGGAGCCAGCTGGTCAGGCAGGGCCACGGGTGCCTCCTGCCAAAAGAGTTCCATCTGCAGATGTCCTGCCGAGAGGGCAGACTGCAAGGAGGGGCGGCGTGGGAGCATGGCTGCCGGGGGCAGTGCGCCTGCTCAGCCTCAGCGGTCCACAGGGAGCCAAGATGGGGCCCCTAGCCCAGATCTGCTGCCCAGAGGCCAGTGTCCCCGCCCCGCCCACTGGAGCAGCCCCGCCTCTCACAGGGAGCGTGGGCTCTGTCCCACCCAACCTCCCCCACACCCCCCTACAGCCCTCCCCTCACTCCAGGTGCCTTCACAGGTGGCAGGAGATAGAGCCAGGGGCTGAGGGGGGCACCGCAGCCCCCCACCCTCTTGGTAGTACTCACATTTCAACAAACCAAAGGGAAAACTCAGAGCACCTCATGGATCTTATCGGCATAAGAAAGACGGTTGTGAAAGGGTAGAGAGAGGAGGGGAAACCCACAGACCAAACAGAGGCAGACACACAAAGGCCTTGAGAAACCCACACATAAAGACACTTAGAGAGACGTGGGCAGTGACTGAGAGAGAGTCCCACAGATTGTCGAGTACCAGACAGAGAGGCAGGAGTCCTGCAGACGGGGAGGGGAGCCAAGTGCAGACACATCTGCAGACACAGGGGGAGACAACAGGACCCGCACGCCTGTCACCCCTCGCGTCCTCCCTGGAATCTGGGTGTCTTTCGCTTAGCCTCGGCCCGCCCACTGGCATGAGAGTGTGAGGAGGGAGGGGGTGGGGGCCTCACCCGGCTAATGGCAAGAGATATTGGAGATCCAAGGTGAGCGGCTGAAGGGTCTAAGTCCAGAGCGTCATGACCTTAGAGTTCCTGTGACCTCAGACCTTCCCTGAGCTGAGGGAGTATTTTTGTACCGCTTGGCAAAAAAAAAGGACAGTCGGGAAGCCAGGGAGTTTTTCTGGAGATAGGGAGGAAGGAGGGGTCTGGGGTTTGCTCACGCCACGGTCCATCTGTAGGTTCTGCTGAGGCCTTGCCCAGCAGCTACAGACACTGGGTCGCCACAGGATGAAGATGCTTGCTCGCCAGCGCTGGGGCAGGCAAGGCTGGCACTTGGGCCAAGCCCGGGGTCAGTGGGCACTGGCACGGGGCAAGGCGGCAGGATTTTCATCCCATGAGGCTCCTCTCAGAGTCGAGCTGGGAGGGACCGTGCATCAGCTCCCACCTGGCATCATCTGGGGAGCACAATGCTGAGACCGGGAGCCCCGCAGGGGGGTAGCTCCCCTGCCCTCACAGGGCTGAACTGGTCTGCTTCATGCAGGCTCTAGAGGCTGACATGCTCTCGAGGGGAAGGGGGAGGGGAGGGGGTGGGAGCATCTTCTCCCTGCCCCAGCCCCAGCCCCTAGCCCCTAGCCCCCTACAGTCGCAAGGCCAAGGTCAAGTACGACTCAGAGAGATGTGGAAAGACTACCGACCAGCCATCTGCTTCTCCTTACTCCTTCTCTTTTTCTCCAATCTCCGTAGACGCTTCTCCTCCCGCCGCCGGGCCTCCTCCTCCTCCTGGTGCTGCCGACACTTGTGGAAGTTCTCCACCACCACGCCCACGAACATGTTCAGGACAAAGAAGGCCACGATGAGCAGGAACGAGATGAAGTACAGCAGCATCCAGGGGTTGTGGTTCATGATGGGCTGGTGGGGAGCAGGAAGGACAAAGTGGAGATATTAGCGCAAGGGTAACTGTCACAAGTGCTGCCCTACAGCCTGCGTTCCTTCAGACAGGGCCTGCGCACTCAGTTACGCAGACCCAGCAGGTGATGTAAAGGAATGATGTGGGTTTGGTGTTAGGCAGTAGGGAAAGGTGGGGACTGTGGCTAAATATAGAGAGTGGATGTTCTATCCAAAAGGGGCAGCTGCTTCTTTGATTCAGCTGACTCCTGCCCTTCAGGAATTCAAGCCCAGTGTTTCCAGATCTTTGGACTTCTCCTGAGCAGGCCCAAATCCAGATTTTCATGTAAAATTTGTCAATTTTTTTTTTTTTTTTTTTGCATTACGCGGGCCTCTCACTGCTGTGGCCTCTCCCGCTGCGGAGCACAGGCTCCGACGTGTAGGCTCAGCGGCCATGGCTCACGGGCCCAGCCGCTCCGCGGCATGTGGGATCCTCCCGGACCAGGGCACGAACCCGCGTCCCCTGCATCAGCAGGCGGACTCTCAACCACTGCGCCACCAGGGAAGCCCACATTTGTCAATTTCTAACTGCTTACCACTAATTCAAAAAGTTTTAAATATGTTGGAAGCCAATAAAGCATGACCGGATTTGCCCGCAGGCCACCAGTTAACAGCCTCTGCTGTAAGAGGTGATGCCGCTTGGATGGCGTTTTGCCAACCTGCCTTGCTGTCTTTCTGTCCAAGCCTACGCCCATCACACCTGGAGTTGGCCCACGGTGAGTGACCTGAGCGCAAAGATGGATCCTGCCCACCTCAGCCCTACCTGCTGGTCCACACCGACAGCGTCCAGCCCATCGTACATGATATCCACCCAGCCGTCCTTAGAGGCCAGCACGAACAGGGACATTAGGGCCTGCGGGGGGGGGAGGAAAAGACCACTTGAAACCTAGGATGCGTGGTCAAGCCACCCACCACTTCCACCCAAAGCACCTCCTGGCAGTAGCTCAGGGACCCTAGGCCTTCGGAGTCACGCTCCAGGCCCCGGGAGAGCTCTCTTTCCCAAGTCTCCCTGGCTGCTCTGAAGCCGGAAGAGCCGTGGGAGATGACCTCAGCCAGGTAGAGCAAGGGACCCCAGGGTCCTGGAAATCCGGAAACCAAAACCAGGGTGGGGCAGGGAAATAAACCAGCAATGCTGAGCGAGCTATTTCATTTTCTACATTTCTGTTTCTGTGAATGTGGAGTGAGAAATAGAATCATCTTGACAATATGCCTGCACCTTGTACCATGCTAAACAAATACACACCTCATCGCACTGTATCCTCACTGCTCCCCGCCAAGGAGATCCCATTAGGACCCATTCACTAGCTGATGAGACAGAGGCGGGCCAGTTGCCCTGCATGCATCACTAAGCATGGAATTGTGTCCTCCCCAGACTCCTGCCACCACTCCCACCTCCACCTTGCAGCCTGGGGCTCACCTGGCCGAGGTTGTCAAAGTTGTACTTGTGCCGGACCCACCGGTAACTGGCCTCAGCACAGTCTGACTTGTTAGTGATGTTCCTGGTGTCCTCGCCCTGGCACACGAAGAACTTCCCTTTGAAGAGCTGAACACACACATACCCGGAGACAGAGAGAAGTGAGCTGTGAGCACAGCAAGCCCAGACCAGCCCTGGGGCTTAAGAGCTCTGGGCACGCCCTGGGTGAGGGCCAGGAGCTCGGTCAGGTCAGAGAAACCCTGACAGGAGCCTCCCCTGCAGGCACCCCTTTCTCGGGGCTCCTCGGAGCAGAGGCCCTGGAGAGGAAGGAAAGGTCCTTGGGGAGGGCACTGGGAAAGGGTGGAAGGAGGGGAACAGTCATTCACTTTCTACAAAGGGGGAGGCCCGTGATTCTCCAAGTGGGGCCCCTGGACCAGCCTCATGAGCACCATCTGGGAATGTACTCCAAAGTACAAATTCTCAGGAACACCCCCAACCCAGCGAGGCAGGCACTCTAGGGGAGGGCCGAGGGATCTGGATTAATGGACCCCACTTAACAGATGAGGAAAACCGAGGCTCAGAGAAGTAAATTCACTCATTAAGGCCATACAACCAGTAGGTGGTGGAAACGGGGCCCGAGCTCAGGTCTTTCCGACTGGAAAGCTCACCCTCACTCCAGAACAGACAAGGCTATGACTGTGGGGAAGGGATTTGAGGGACAGGAGGACCAGGGGGCCTAAGTAGGCCAAAAGTAAGGGAAGGGGAAGGGGCACCACGCAGCCCTGGCAAACGTACACCAGACTGGTCTCTAGAGCCGGAGGATTCGAGGGAACACAAGAATACCCCGTCCCCAGGGCAGAGTGGATACCCCAAGGAGCCAAAGGAAGGGATAGGGGTGGGGGTGGCCACCCAGGAGCTCCCTCTGGCCCGACAGCAGCCATCTACGCTGCAGCTGAAACATCTGGAGCCTGGGGCGAGGCGGGTGCTCCGGAAGAGCAGGACGGAGGGGCTCCCCTGGCTCCCGGAGGCGCCGGCTGAATCCTGCAGGCAGCTCCCTTTCTTTTTCCTCCAAAGCCAAGTTCCCTCCCTGGGACAGAGGCCAAGTTTCCCCAGCAGCCCCCACTTCCTGCCTCGTCTGGGGTCTGCACCCGCCTGCCTGCCAGCTCCCTGCTAACCTGGCCCAGCTGCCTGGGCCCTGGATCCCCGGGCCTGGCCTGCAGCCCACCCGCTCCAGCAGGGAAGGAAGGGAGGGGATCCCTGAGCAGACTGTGGGCCAAGGCCAGCGTCTGCGCTTGGAGTGGCGCGTGAGAGGGCAGAGCGGCAGCCTGCGTGGGCACTGGCCAGAGCCCGAGGCCCTGTCCCCTTTGTGGCCTCTTCCAGGTTCCCAGTTTTCTCCAGAATGCCCAGGAGGCAAAGGGGCCTGAGGCCTCGGGCTTGGAGGGAAGCATCCCTATTTATTCTTCTCTGGGATAAAGGTGGCGGCGGCACCTGGAGCCACAGCACCCTGGGGCCAAGAGGAAGGCTACTCCTCAGGTTTCTGCTGACAGCTGGCCCCAGAGCCCCACAAACCTGCACCCCCAGGATGCCAAAAATGATGAAGAAGGCGCAACAGATGACCACAATGTTGCCAATGGGCTTCAGCGAGGACATCAGCGTTTCCACCACCAGCTTCAGCCCCTGTGCCCGACTGATTACCCTGGGGAGGGAGGGAGGGGGGTAAGAGGGGTTCCCGGCTCAGACGCTCCCTTGCCCCTTGCCCTGCTTGCCACTCCCTCCCATCTTGGCTCACTTGTCCCCATCCTGGGCTCTAGTGGAGGGAAGAGGTTGACACTCTGGGCTTACAGTGCAGACACCCCCCACCCACCCCCAGACCTCCACCTCCACTGCCAGGATGTCAAAGGATTACCTGATGGGGCTGGGGTGCTGATTCAACCCAGGGATGCAGTGTGTTGTGGGGATGGGGAGATAAACTTGTGCGGAGCACGTAGAGGGCAGGCAGGGACGGAAGGGGTGGGGAGGTGGGTCATCACAGCCAGGAAAACCCTCGCTGGTCAGTCAGTATCCACCCCGTTCACGTTCCCACCCACGGAAATTCCCGACTCTGGGTGGGGGTCGGGGTGACTGCCTTATTGGTGAGATCCCCTGCTACAAGTGTTACCTGGACCTGGCGGGTAGTCCCTGGGATTGGGGGGGGAAAGAGGGGGAAAGCAGGAAAGTCTGTCACTTCACGGGGAAGGCCAAGTGTCACCCCTGAGGGTTCCACCCAAGGGAGAGCTGCAGCTGAAGGATGTGAGGGTCCTGCCTATGGCCACTTGTACTGTGCCCTGCAGGAGTGTGTCACGTGGCGGGGGTCACTGAGGGGGGTGCCCGTGGAGGGAGACTGCCGGGGCCGCAGTTAAACCCAGTGAGAAGCGGTGTCTGGAGTGGGGGACAGGGCTCCCTGTGGGGTCGCAGGCAGGAAGCAGGGGCAGGTGGGGCGCTGGCCGTCGGGGTGTGCCTGCCCAGGGCACCTGAGCGGGCGCAGGGTTCGCAGCAGCCGAAGCACCCTCAGCATGCCGAGGATCTTGGTGCCGCTGTCGGAGACCATGGACACCAGGATGTCGATGATGGAGATGAGCACCAGCAGGCCATCCAGAACGTTCCAGCTGCTGCGCAGGTAGGCCTGCTCCCCGAAGCACCAGCCCAGCGCCACCACCTGAGGACGCCCGGGCGTCACCGGCACTGCCGCCTCCCTGCAGTCAGTCCCCAGCCCTGCCCTCCATTTGTGACCCAGGCTCTCCACCCCCACCGAGCGCCAGATGGCTCCAAACCAACGCCGACCCCACGTCACCTTCACTGTCATCTCAGCCAGAAAGACTGCGGTGAAGATGTAATTGGAGAGGGTCAGGAAGATGCGTTCCTGTAAGAGAGAGCGGGCAGGTGTCGCCACTGGGACCCCCTCCTCGGGCCATGTCTGCTCTGCACACGGAAGCCAGGAGCTGCCTCCAATGTCTGACTCAGAACGAACCCCCCACTCTCCCCAGCAAAGCAGACAATCTCCTTCCTGCTCTCCCCCCCCCCGCCACTCAGACACACACACACACACACACACACACACACACACACACACACACGGAGAAGGCGTCAAGCCCCGACTCACTTGCAGCTCTGGCCACAGTCCCACTCTTGCCCCTGAACAGAACTGCCCCCCCCACTACCTCCCGGAGCGGCCTTGAGGGGAAAGTGCTTCCCACCGCAGTGCTGTCATCTGAGCCCCGTATCGCAGGCCCTATTCATCAATTCCTTTCTTAAAACTGGAGCAGGATTTAGCTTGATCTCTTGACGCCCCATCCTACTCTCCTCTGCTCCACGCACTGGCTTTCCTGCTGTGCCCCAGAAATGGAGCCGCAGGGCAAGCTGGGGGCCTGGGTACAGGCTGTGCGTCCCCAGGCACCATATTTATGCCAGGCATAGGGTGAAGCAGGGCAGGAAAGAAGGCGACCCAATCCCCTGATATCTGTGGGCTGATTCCATCGTTGGGTGGCCAAGAGAGGGGTGTAGAGAGCTGGAGAGGCGGCGGCAGGCAAAGTGTGAGTGTCAGAGGGAGTGAGAAGCAGCGAAAGGGGAGAGGGAGAAGCACGCACGTGACAGAGCTAGAGATGGAGGGGCTGAGTGGGAAGGTGGGGGAGAGACGTGGCCACAGTGAGCTCTGAGGCAGGGCCCTGGGCAGGAGGCAGATGAGGGGGCCAGTGTGATCAGCCACGTTTGCTCCAGAGGTGGGGGTCCCCGGTGCTGTGCTCTCTCACCTATTCCCAGGCTGGCCCTCCACTCCCCAGGCTCCCTTCACCACCACCACCACCCGCCCCCCACACTGGCCTGGCTGGAGCCCACCCTAATGGAAAACAGAAGCCCCAGAAATGTCGAAAACTGAACAATGGTATGCGAGGCAGCAAGAAGGGGCGGAGACCACCTCCAAGCTAGTGGTGAGAGATGCCAGGACCTGGATCCTGTGGGGCGACCTGGATCCTGTGGGACCTCCAGCAGAGCCCCCCACCCTTCTAGGACCTGGATCGCTGTGGGGCGACAGGCTGCGATCCCAGGCTGGGGAGAGACAGCTCCCAGGACCGGCTGGGCCCATCCTGAAGAGGTCAGGCCCGGGGAAGTATGTCCAGATGCGCCGGCCCATGGCCTCTCCTCTCCTTCCGAGGAGGACTGGCAGGTTCACAGCCAAGCAGAAGTGACCAGCGGTCCTCCAAATGCCCCTGAAACCCTACTTGCCTGTGACCTGGCAGTACCCTGAGGAGCAAAGGGCAGCTTCCCTCCCCGACGTGGCACCGCCAATGGGGCAGGTTGGGCAGGATGCCTCCCCGTCAGTCACCAGGTCCTGGAGACCCTCTGCCACTCAGCCCGGCCAGGGCCAGTCTCACTGTTGCCCTCACCATGACACTCACTGACTCACATACAGGCCTCACAAGCCCCCGGCGCATGAGAGCAGGCCATCTGCAAACAGCTAGGTGCCACGAAGCTCACTTTTCCCCAGGCGAGGAGAAAGGCCCACTCCCCCAGCTGGCTACTGTGTCACAGAAGGGAAACGGAGGCCAGCGGGGGACACAGGAGGCACCCTGGGGCATCAGTTGCACGGGTTAGAGTCAGAGGGATTCCTGGCTCCCTGCCTCCGTGTCTCTCCGGGCCGCCCTGCCGCCTGGCTCGCTGAGTGCGTGCTAACCCGCTAATCCGGGAGGGCTGGGCGCCACGCAGGCGCTCAGAAGCCGCTGTGTCAGCCCCAGTGACTCACAGCACTGTGGGGGTCGATCTTGGGGCGCTCCATGGCGATGGTGATGCAGTTGAGGAAGATGATGACGAGGACCACATGGTCGAACATCTTGTGGGTGATGATTCGGTGACACAGCAGGCGGAACCTGCTCCGGGACAGAGGCAAAGGCTGAGTCGGGGGGAGCAGGAGGGGGGGACAGCAGTAAGGGGCACTGCCCCTACCCATCCTGGGCCCTCCCATCCCCAGGCCCCGCTCTCATCCTCCCCCACGTCAGGGGACACTTCTAGCATCCCTGGGATGGAGCTGCAGGAGAATTTCCCACGAGAAGGAGAGGTTGGGGTGCAGGTCAGGGACCCTCTTGCTGACCTTGACTGAGGAGGGAAGATGTAGGCAGACCAGGAGTCTCGCTCCAGGCAGCAGGCAGGGAGCCGGGCCCGGACCCACGCTCTCATCCTTTCTCCTTTGCTCTGTAGAAGGATGGCCCGGGATGTGAGCAGGGCCAGGCCTCCAAGTTCCTGATCCCTGGTTCCTCAGCGGCCCCGTGGCCCTCACGCCTGGTCTACCCTCTCCACTCTGGCCCAGCCCTATGCCTGGCTTCTCTTCCTGTATTCTTAAAACCACCGCAGCATCTCCCCAAAGCCCCCCTCAGCCCCTGAGCATGCCTCACTTCCTTCATCTCCCCAATCCCTCGCTTCCCCCGGGCTCTCCTCTCTTCCCGTCTCTGCCTCCAGCCCCGCCCCCTGCCTGCATTCCCTCCTTCCCTCCCCGGCGGGCTTGGAAGCCACATCAATTATCAGACACTGTCCCCATCACAGCTGCCTGTTCGAAGACACACCTGGCATGAGGAGACACTGGACCTTTCTCACATGCTAACCCTGGGGTCCCAGTTCCCTGAGGCCCATCCCCAGGGTTAACGGTGGTGGTGGTGGGGGGGTTGGGAAAAGGGTGAATGGGTAAAAGTGGGTGTGAGATCAAGGCTTGTGATGAGGTAGAGGTGAGAGAGGGGACAGAGGAGGGTATCAGTTTGGAGAGATGAGTGATGGGTCTTTCTGAGTCACAGTGGGAGGGCCATGAAAGATTCATACGCATCTGCCCGAAGCCATTCTTATCCACCAAGGATGCAGAGCTGCAGACCCAGGCGTGACAAGGATCTGGGGCTTGGTGGGACGGGCAGAGGGAGAAAGGGGCTCTTTGAAGCCTGGCTTCAGGGATGATATCCCTCGAGATCCTTGGGGCGTGCTGGTAACTCCCTGAATGCCATACAACTGGGAGGGGGTCGTCCAGTCCTGCACCAGGTCAGGCACAGCTCCCCTCACTCAAGGTCAGGGGTGAGAGGTCACTGTGCCCACAGGGGCCTCACCAAGTTGCCCTCGTCATCGCCATCGTCCCCATCCAGTGGGGGATCGTCGGGCCGCAGGGCCCGGGTCAGGCGTCCTGGAGCTGACTTGCCGTTGCAATCCTGGTGCTCAGAGGCTGAGCTGCGGCCACTGGCTGTGCGGTGCAGCCCGGGCACCTGCAGTGTGTCCGGCAGGTCAAAGGAGCTCTTAGCTTCCCGCTCCAGGGAGCCCCTGCGGCGGCGGTCACTGCCCGCTGGGCTGGCGCGCTCCTCTTCCGAGCTCTCCTGCTCATCCTGGCTCTCCTGGCCATCGCCCGACAACAGGGACCTCCGCTCCCCACTCGGGCTCCTCCGCTTCAGGCTGGGGGCGCGGCCCAGGCTGTTCCGGCTGGAGCGCCTGCTAGTCCAGCGGCTCGCTGCGCTCCAGGGACTGTGTGGGGAGCTGCGGGCGCTCGGCTGGGGGCCGAATGGAGGAGAGAGTGGCCTCAGCCAGGGCCTCATGGCCCCACGCCCCTTCACATGCATCCTGGCTCCCGTGAGCCTCTCTGGCCTCACATCAGGGACAGAGGTAGGAGCAGGAGCCCTGGACCTGGATGCCTGGACTCACACCATCTGTGCGACCTTGGGCAAGTCACTAACCCTCTGCGTGCCTCAGTTCCTCATCTGTAAAAGCGATATGACCCTAGCACCTGTTCCTCATTTAGGTGAGTGGCAGTATCAAATCACAGTGAGAGCGTGGGCCCTGACACCAACCTCCTGGATTAAAATGCTGGCTCTGTCGCTTGCTCACTGTGGAGCTTCCCACAGATCACTTTGGCAATCTGAGACTCAGGTCCCCGTCTGAAAAATGGGGATGATATTGGTACCTACCAGATGGTTGCTGTGAGGACCTCGTGCATTAAGAACACTTATACGCAATGTCTAGAACAGCGCCTGGCACAGAATCAGTAACTGGATGGGGTTTGCTATTATTAAGATGAGGCATTCCCTCCCGCTTTACAGAGGGAAATGAGTCTCCTCCAAGGACACTCGGGGAACAGAAGAAATAGAATCAGAACTCTGCTCTTTTGCCCCCAGGGCCAAGGCTCCTGTGCCTGCCTGCATCACCAGCCCGCTGATGCCCCCTGGGCCTTATCTACGCCGTGGCTCGGGGGCTGTCTCCCCAGGCCTGCCCATTCCACCTCTCTTCCCTTCTGATGTCTGTACATCTCCCACTGTCGGGCCCCCACAGGCACCCCCTACCGGCGACTTCGTCTCGTGGGGTGCCCCCGGTTCGGCCGACCCACTGCTGCTGGCGCGGCGGGACGGAGGACCCACAACCTCGGCCAGGCCAGTGCTGGAGCTCTTGGGCAGCGACATGGGTGTGGCGGCCGTGTGGATGATGAGCGGGGGCAACAGGCTCCTCCGCAGCTCCGGGTGCTCTCCCAGAGACACCACTGCAGGGGGAGAGACGGAGAGACCCTGAGTCCACTCAAGGCTGGCCTAGAGCCAGGGGCTGCCCCCGCAGAGAGATACTCACAGGCCAAGCGCTTCTTCCTGTCCCCATCGCCATCCAGGCTGGGCGAGAAGAAATCGGGCTCTGACACGGACTTGGTGGCGTCTCCCTAGGGTGGGAGAGCAGCGGGCCATTAGGAACCTGGCCGGGCAGGGGTTGGTAGGGTGGACCGAGGTCTCCCTGTCTTCACACGCACACACCACATATAGGCCACAAGGATCCAGCAACTATGGCACGAGGCATGCACTGGCTCAGGCCAGACCACCCAGGCTCGGGGCCCAGGGCTCTCAAGGGCCTGTGATACCTCAGAGAAGCCCACGGCTATCCCCAGAACCCACAGCACCACCATCATGGCTGGGACTGGCTTCAAGAATGGCTGAGGGGAGAGGGGATAGCCTGGCAGGCGGGTGGCACAGGCCAGAGGGAGCTGGGTGAAGTAGTCACTAGAGCCTCATTTCCAAAGGCCACTTGTGCCCTCTGCCTTGCCTCCATGGCTGCCCTCCCCTGAGCCTCAGACCCAAGGCCCCAGAGGAAAACTGAAGGACCCCAGACAGAGCAGCTCAGCCCAAGGACGCGACTTCAGTCCCTCTGCTTCTTCCCTCCATCTTCCCCAAGCCCCCACCTTCTCCCCTGGCTCCGTTTTTACCTCTCTCCCTGGCTCTGGGACAGTTTTTTCTTCTTCCTTAGCAGGTCAGTAGGCTCCCCAGTAATTACACACTTCTCCTTAAGAAGTTATTAAGAAATACTTGATTGCTACTTTTGATAAGGACATAAATATTGCGTAATTGGCATCTCAGGGGATCATTTTCATTAACTCAGTTTACATCCCTAACGAGGCCTTTAATTATCAAGTGGGATCTCCAGGGGGCTGCTTGGGATGTGCAGCGCCATGGGGTCCCATGGCAACCCTGGCTTTGCCCGAATTCTGGTGCCAGTGCAGGACACGGCAGGGCACAGGCTCAGTGTGGGGGCCAGGGGAGGAGCACGCCCCCGAGTACCTGCTGGACCTTCTGGGTGGTCAAGGGGCCAGAGACACAGAAGTAGATTTTAAATTCTGGTACCTTCTGGCAAGAGGCACACCCACCCCCACGTCCTCCAAAGCCTTGTTCTGAGCTGAGACAGCTTGTGGGGTCTCCACCAGAGGCTCAAGGCGAGGAGGAGAGGAGAGAGATGGGGGAGCACACGGTCTGCGGCCACAGATCCCGACTTCGCTGAGGCCCGACGACCCAGACTCCTCGGGGGCCGCAGTGGAGGTACACACATGCGGTGTACCACACACGTGCACACAGAGGATTCTAAGTCCCTTCCTTCTCCGGCCCATCCACTGGTCTGGTGGGACGGATTGGCGCCCTTTGCGGGTGAACAGGGCAGAGGCAAGGAGGCCCTCCCCTCAAATGTCCTCAAGGGGGAAGGGACTTAAAATCAAAGCAAACCTCACGACACCAAGGACCACCATGGCCACCACAGGTTGCACAGCAGCTGAGCGTGAACACAAGCACAGACACGGAGGCAGAATGGGGGCATGGGGCACGGGGGGCATGCCGACTCATGATCGCATACCTACCCCCTGGGAGTCGACAGGCAGCTGAATACAGCTTAACTGTCCACTCGCATCTTCCCGTTTGCTGATTTCCTACAGGGAGAGGGGGAGGCAGGGGACGGGCGCTGGTTACAGGCGCCGGGCTTTCAAACAGCAGCAATGTTGAAAGAGGAGGAAGAAAAGGAGGGGTGCAAACCCAACAGTGGGGGAAATGAGACATGGGGTGGGGGAGGAGAAGAGAGGGAACAGTATGGCCTTCCAGAATTCAACCACAGGCCCTGGAGCCAGAATGAACCTGAAGGGTGAGGGCAGAGGCCACAGAGATGGGAACAAGGGCAGGGAAGGAGACCGAGCCCTCCATTAATCCTAATAATACCAGCTATCGTTCCCTGGGGGCGTGGCAGGCATCACACAGCTGCTGCATTAACACTAGCTCACCTCCTCTCCAGGTGGGAAGGAGGTGCAGCGCGCACCATCTTAGAGAAAGCGCCTGAGGTTTGGAGAAGTTAAGAAAACTGCCCCAAGTCACACAGAGACCGAGAGATGCATCCGGGCCTCGTACCTGAGTCTCCAGCTCACCTTTCACTGGCTCTGAAGCAGCCGGCAGGGAGGGTGGGAAGGAGGGGTGGGTGGAAGTCAGAGGTGGGGGAGGAGACAAAAGGCCGGAGCAAGCACAGGCCTCTTCACTCCTAACTCCAAACCAGATGCTCCTACCAAGACGGGGTGTGACAAGTGACACTGGGAGGATGGCTACAGTGTTGTTTGATATCAATCAATGGCCTCACACAGGGCCTGCTGCCTGTTCATTTAATTAAGTGTGCAGATGATAAATATAGAGGGATTCAGGGCACCGCCCCCTGCAAGTCAGAGCATAAACAGCCCAGCTGGCCTGGTCCTCTAGGCGACCCCCTCCCACCTCTTGGCAGGGTGGCAAGGCCAGCAGGGGGCCACCCTTGAGGCCTCCTGCCGGTGACGCCCAACAAAATGGGGGTGTCCATTGCTTCCACTGAGGTAGGTTGCCTCGTTTGTAAAAAAGCAGGTCATCACACAGCAGAAGCCAGCCTCTTCTGCCAGATGGCGGGGCTCCCTCACAGCCACACGTGTGCCCCTGAAACGCCGTACAGCTGAGGGCAGGTGCCTCTGGAGATGTCCAGGCCACTGGCACTGAGTGACCAACCTCTCCCCCGACTCAGGGCTTCACAGGACAGTGAGAAGCTGGTCCAGCTCCTCACACGGGCACTTCAGGGCCATGCTGCTGCCCACCCCCTTGAAGAGGGGTTGATCCTGAAATCCTTTCTCCGTCATGCCCTGAGTGGGACTCTCTACCAGGCACTTGTCGAGGAGGGTGTGGCCCCAGGCCCTGGCCAATCCCTCATGCTGGGGCAGCCACAAGCCCCCAGCAGGGCCAGAGTGACCAGGCCAGGCCCAAAGGCCAGGCTGCTCTCCATTCCCACACGCAGCCTTTGCCACTGCCTAGCAACCAGGCCGGCTCAGCGGCTCTCGGTTTAACAAGGTGTCTGCTGGAAGGACCAGTGATGGGGGGCTGCTGCCCGTCCTGGGCGTTTCCAAGACTGCCGAGCTGGCTGAACGGCCACTTGAGGGCGGGAGATAGGCTTGGGGTGTTTTCCATTTCCACAGAGTTCCACAGGAATTTTTCTGCGAGAATGTTAGCTGTCGGGAACTGTGGTTTGGAAGAGGCTGAAGGACCCCTGTCCCCACTCAGCTCCTCTTCCCACAGGCCAAGAGCAATGGCCAAGTGGTGGGTCTCCACACAGACCTTGATTCTTGTGGAAGCACGTTGGCACCCTTAACCCTTCAGGCCCCAGGGAAACCCCAAATAAATGTCCCATCCCAGGGAGAGCACCAATGTCCCTCCCTCCCATCAAGAGGCCCAGCCCTCACCCGAGGCAGGGCCTGCCTTCCTGACCTGCCGCCCTCCCTGCCACCCAGCGGGGAGGAAATGCGATAATGGGTAACTACGGAATTACAACGGGAGGAGGCCAGTGTGGGAGAGTTACACCCGCACCCACCAGCCCAGCCCAGCCCACGGGGGAAGAGCCTTCCCTCGCAAGGCTGGGAAAGAGTCAGAAAATAGATTTTTGTTTTTCCACCGTGTGCTGGGTATTTATAGACCAGGCCGCAGCGGGAGTTTCCATCCGGGTCACCCGGAGAGAACTGGACCGAGAGCTTCTCCACACCCGACCTGGAGCATTTCTAGGTTGAGTCGACCTGCCCTGTGCTAGGCGCTGGGATGCTGGGCTGGGCCTGGGGCTTGGGTGGGAAGAGGGGCTGAGCTAAGGGAGCAGAGCGGGGTGCAGCCCTTCAGGCGGAGGCTGTGTCCTGGCAGGGCAAGGGCGAGATCAATGTAAATCAATATTAATTGATGACGCTGCCTGTGACGAAGGTGATGGAGACTGGGCTGGAAATAGGATGCTCATCTCTGTCATGCCGGCAGCTAATTGGGCTCATTTCTCACCCTGGGCAGCTCAGCCCTGCCCGGGCGCCGGTGGCATCTTCACCAGCTCGGCCAAAGCTCAGATGACTTGCTTGCAAGCTTCCCCCACCCCTCGGCTAAGGTGGGTTCCCTCCAGATGTCCCCGAGCGCACCTGTGCTCAGGGATCCAGCTGCACCGTGTGCCGACACTCACCCCGTCCAGCTCTCTAGGGACGCCCCTAGCCGGCTTTGCGGGGGAAGCCCACTCAGCAGCTAACCTTGGATCCAGAGACGCTCTGCCGCCACAACCACCGGGTCTCCCGAGTGCCGAGGGGCTGCCTGAAACCCAGAACTCCCACCCCTAGTTCCCCAGCCTGGTCTGAGGGGCACATCCTACAGAACCTCCCAGGACACCACAGCTCCGGCGGGGCCGCCGATTCCTCCTGGAAGTGGACGGCTGAGGGCAGGGGGTTACCTCCGCCTGGAAGCCCTCCACCAGAATGGCAACGAGCAGGTTGAAGAGCACGTAGTTGCCAAAGGTCATGAGGGCAATGAAGTAAAGGGCAGCCCAGGACGACGTGGAGGCCATTCCGTTGTAGAGCACCTTGTTCCAGTCCTCCTGGGTCAGGATCTGCCGGCCGAGGATGGGAGTCAGGGCCTTCACCGGGGGCACCCCACCACCCTGTCCACCCTGCCCTGTTACCCTGGCACCTGAAAGACAGTGACGATGGCCCAGAGCAGGGAGTCAAAATTCTTCCGGTCCGGCAGCGTGTCCCCATCCCTCTCAGAGGCAAATTTGCAGCCGAAAAGATGCATACCCAGGATGCTGAAGACACAGGAGCCACGGGATGGGGATCAGGGCCCCGGCGAACCCCGCCCCCAGGCCCTCACCCCGCTGGCGCGGATGCCGCACCTGCCTCACCTGAAGATGAAGATGAAAAGCATGAGCAGCATGCAGAAGGTGGCCACGTTGTCCATGGTCTTCATGAGCACCACGAGCTGCCGCTGCAGCGCCGGCAGGAAGCGCACCAGCTTCAGCACCCGCATCAGGCGGAAGGTCCGCAGCACCGACAGGCCGCCCCCCTGCTGGCCCACGATCTCCCACACGCTGCAAGGGGCGGGGGAGGGGCGGGAGGCCTGAGCCCGAGCCTGAGCCCGCTGCTTACTCACCCTCCTCCTGCCCCGTCCTTTAGGGGGGCCCAGCAGCACCTGAGGGGCTGGGCTGACCAGCACTGAGCAAGCGGGCCACAAGGGGCCCTCGGGCCTCCAGGCAGGAGCTCGAAGGTCTGGGCGACAGCTCCAGCCCTCCCCACCTCCCCTCTAGGCCAGTCCTCTCCCTCAGTCGGCCAATGCCGCAGCCTCAAGTTATGGAATGTTTGCTTTGTTCTCTTCTAATGAAATCTAAAGCCAATTCCAATAAAACAGTTCTTCTGGCCCAGGGCCTGGGGGGTGTGGGGGGCAGTGGAGCGCTTTCCCAAGGTCTCGGAAACCCTAAAGCAAGTTGCCAGCATCTGCGACCGTCTCCAAGCGCTTTGTAAGCGGGGACAGCTGGCTGGGCCTTACACCTCCTCCAACTCCTCTCCAAAGCCAGCTCCCCAGTCCTTGCCCACCCCAGGTCTGCATGGGGTCGAAGACAAGGAGTGGAAACGAGAGCAAAGACTTCAGAGGGGCCCAGCCAAAGCAGATAGGAGGCCACGTTCCGCGTGAGCAAGGTGAGGCCTAGGGAGAGGGTGGAGCGCAACGCTGGGGGCATGGAGAATCCTCAGCTGGGGGAGTGTAGAGCCTGTGGGTCAGTGGGGCCTGATTCCAGATCCCTCCACCCCAGAGGAACAGGCTGTGTGGCTCCTCGCCCCAGGCTACCCCGAGGACATTCCTCAGGCAAGAGGCAGCAGAGGGGCCGTCGTACCTGATGACAACAATGACACCGTCGAAGATGTTGTAGGGGTTCTTGATGTAGCCAAAGGGACCGTACACGAGCAGCTTCAGTAGCATCTCCAGGGCAAAGAGGCTGGTGAAGACGATGTTGCTGATTTCCAGGGCGTTGGTGAGCTCCTCAGGCTGGAGGACAGGGTGGGCATAAAGCAGCAAGGCTTGTCCCTGAGCCCTTCATCCCAGTCCTCCCAAACACCTGGCCACATGGAGAGGGGGAGAGGGGACAGCAAGCCAGTGGGTGGGAGTGGGCGTGTTGGGAGAGGGGAGTGGTGGTGCTGAATGCTCAGGCTAATGGGGAGGACCCTCCCCCAAAGGGTCCATGAGAAAATGCACTCAGGGGTGGCCACTGCACAAAGCCCCCAGCCCCTGGCCATTTCCAGCTCTGGGTCTCAGACCCTGGGGCCACAGGCTCAGGGGAGGCCTGTGCTGCGGGTTCTGCCCACCTCCCACTGGGTGCTCCGAGACCCATCCTGTCCTGTGCTACCGTGTCAGCTCAGCAGGCCCAGGCCAGCAATGCACTGATGCTGGCCGGTACCAGAGGGTGATTGCCAAGACCTCACACACATACGCGGTCTCACAGCCACACGCAAACCACACGTGGACTTGGCAGCACGCTCTCTTGGACAACTGTTGAGACGTTGCTTTCTTCCAGACACGCACACACTGCATACAGGTACACACAAACACACACAAATGCACACATGCACACACACATATACATAAGCACACGAACAAGTATACACACGCAATACCTGCGTGCATGCACACAGAAGCACGTACACACAAACACACTGATGAGCAGAAGGGAGACCCCAGGAAGGGTTGTCACAGATGAGGTGGCACCTGGAGCTGCTACCCGAGTCTAGGACACCCAGGTTAATTCTCCGCCTATCCTGTCAACTCACTGTGTGACTGACCTTCGGCAAGATCCTAACCTCTCTGGTAATTACTTTTATGCTCCTACCCGGGGTCTGGGATTGGGACTGAGGATACAACCTAGAGAGGTCATCAGAACTAATGACAAACTCTACTTCATCTGCTATTCCAGTGGAGAATATTAAGTACCTCCTCCCTTTTAATATTAAGTACCTACTGTATAATCCACCAGGTACTGTAAAATCCACCAGGTACGCAAAAACATGCCAGCTGTGCTCCCTGCCTCCTAGGAGCTCAGAGTCTAGCTGGAAACAAGTTGTACACACACAAAACAGCTGAATAACCACAAGAGACCTTAGATGCTTTGGTGCCAAAGGAAATTATCCAGACAGTGAATCCAGGAGTCCAGGGGAGAGAAGGTGAGGGAGGAACACACTGGGAAAGCCTTCATCGGGAGGCAGCACTTGAAATGAACTCTGAGGGTGAGTGGGGTCTCTCCAGGCAGAGGGAAGGGGAAGGCATCACAGGGTCGAGCCAGGGAATGAGCCATGTCTGGGTAGAAAGGGAGGGGCCTGGCCAGGCTGCAGGCTGCAGCTGCAGAGTGGAGCCCACTGCCCACCTGATGAGGTGTCTTGACCACCCAAAAGCCCAAGATCCGTAGTAGCTACTCAAGAAGTTTGAATTAAATAACCAAGTGAAGCCCTTAGTCCATCAGACACCTCCCCCCGTTTACTCAGCTGCCTCATCTGGCCGGCTGCCCAGGTAGGTCACCCAAACATGCAGCCAGGCCCTGGGCACCGCCAAATGTATCCTAATGGCCCCAATATGTGTGGCCAGCCTGGGTGGGAGGGGGTAGAGCTGGAAGGCAGGGTCTTCTGATTGACTAGCAGGTGAGGGGCATTTGGGGTCTCAACAGCTACTTAGAAGGAGAGAAGCTCTCAGCCCGCGGATGGGTTCTCTCCAAAGACAGGTCTGGGGAGCAGGGCCGGGGTCAGCAGGCGGGGCCGAGAGCCAGCTGTCCAGAGAGCGAGTGGCTGTCGTGGGGGCCAGGGTGGCATGGAGCCCGTTGCTCCAGCAGATCTTGAGTGAGATTTTGCTCTCAGACTGTGAGTGGGGGCTTGCCACCTGACCTAGCAAATAGGGTTCACAGGGAGACAGGACCTTCGGTCCCTCCAGCGGGAGCACAGTGCAGGTGGTGGGGAAGGGGTCATGGTCGGGACAATTAAATCCCAGAGCTCAGGGACTTCCCTGGGGGTCCAGTGGTAAAGAATCCGCCTTCCAATGTGGGGGACGCGGGTTTGATTCCTGGTCGGGGAACTAAGATCCCACATGCCGCGGGGCAACTAAGCCCACCCGCCACAACTACTGAGCTCATGCGCCTCAACGAGAGTTTGCGTGCCGCAAACTACAGAGCCCACACACTCTGGAGCCCGCGTGCCACAACTAGAGAGAGAAAACCCGCACGCCACAGCTAGAGAGAAGCCCGTGCGCCACAAAGAAGACTCCGCATGCTGCAACTAAGACCTGATGCAGCCAAAAAAAAAAAAAAAAAAAAAAAGCCCAGGGCTCAGACCCTCCTCCTGGCTAAGTGGATCTCCCACTTTCTGCTCCCAAGTGCAGTCTGTTTCAGAAAGCCATGGTCAGTGAACCTGCCTCCCTGTCACTCTGCAGGATGCCCAGTTGTCCATCCTTGGACTGGATAAAGATTGGATTGGATTGGTAAGCACGGGCCACACTGGTGCGATGCTCTGTGGGTTCCCAGGCTCAACGTGTGTCTCACCTTGTGCCATCCACACAACAGCCCCCCCCCCGCCACCCTCATTTTGCAGATGAGCACAAGCGGTCATAAGATGGTGCATGACCAGCACAAAGTCATAGGGCAGAGGGAGAGCCAGGGAGCGGGACCCAATCCCCCCTTCCTCTGAGTCCAATAATACTAGGCTGTCGGGATCCAAGAGTGCAGTGAGGGGCCTGTGAACCCAGACACGGGGGTGGACTGAATATATAATGTGTCTTCTTACATACATAAAATTATATTTCACATGAACGTAGATGTATGAATAAAGAATGAGTTTGAAAGCATAACTGAGGTGCATGTATAATGGGTGAATTTTACGACATATAAATTACACATCAAAAAGAAGCTGTCGGAAACAAAAAGTACTAAAGTAGTGAAAGCACTATAGCTTTTGCTATCATGTATTCACTTAATTAGGGAATGCTTAAAGTACAACTACTACCAGGCGTGTGGAGGAGGGGTGTTCTCACCGTTTCCTGGCATTGTCTACAGGGCTTACGACAGTCTGTACCTGAGGGCTCACAGGTACACACACTCACCCGCCAGCGCACCGACCAAGAGCCTCATCAGAAGGATGGTGTGGGCTCCCCCAAGGCCTGCGCGTCACTGCCCTCGTAAAGGGGTGGCGGCAAAGCCTGGAGCTGCAGCGCGCCCAGCCAGCCTCCAGGAGGCAGTGGGACCCAAGAAGCAGGTCGAAAGGAGGGCCTGGCACTCTCCCCCCCTTCCCCCACCCCCGCCTTCCCTCTCTCTCCTCACTGCACACACTTAGGGGCAATGCCTACTCCCTTCCAAGGCTCCGGTATCCCCCATGATCCATGGGAAAAAGTCCTCCTCCCCCAGACAGCCAGGCCTGTCCAAGTTACTAAATTGGAAGCTGGGAATGTTCTGCAAATGCAGGACGAGGACACAGAGACTCAATCTTAGCAACACCGTTGCCCCAGGGACCAGAGCCATGATCACAGCCACTGCAGCTGCAAAGGGACGGGGTGGGAGCCAACTTCTCCTAGTGCCCTCCACGGGCCCTACACTGCTACCACCTTCCTCCCAGGAGTTCATTTCCTCCTTGCTCACACCAAACAAGGGAGGGATGTGGGCTTCCTTGACGGCAGGGAAACTGAGGCTCTGAGGTGTGGTGACCTGATGGAGGTCACACCGCTCACTTAGAAAGGTGCCTCTGCACGTCCCTCCACACCTGTCCACGCTGCTGCCCCCGCCACACACCCAGACAGCCCACACAGACTCACACAAGCCCATCAGGCTGCCAGGTAGTCCCTTCTCTGGTCTAGACTGCATCCTCCCTCCTGTTCACGAAGGTCAAGGCCCAGTGGGGGCTTCTGCGAGTGGAGGCCAGGCAGCCTGAGCTTCTCCCACCCAGAGGCCCCAGGCTATTCTCTGTGCTGACGCTAACTGTAACTCTCCCATCTCCCATCTCCCAACGCTTCCCCTCCCGTTAGCCTGTCAGCTTGGAGTAACTGGGCCCCTGGTAAGCTGCTCAATACTTCCCAGCCCCAGGACCCCCCTGAAACCCAGAGCACCTCCATCCACTAACCCTTAAAGCGCTCATGGTGTGCACAGCACTGCTAAGAGGTGGGGTCGAACCTGAATGCAGGAGGCCTGCCAGCTCGGAGACTTTGCACCTGGGTGACCTCAGGCAAGTCCTTTAACCTTGCTGGTTCCCAGTGGCCTCTTCTATTAAACAGGGTAACACCTCCTTGTGACGAGGCTGCCTTGCCAGATATAGGAGTTAAAGCCTGTGAACACACCCAGGCCAGAGTCCTGCTCAGGCGGCCCCGTGGGCACCGACAGTGGCAGCAGTGCTCACATGTGGCAGGACAGAGAGCCTGCAAGGCCGAAGCTAAGCACCACGTGCGGCAGACACAAGAAGGGCCCCAGGAGCTCAAACTGGCTGAGGTCAGTGGGCCAGTGGGGAGGAGGCAGTGGGAGGAGAACTCCCGTGGAAGGCATCCCCGGCCAGAGCGGCGTGAGCAGAGGAGCAGAGGAAGGAATGTGCAGGGCATACTCCAGGACCAAGGATCAAGTGTCTGCCCTGGTCAGAGGGTGGGAGGGACCACTGGGGAGCAAGGCTGCCAGGTAGGTGGGGCCCAGCCAGAATGGCCTTGACTCCGCTCCACTACTTGACTCAGGCTGGACTCGCCTCTGCCCACGATGCTGCCGTTGAGGCTTCTGGGGGGAGGGGGGAGAGGTGCAAAGCAGTATATTAAGAAGATTAATCTGCTGCAATAGTGGTAGCGTGCGGATGGCTTGGAGAGACAGAGATGGAGACCAATTAGGGGATACTGCAGCGGTCCAGGCGCGAGGCCTGAGAGCCAGCTCTGGCAGACAGGGATGTGCCTTTTGCAGGGAAGGTGCAAGGCGGGGACAAGCCAGACCAGACCTGAGGGGAGGCCTGTACGAGTCACCCCAACCCTGCCAAGCTCCACCTTCGCCCCCCATCTCCTCAGCTGCCACCTCTTCCACGGACCCTGAAATCTCTGCTCCCCAATTCTGACTCCTCAGCTCACCTCACCTCTGCCTTTGACAGTCCTGCCTGCTGATTCCACACCCAGAAGAGGTGGTGCAGGTGGGCCGCAGTGATGGGGTGAGTGTCACTGGGTCAGTGGGGCCTCCCGCCTTCTCCTCCTTCCCCAAGGAGGTGTGGGAAATCAGGGCACGCCTGGGCGGCAGGAGGTTTCTAGGAGACCTCACAGGCCTCATCATACAGGCCTTGCTTTTCGCCGTCCCCCTGGAAGCACTCTAGCTTGCAACGTCGCCTCTCAGCACGTTCTTCTAGCCCCTCATGCCCGCTGGGCCCATTGTTAGGTGTCACTGTGCTCCAGTGCCTCGTAACCAGCGGCACTTTAGCCCCTCCCCGTGGTCTCCTGTCAGCTCCCCAGAGCCACCCCAAGGGAACACACAAGCCAGGTAAGTGCAAGGCCCCCACAGTGCCCGCTCAGCTTGCAGAGTCGACCCAGAGCTCCTGTGACTTAAAATTTTGGATGTGTGGCCCCTGCCCCTCACTCGCCTGCACAGTCTCTCGGCCCAGCTGTGGTGGACCATTTAAAGGCTGCCCTCAGGCCACAGACCTCAGAGGGCTCCTCCTGTCTTGCCAGCTCCAGCCCAGGTAAGTCCCCACCCCCTCTGCCTCTCTGCTGCAGCTGTCGAATTGCTGAGCTCTGCTAGTCAGGAACCTGTGCTGACTGGACAGGAGAATACCCTGCTGGGGGACCAAGGGCTGCTCTGTGCCGGGATTCTTCTTCCTCTATTGTTGGATCTCCATTTTTCACCCCCAAGAGCTGCCTCAGACACTTTCCCTCTCCTCTGCCCCCATCCCCACTCCCAACCTGCCTCCTGCTTCATGGGGCTCCACTTCCTGCCCCCAGGCAGCTGTGTGTCCTGCAACCTACTCACCTCTCTTCCCTCCTGGAAGGCAGCCAGCCCCTCCTCCATCCCACACCCGCCCACCATGCTCCCCTGGAATCCATTTCATTCCATCAGTTGTCCCTGTTTCCCTCACTTCTCCAGTATCACTTCCCCTGCCTAAAAGCGGAAGCCTTCGCATGGATCCGGGCCTATTTACGCCTGAACCCCAGGCCCCACCACTCCAGCTCTCTCAAAGAACCCTCTTCCCAGCCCTCCTCCTCCGGATGCCTGGGCAGGACCTGAGCCTGCTGCAAGCCCCGCCCCGCCCCCCCGCCTGATGACTACCTCCCTCTGCTTCCCTGACCCTGTGTGGGCCACCTCCTGCCCTCTTAGGGCTCTTCTCCCTCTCCCGCTGCCTTTCTCCCCTCAGGCCAACATTCCTGAGTTCAGCAGAACCCACATCCCCCCTGGTCTCCCACACACCCCCCATCGCCCCATCCTCCATCTCCCACCTCTCCAGATGTCACTGGGGTGTGGACAATGCAAAACAATCTCCTTCCAAGCCTTGGTTCCTCACCCAGAGAGCCAACCTGTCTGACAGCCTTCCCAGGATGGCCCAGGGCCAGCTCCAGGGCGGCAAGTCCAAAACAAACCCTCTCACCTCCTCTCCCAAACCTCCTCCTTTCCCGACCTCCCAGCTCCATCTCTCTCCAGGATTCAGTTTTGGAACCTAGGAGTTATCTAGGATTTATGCCTGCCCTTCATCCCTCTAGCAGCAGGTGCCCGGGCCCACAGACCTTGGCGATGGAATGGCTGTGCCCCCACCCGCTCGTCCTATTCCCCCTCCGCCATACGGGGGGCCCTCATTGCCTCTGATCTGAGCGATAGAAATAGCCTCCGGGTCCCTCCCCCAAACCAGCCCACACCTAACTGGAAGCTCCAGCTTCCACAGCACTGCTGGACTCACTTCACTGCTGCTCAGACAACTCGGGGTGGGGTGGGGGAGGCAACACGACGGCCCTTCAGAGCATCCTGTGCCCCCCTGTGCATTCCCAGGCCAGGCTGCCAGAATGCCCCCCCAGTCCCTCCACCGGAACCCTCTGCTCCTGGCCTTAGCTGCCAATCCCACTTATCTTTCAAGACCACCCTCAAAAGCCACCTCCTTCAGGAAGCCCTCCGAAATCCCCCATCTGGGCGTAAGCATCTGTCCTCTGTCCCCGGAAGTCTCCCTTATGGCATTTGGCATATTCATCCGTGAAGCAGAACGACTTTTCTGCTGGAACCTAAGTTTCTTGGGTGCTCCTGGGACCGCCCCCACCCCCATTCTATTATTCTATTCTAACGTGCTGTGCACAGGAGGTGCTCCCCACGTTTGCTGAATTGGGGGAGTCTTAGAGCCAGATGACACCTGGAGGAATGTGAGCACCCCTTTTGCTGGCCATCTCCAAAAGAGCACCCTTCTCCCTCCCACCTCTGGAGGACCTTTGAAAGTCTGGGACCAGGGCAACTGTGAAAGGTCATCCCCCCAGGTCTTGCTTGGCCCTCAGCCCCAGCTCCTCTGCCTGGAGGCCAAGGACTCCTGGGAGGCCCAAGGAACAGGACAGGTGTCTGTAAACCCCTGTCCTCGAAGGCCACACTGGGGTATATCCATGCCTGTGTCTATCTTCTGGGAAAAGGGTCCCAGCTTTCAGCAGAATCCAGAAGGAGCCCGTGAATCCCCTCAAATTTAAGACCTACCGCATCTGGACTCTCCCCCACCCCACCCCACCCCACCCCACCCCACCACCAGCTTCCCTTGCCCTGAACAGCTGACTTCACTCACTTATAAATAGAAACGCTCCCTGGACGTGTATCTAGAGTGTCAGGATGGGGAAACAAGCAGAATCATCACCTGCCCTGTCCTCCCCTGGCCTGGAAGGCTGTGTATTCGGGACCCTCCCTCTCTCTCCTCTGCAGGCCAGGAGACCACTGGGCTGTGTGCCCTCCCCACCTCCCCACATGCTGTTGTCCCTCTTCTAGAATATGAGGTTGGCCCCTGCCCTCAGCAGCCCCAAACCAGGAAGGGGGTGATTAGGAAGCTCCTGTGTCCTTAAGACCCCATTCTGGAGGGGCCTCGCCCCCCCGCATACTCAGGCAGAGACAGGTTCCAGGAGACAACCTCTCTTCTGTGCTCCAACAGCACGCTGGATGTCCCACGGGCACCTTGTATGCAATGCCTTCCAGCCCAACTCTGCACAAGCCCCAGTGCTTGCCCCTGAAGCGGAAACCTGGGTGTCATCCTCGCCGCCTCGTCCCCACAGATATCCAACTGGTGTTGAGGTCTACAGGTTCAGCTACCTGCCAGCTCTCCCCGGCACTCTTCTCTCTGTCTCCAGGGACAGAGATGTATGAACTGGCCAGACCACTGCAGTAGCCCTCTGGTGGGCCTCCCTGCCTCCTGTCTCCCTCTCCCTTCTACTCCCCACGTGGCTTCCGGAGGCCTTTTCATAGAACAGGAACACATATCATCGACCTGCTTAAAACCTTTTGGGGGAACCTGTCACCTTCAGGATAAAATAAATCCAAACTCCTTCCTATGCCTCTCAGGACCTAGCTCTGAGTTTTTTTCCAAACTCATCTCTTGTTACTTGCCCATCCCAGCCCCCACCCAGTGCCCTATTCGTTCTGAACTCCTTATAAATCTCTTCATTTTTTGTGTCTGGCGCCTCTGGCCCTCCCCCATGCTGTGCCCTACCCTCTACCCTTCACTAGCTACTTCCCAATCTCCATTCAAACTCAGCCCTTAGGTCATGTCCTACTGAAGCCCTCCTTGAATCCTTTCCCCAGTCTGGGTCATGGGTGGCTCCTCTGTGCATCCTTTCCAAGCACGTATTACATCAAGTTAGTGTGACGTTTACTTGTCGGTGAGGTCTTGGAGAGGAAGGACAGAGTGCCCCGGCCCAGCGTTGTACTGGAGCGTCTGGTTGTGCACCTCTCTTCCCAGCCCCACATGCAGTGACATCACATTGGTGGCTTGAAATCAGCCATAGTAGAAGCATTTACACCATGGAAATTGGCAAATCCTGTAAACACCACAAATCAGGACAATGTTTTCTTTTTAAAGGGCTGGTTATTAAACATTTATCAGCATGCCACTGCTTAGGCCCAACTCTGATGCACAGAAAATGTGTGTGGAATGGATGGATGGATGGATGGATGGATGGATGGATGGATAGTTCACAAGCTCCCTGTTCCAGGCACCGCCCCCTAGTGGGTGGGGCACACACAAGCCCACCCTCCATCAGATCACACTTCCTATCTGAAGTTATAGTCTTGCTCCCTCCTCGGAGTCCTGTGTCTTTGTCCTCCTCACCAGTCTCTCTGCACAAACTACCTGCCACTTCTCCGCCAGCTGGTGGGTTAAGGGGTGGGAAAAGCAGGAGAGTGTGGACAGCATGGGGCCCACCTCGGGCAGCGTGGGGTATGACAGAACGGATGCTACCTTGGTCAAGAGGTTGGTAGAGAGCAGCAGGTTTTCCTGTTCTAGACAGGAAAACCGAATGATGGGTAAGATAGGTGACAGTGGGAGACGACAGGTCTGGAAAGGGCACCAGCAACGGGCTGGGCTCCTCCCCCAGGGAAGCACCAGCAACACCCTCTCCAGTGTCCAACACCAAGATCGGTGGATACAACTGCCTCATGAAGAGCACTGCAGGAAGCCATGAGCCTCTGGTCCTCGCCTCTGAGCGTCTGCAGACGCTCTTCCTTGCTGTGTCTCTCAGCTCTCTTGCTCAACTGGCTCCTCCTCTCCTTCATCTGAGGCTCCACTGGAGCCTGCTCCGTCTATCCTTGTTTACATCAGGGTCTTGGTCTGTCTTTGGCTCCCTCTCTGTATCTGTCTGTGTCACCCCTACATCTGTCTGCGTCACCCCTACATCTCTGTGCCTCCACCTGTCTCTGTCTCCTCCCCGTGAGTCCCATCTCCCTCTCTATATCTCTGACCTTCTTGTCTCTGTGTCTCTGCCTTCCCGTCTTTTTATCTCTCTCCCCCTGGGTCTCCATCTTGCTCTCTGTGCCCCCATCTCCCTATCTCTGTCTCTCCCTCCCTTTGTCTTTCTGTCTCCCTCTGTGTATCCATATCCTCCTCTGTGTCTCTGTCTTTCGGCCTCCATGTCTCCTTGCATCCTTCCCTGCTCCCCTCAGCCTGCTCAGGCTCAGGGACCCAGATGGCGGGACATTCATGCCGCAGCGCCTGCAAGCACAGGGCCACGGCTGCTTCTGGGATTTTCTACCACTCCCAGCCCCAGAGCCTGCCGGGGCCGCAGTCAGTCCTCTGCCTGGCCTGCTGGTGACTCTCACTCACCCCTATGGGGCCCTCGGCAACCAGGCATTGGGACAAACTCCTCCCTGGAGCAGACATTGTGCCACCACTGAGTGGGGACTCCCTTCTGCTGAGGACTTGGGAGGCTGTCCCCCGCTTTCCTCAGGAGCTTGGATAAGGAGATGTTGCAGGCACCGTGACTGCTTGCTATGACTTCTTCCCCAAGGGGGTGTCCTTCCTGACGTCTAACTGAAAGCCCTCTTGCTGCAGCTTCATCTGCCCTCAGTCTCTGTGACTCAGCTTCTTTCCAGCACACTCAAAGCCGCCACCAGCAGCCGAGGAGGTGCCCCGGGGGGAGGGGCATCTGACCACGGCCAGAACTGGGGTAAGGGAGAGGAGGCTGGGATTCGGGCTCGGGAGCTGGCGTAATGGGAGCTTAGGAGCTGCAGCCACCTGGATTGCGGCAGTAGAAAATGCCGCCACAACCAGCCTGACAGAGCAGAGCACCTCTCCCCAGGAGGCTGGCTGAGCAGGCGTGAGACGCACACACCCACGCGCCATGCGCCCAGACACAACACGCCCACCAAAGTGCCGTACTCCCCACCTGCTGACCCTGCAGCCGGTGTCCTGCCCCGCCTCCACCTCACCTCCATAGGAAAGGAACAGGGTATAGCCGGCTGGGTGGGGGTCACTGAGGCAAAAGGAAGGGGCGTCAACATGGTTGATGGCGATGTGGGAGGGGCTGGGGTGCACCCGGCTGGACAGGGCAACTGGGGTAGGAGCTGAGTGGGGTGGACGGTAAGGGAATTCAGAACCCCCTGAAAAATGAACATCGCACGTTTGCTCCAGCCGGGCTTGGACCTAGGATACCCAGCCTCGACCCAGACCCACTCCCGGCACTGCCCCGTGGCCACGCCCAGCGGAGCCCAGGACCTGCCCCATGGTTGCCCCACCCCTGCCACACCCTTGCGTGCGTGCGTGCATGCGTGCGTGCGTGCCCACTCCACACCCTCTGGCTCCACGTGCCTGTACCCATTAGGTTGGGGCAGTACCTGGCTTCGGTCGGCACCAGGGAAGGTCTGGCAGCCCCGACCCTCCCTGAGCCCCAGGACAGTGAGAACACCCAGGGGAGAAGAGCACAGAAGGGCCTGTGAACCGCAGCACCTGCCTGCTGGCCTCCCTCGTTTCCCGAGAATCTGACAAGGGGGTGACCTGGAAGGCCAAACTGGGGGGAAGGGCTGCCTTCTGAAAGGATTCCTGTGGGGGATGAAGCCAAGGCCGGTTGTGAGGCCCCACGGTACCTGCTCCCACCTCCAGTGTGGGAGTGGGGTCAGTGGGGTTCCCCAGGCCACCCCTTCTGTTCTTGCACAGCTCTGCGAGAGAAGACAGCCTCCTCCCCCTCAGCGCAGATCCCATTGCCTGCAGCCGTCAGCTCCGCAAAACAAGCCTGCTTCCTCTTCCACATGACAGCCCTTCAAATATTTGAAGACAGCTCGCCTGTCCCTGCTGAGCCTCCTCTTCTCCTGACTAAACATCCAGGTTCTTAGAACGATTCCTCAAGCGCAATGGTTTCAAGTCCCCTCACCATGCTGGGAGCTCTCTTCCACCTAGAGCCGCCCTCCCCGTTCACAGCACGGCTCCCAGAACAGAGGCCAAGAGCAGATGGCCTCCCTCCCTACCCCGCCCGGGGGCAGGCAACAGCCCTCCACTCCTCACCTCCACCTGCACAGCCCCCTGCTGCCTCCAGTCAATCACACCCCTAATTACTGAGTCCGGTGAATGCCCGGGGGCCCAGCCCACCCCCTGTATGTGACTTGTCCCTCCAAAAAGGCCTTGCCCCCATCTGATGCTCATCGCTCATTTAAATTCTTTAAAGCCCACCTCCTCTCAGAAGCCTTCCCAGATGAAACACACCCAGCTCAGACCCTGCCCCTGCCCTGGGCAACCTCCACACTCAGAGACTGTATGACATTCACTGGCTTTCACGCTCCAGAGAGACCCCCGCATGGGTGCATCTCCCTCCTGTCCTCCTCCCTGTCATGCAAGCTAGCAGCATGGAGAGGAGACCGAACACGGGGTGGGAGGGGAGGAAGGCAGAGGGTCCCCAGCCCAGGGACCGTGCCCTTGCCCGTGTCCCTACCTGCTCGTGGTATTCGATGCCCATGCTGAGTGTGTTGACCAGGATAGCAATCATGATTCCCCGACCAAAGTACTTGCTGTCCACAATCTTCCGAAAGGTGTCACAGACCAGCCTCCAGAAGGCCAGCACAGAGTTGGGCTCCACGTCCAGCCCCAGGCTCCGTCGACGCCAGCTGTGGGGATTCTGGCGGTCACCGTGCTGGGCGTCCTGTGTGAACTCATAAACTGCCTCGCTGTCTGAGTCAGGCATCTCGTGGCCGGCGAGCTCCACCTCCCCTGCCCCAGTCCGGACACAGTAGGGACAGCTGTCTGGGCCACAGGCTCCACTGTCTGCCTTCAAGCAAGGGCTGGAGATCTTGCAAGAGCTTTGGCAGGCGCCTGGGACAGGAGAGTAGAGGTTAGAGACTCCAGGGTTTCCAACTTGGGGTCACCCTTCCCTCAGAGTGTGTATAAAATGAGTGGGGGAGTTTGGGATTCTTTCAATGATGGGGGTGCTAGGCACTTGGTGGGCAGGGGTGCTGAATGACTTGCAATGTGGGCAATCCTGAGTAAGAGAATGCCCCCAAATGCCAATAGCATCCCACTGACAGTCACTGCTGGTTGTCCTAGGGTTCGTGCCGTTGACCTAGGAGCCTTCAGGGAGGAGCCTAGACCATCTTTCCTTCCCAGGGAAGCCAGCCCTGCATTAACACTGCTTTAAGTAGCATTTTCCAAGGGTTCCTTAAGACACACACCCATACATGTGTATTCATGTATGTTCTCACACCAGACACACGCACATGTGCACTAGACACACACTCGCATACATGCATGTACTGTGTACACATGCATACAATTTATGAGTCACACACACACAGCCAAACACAAGTGTGCACAGACCCATACATACCACACGGTGCACGCGTGCCAGGCATGTGCACACATGGGCGTGCACACACACCAGACAAGAGCACCACCCCGTGTGCACGGACACGCACCTATACACATCAGACACGTGTGGACACATGCACATATGAACACCAGACATGTGCATGCAGACGGGCACATACACACACCAGACACCTTCATGCGCACACACACACACACACACACACACACCCCCAGACTGCGCATGTGCACAGTGACCTATCCCAAGACGCCAATGTCGATTTAAATACAGCTTTGACCGTAGACTGTGAGAGCCGAAAGGAACCTCAGCGACTACCCAGAGAAAGCATGGATTTGAAGACGCCTGGCTCGGGGCCCAGCCCTTCCGCCTGCATGCAGGAGGACATCAGTAAACACCACTGACAGCTGTGATGGTCCCAGCCCTGCCTTTTACACAGAAGGAAATAGAACCATGCGTGTGTGCGGCTGGCTGGCGCCCCTTGGCAGGGTAGTAGAGGAGCTGGCACGAGAACCCTTCCCACTGCGTTCTGTGGCGGCACCTTCCTGTCCCAGCCCACATTCCCACAGAACAGCCCACAAATATCCCACTTCTCCCACGTGCCACATCCTTCCTGAAACACAGGGCCTGGGCTTCGGCTACAGCGAGTCTGTCTGTGGAGGAGGGTGTGCCACCCTGCCTGACTGGGGGATGCCCCCAGGGGCAAGCAGCTCCCTTCCCCTCGACACTGGGTGTTCCACCCATCAGCCTAGCAGCCCCTGAGGACCTGCTGCACCAAGCCCCAGGTCTCCCTATGGGGACGGAGTGACACTCATGTTTACAAGAGCGCCCTTAGCACGGGACGCGGTGCTCACCACAGTCACACACCATTTCCCCTCTGAACCTGCAACGAGGACTATAGAGCCTCAGAGTCAGAGGGCCCCGACTCCACCCCTCACCAGTGGCACGGCCTCGGGCAAGTCACACAACCTCTCCGAGCCTCCTTTGTCTCATCAGTAAAATGGGGATGATAAGGAAGTTTATCCCTTAAGCTGCTGAGAGGCTCCAGTGGGGTTTTGCCTGAGGAGCATGTGACAGGCACACAGCAATCCATCACAACTGCAAACAGCACAGAGCAGAGCACGTAGCACGTGCTCATTACACGACAGCTGTTGTTATTACTACAGTGTAGGAATTATGATTCCCGTTTTAACAGATGAGAAAATTAGGGCTCAAAGAAGCCATGTGACTCGCTGAAGGTCCCAACGCCAAGAGTGGCAGGATGGGAATCCAAGCCCTGTCCTGACTCCAGACGCCCCAGTCCTGGCTGGGATGGGATATCACCCGGTCCCTGGGTGAGGGGCACCAACGTGCCTCCACCCAGAGTTCTCACCTGTACTCTGCGTCTCCAGCAGCTTGTGCATAGAGCTGTAGGGCCTGGGTGGGATGTTGAGGCTGGTGAGGGTGGGGGGTCCAGAGGTGGGGGCCACCTCCATTAGCGCCTTTTCTTTCAGCATCTCTGGTGGAGGGCTGGTGTGCATGGTGGGGTACACCTTCCCACTGCCCACAGTCCTGCCCGATGCTTCAGACGGCGACCTGGGAGGGGGTGCCTGGCAGCGGACTGGCTCCAAGTGGCAGTCAGCATGGTAGAAGCTGTGCACAGACTCTGCACCCCCCGGAGGGCCCCCGGAGAGGGCGAGTGTCGAGGGTGGTGGCAGCATGAGCCGGCGAGATCCATTAGCATCCTTGTCCTGGATCTGTGGGCTGGCCCGGGGGACCCGTAGCGTCCCGTTGCCCAGGTGGTAGTGGTGGTGATGGTGGTGGTGATGGTGCACCAGGTGGTGGACAGACGGACGGCGGTGGGAGCGAGGGCAGCTGCCGCTGGGCTGGGGCTCCTGGCTCCCGCGGGGAGCTGGGCTGCTCAGCAGCCCGGCCCGCACGCCCGCTGCCCGGGAGACCTGGGCCAGCCTTCGGGCTGCTTTCCGGAGGATGTACACGAGGTACTTGAGGAGCTCCTCATAGCAGCTGCCCGGCTCGGAGAAGCTGGCCAGGGTGCTAGCGTTGGACAGGAACCGCACCCGCTGCTCCCGCATCAGCTGGCTTTCCCGTTGCTTGGTCTCTGAGAACTGCGTGGCAATCACCACCAGGCACAGGTTGATCATGAAGAAGGAGCCCACCTATTGGGGTGGGGACAGCAAGAGGAGACAGCCTGAAGGACAGGGAGCCACAGTGCCAGCCACCGAGTACAGAGTGATCCCTGTGGGCCAGGCGCTGGGCTCAATGATTGTCCAAGCATCATCCTGTTTTATTCTCATAACGATCTCAAGAGGGGACACCTTTACTGTCTCCATCTGACAAGTGAGGAAACTGGGGCTCAGAGAGGTTGAGGAATTTGCCCATGATCATTCAGCCCATGCACAGCAAAGCTTAGACTTGAACCAACCTCTATGGAATTCCAAGGCATTGCTATTGATCATGAGGTTATCTGGCAAGGATATCTCCCAAACTCCCTGCCCCTCAACATGCCCATCCTCCGAGATTCTGGGCACCCCCTCCCCAATTCCCATTAGGAGTTAGGTAAGGCTGTGGAAATGAATGCTATCTTGGGGACGTGGGGTTTTCACATCGGGTTGAGCTTTTGAGATCTTGGCAAAAACATTGTTCACAAAACTCCTGCTTCTAGCCCCAAGTCTAGCTGCGTAAGCTTGAGTGCGACCCTTAACCATGGGACCTCGGTATCCTCGTGACCACTGGCCTTGGCCTTTCCCCTCCCCCAGCTGGGTAATGGGCTGAACGCTGAACCCTGCAGACTAGCCAGCTTGCCACTCTGACTTGGCCACACTCCCCCGTCTCCACCTCCATGCCTCAGTTTCCCCCGGGCTTCTGGGGTGGCAATTGCTTGGCTAACAAACCGGAATGAAGGTAATGAATATTTATGGTGACAAAGCAGATTTTTTTCCCTAGCTTGTGTCCTAGTAATTATGATAATTAGCTTCACTAGTGTGATTCCAGAGAGCTGTTTGGAAAGATTTTTCATGGGGTGTGTGGGAGGGTGGAAACAGGCCCCTTACCTCTCTGTCTGCTTCCTTCCCACTCCCCAAGCCCAGGGAGAGCTGAGTGGTGAAAAGATCCCGTGAAAAGGTCACGAAACCACTTCCCAGAGGTGCTGGCCTTGCCACCCAGGTGACGGTGGGGGGAAGGGAACAGGCCCCTACGCTTCCATACCAGGGATGGTTGGGGGTGGGGCGTCGTTCTTCCTCAGGGACACCTCCCACTCACCGAGAGGTCTTTATTCTGACTCTCTGGGGCCTGCCTAAGTCCTGAGTAGATCTTAGTCTCTTTCTCTCTTTCAGATTTCTCTTTCTCAATATCTGTCCCTCTGTCTGCCTCTGTCATTGGCCTCTTGGTGACATGGAAAAAGGGCTGGATTTGGAGTCGGTGGCCTGGGGTTGAATTCTCAGCTCCAGTGACCAAGCCCTCTGAAGCTCAGAGTTCTTATTTAGGAGATGCGGCCACAGTCCCTGCACCTGCCACCCCACAGGGGGCTCTGAGGATTAAGCAGGCAGCAGACGTGACAGCGCACTTCGGCAGCGACGCTCAACCCAGCAAGACTAACCCACAGCACATGCAAAGCACCTGACGGGGTCAAATGAGGAAACGTCAGCTTCCTCGTCTGTAAAACGGAGACAACAACAGGCTCTTGGTGAGGATTAAATGCACCAGCACATGAAAAAGTGCTCAGAGCAGGGACTGGCACATAGTAAATGCTCAATAAATATTAGCTATAAGTGGTAGCAATTAAATTATTAATCATGAATGGTAGTGATTAAATATTGCTACTTTTTGCCTCTGTCTTCTATCCTCATAGAGTCTTGGAACTTCTGAGCTGGAACAAGAGATCCCACAGTGTTTCTCAACACCAAATGATGGGAATTCGGGGTGGAACAGTTCTTCGTTTGCAGGACTGTCATTTCAGGGTGCCTGTTATCTACACCCCACCCCCCCCAGCAAAATGCCGGTAGTGCTCCCCTAGTTCTCGTAAAAAACAGGACCACCCTTTGCCATTTCCAAATGCCCCCTGGGAGAGGCGGCATCACCCTGGGTTGAGGACCACCCATTTTAATGATGAGGAAACAGATGCCCAGGGTGGGGCTGGGGGGCCTCATAGGGAATGACTTGCCCAAGATTTTAAGTGGTGGTAAGTGATAGCCCTTGACCTTGGATTACCTCCTGACTCCTCATGACAGGTGCCTTCTGCCTGTGTCTCTATGGGACTTTTCCTGAGAGCTAGAACTTCAGACCAAGCAGGTCCCCTCTCTGGACTCCCCCCACCCATTTCCCCAGGATGCCCCATCCCCACAGGGGCCTGAGGAATCACTCACGATGATAAGGAGGATGAAGTAGATGAAGTTGTAGAAGGAGTGCGCGTCCATCACAAAGTACATGATGTCGACCCAGCCCTCCAGCGTGATGACCTGCGGAGGTGGCAGAGGGCAGGCTGTTTCTGGGCCCCCTAAAGCCTCCTGCGGTCTCCTCTGGAGGCCCTGACCCCATCCCAACCCCGAGGACAAGCACTCCAAGCCGGGACTGTGTTCTGGGGACTCTCCCAGCGCCCAGGCGGCCCCACCTGGAAGATGGCAATCCAGGCATAGCCGATGTTGTCGAAGTTGATGGCGCCCTTGAAGGGGTTGTGCTCCCCTGCAGAGCAGTTGGTGTAGTACTGGTTCCAGTTGACACAGGTAGTGTTGCTGGAGCTGTTGTAGGCCTCGTAGTCCAGGACACAGGGCGGGCCGCCACCCCCGTCCCCGCGCAGCGTGGGCACACTCCTGCAGGAGCGCATGCCGTTCTCGCGAGGCTGGGAGCAGATGAAGGGGTTCTCATCCTCGTTCTCGGTCTGGTAGTAGCGCTCCAGGTCCACGCTCAGGGGGCTGCGGAGGAAACAGGGATGAGGCTGAGAGCAGGGTTCTCGGGGGACAGGGCCCAGGCGGGGAGAGCTGGGTGGAAGAACTGAGGCACACAGGGCGAGCACTGGGAAGGGGCAGGGATGCATGGGTGCAGATGGGGTGCGCCAGGAGCATGCAGATTGAGGGTGAAACTCCAGAGTCGGGACGTGGGAAGTCTCCATCCTAGAGCAGAGGTTCCCAACGTAGCTGCACTTTAGGCTCACTGAGGAGCTTTTAAAAATCCCCACGCCCAGGCTGAACCCCACACCCACGAAATCGAAATGGGCAGTGGGGAGAATGAAGGCCTTGCCGTTGTTTAAACTCCCCAGGTGACTCCAGTGTGTAGCCAAGATTGATAACCAGATATGTCACTAATAAGAGAACAGATATGTCACCGGCAACAGGAACTGAGGGAGGTCCCAGCCCCACAGCCACTCCCAGGTCACCTCCCGGCCCATGTGCCACTCACAGGCTGAAATTCTCGGGCAGGAAGCATCGGTTACGAAGCAGCCCTGCCCACAGCTGGACGCCAACGATGCCAAAGATGAAGAAGACGAAGAAGCACAGCAGCAGGACGTTGCCCAGCATGGGCAGCGTGTCCAGCAGCAGCGTGACGAGGATGCGCATGCCTGTGGGGGCAGAAGCCACGCTGGGGGTGCCAGGCTAGCCGGGCTAGGCTGGCTGCCAGGGACCTGGCAGCACTCCCAGAGGGGGCCCACCGGGGCCTCTGAGGCTGAGACAGCCCGGCTCAAGCTGGAGGGAGACCAACAGACACTGCTAACTCTGCAGGCAGCCCTCGCAGCCCCTAACCCCTACCCACTATCCCTCTTGGCCTGCCCACACCAGTCAGAGCACAGTACCACCAAGGATGAGCAGAGTGGCTGCAGTTTCCAAAGCATTCTCCGGCACCGCATCCCACTTAACTCTCCCAGCTTCATCACAGAGCTGATATCACCCCAATTTGCAGATGAGGGTTGAGGCTCAGAGAACTAACATGACTTGTCCAGTACCACAGAGCTGCTAAGTGTAGGTGCCAGGACTTAGACAGGCTCTCTGCTTCCGCATCCCACTCCCCAATACACACACACACACACACACACACACACACACACACTCCCACCCTACATCCTAATCACCTGACCTTTCTAAGTTATAGACGCCAAAGTCATTGGGGAAACCAAGGCAGAGAACTCCAGCAAGGGCGTTAGCAGGCAGGAATTTCCCTTTGAGAGCCAAGCCCTCCGCAGGGGCCAAGATGCCCTGCGCTTCACCATGGTGCTGAGGCCCTCCCTGAGTCTAGTATGTGCTTGGTCCAGACCCTCACATCAGGACCTGAGGACACACAGGTGGCCGTCAGTTAACAACCCCTTCCACAGGGAAAGCCACCACAAACATGCCCCTAAGATGCTGTTAGGGATACTGCCCTCCCTCCCCACTCCAGATCTAGGACATCTAAACTAGCCCCCAGGCCACCAAACCTTTGTCAAGCACACAGACCTCTGGTGGCTAGTTTCGACCCCCAAAGTGACACTCGTGGCCCCCTGACCCCTCCAGGGAAAAAGCTTCTAAGCAGCTGCTAACTACTGCTCCTGGTGACCGAAGTGGCCCTGCCCCGCCCCTGCCACTCAGTCCCTCTCCCCTCTCCCCTCTCCCAGCCCCCTTCAGCTCCTCTGTGCTCCAGCTGAGATCAATTCCTCAGGGTTTGCATTAAGGGAATTACACCGAGTAGTTAGAGGTCTATAAATCTGCCAGCGATCACCTGGGGCGCGAGAGGAGGGAAGACATGCCCCTCATCTGGGGTTCCTGTTAACACCAACGGACACCAACGCCTGGAGGACACACTGAGCAGCTCTGCCCACCCAGACACACACACACACACCCCACAGGCACACACACAGGCACACATGCACACGCAGCAAAGGGGGCTACTGCTGCATCAGACACTGAGCCCCAGAAACGTGCCCCCACCCACCCCACTCCTGGGACGGCAGCAGAGACCATCTGCAGCTTGTGTAGGTTGGGGAGTTGCAAAGGGGGCCTGAGAAAGGGTGGGGGGCGGGATGCAAGGGGAGCTGGAGCTGCCAAAGCCTGGCTGGCTCAGAAACTAATGCGGTTTAATTTAGATAATTGTCCCAGCAGTCAGTTGCTGCAGAGGCTTGGAAGGGTGTGGGAAGAGGAAGGGGACACAGCGGGAGGATGAGGTGTGCAGCGGCCCTGTCTTGAGAGAAGTCATGCTCGGTGTGGCCGGTGCTGTCTCACCAATGAGAACCAGACCGCGTGAGAGGCGGTTCTGGCTAGAAAAGGCCCTCCCACTTTGCACCCACTCCTCCTGGCCTGCCAGCCTCTCCACCCTGCTCCCACCGCCCCCATTCCACCGGAGGGAGGGTGATCTAGCTGAAGGGAAGGGGTCATCTGAGACATTCCTGAGACTCTGACCTAAAATCAGGCTGAAATGAGGGGGAAGGGCCGCAGCCCGGGTGGGGGTTCCCTTAGGCTCCAGCGACCCAGCTCCCCACTGAGCCCTTGTCTCAGGGGGCCTGCCTCAGTGTTCCAGGCCCGCATGAGGCCTGTGAGTGGCCAGGAGGTAGGGGTGGGGTCTGAGATTCCCATATCTCCTCTTGGGGTTCTCCGCCCAGGGGCCGAGGGCTGAGGGGTCACTCACTGGGCACCCGGTTAATGGCCCTGAGCGGTCGCAGCACACGGACTGTCCTGACAGCTGAGAAGCTGACGTTCTGCAGGTCCAGCGAATACTCCAGCATCCTGCAGGGAGGGGCCCAAAGGGAGGCCCTTTGAGTCTGAGGCCGCCGTGGGGGTCAAAAGAGGTCAATGAGGAATCCTGCTGTGGTGGGGCAGGAATCCTCCCCCTCTACCAAGGGACCCTGAAAAGCCAGCTCTCTCCCTGGGGGCAAGGCCACCCCTATGCCAAAGACAGACTCCTTATCAGAGAATGAACAGAGGAGGGTGTGGACGCAGGGGCCTTGGAATTCAGAGAAGTACTGGCTCAAGCACTATAGGACAGCCCCGGACCCTTGGTGGACAGCCAGGGAGAAAGTCGCACTGTAGATGGGCTGGGGGAGGGGGCCGGGCCTAGAACTGGTCCTGGGGAAGGGACCAATCTGATCCGTCGCTCTCCTGCCCCAAGCCCAGGCCCTCACCCTGCAATGACGATGAAAAAGTCGAGCCGGTTCCAAGTGTCTCCCAGGTAACACTTTTTCCCAAAGATGCCCAGGGCCACCATCTTCACCACCATCTCCACAGCGAAGAAGGCAAAGATGAAGTCGTCAAAGGCCTGATGTGGGGACAAGAGGCTGCTGAAACTGAGAAAAGGGTGGGGGAACAGCCCCCTACCCCACCCCCACCCCCTCCTCTGGGCTCAGGGCCTCTCGCAGAGAAGGTGTCAAGGTTATAAAAATCAGAAGCTGCCCCCTCCTGCCCCCACACACATGCTCACCTGCAGAATCCGGCAGCGCTGGGAGTCACAGGCGATGTCTTCACACGGCCGGAACATGCCCAGGGTCACACAGTTGAGAAGGATTACCAACATGCTGATGCGCTCAAACCAGGTGCCAGGTGGTCAAGGAAACATCTGGCCAGGGTGGAGTTGAGCCCGGGCCCCCACGCCCTGCCCCAGCACCTCCCACTGCTTGACCTGCCCACCCCATCTGAGATGTAGCCAGGTGTAGCCGGCTAGTCCCAGCTCGGGTCATCTCACCTCTGTTCCCAGCTTCCTCTTCTGTAAAGTAGGAAAAGCCACAAATACCCTGACTATTTGCACAAGGCATTTGGGGGATGAAATCGATCGTGCCAGGCACCGAGAGTTTGCTGCTGAATCTGAGTCTTATTCTCCCTACCTCACAGGGAAAAATGTGAGAAGCAAATGAGATAATGTATGTGAATGTGTGACACAAACCTAAAGTCGGATTATGCTTGCCTTACAGTTTACCAAGCACTTTCACAGCATGTCACATCGGATGCTCACAACAGCCCCGAGAAACATCCGGGCTAGATCACCTTCTTCCCCGGAACCCAAGGAAACTGAGGCCCAGAAGTCGTGTGCTGAAGGTCACGGGAAAGACCCAGAGGAGACTGAGTTTTCCAAGCTTCTGATCTGGGATAGCAGCTTCCATAGCTGCTCAGGCTGCAGGGAAGGGGTTGTCACGACCGCACTGGCCCCAGACAGACAAGCACCACAGAACTGGAGCCTCAGGCTGCCTCTTCCCCAGCCAGCCCCTGGCCTCTCAAAGCCCTCACACGGCCTCCAGACACATTCACACAGTTAAACAATGAGGACCCACTACGCACCAGGCCCTGTGCTGGACATAAGCCCCCAGCCTGTGCAGAGCAGACAGTACCCTGTATACAGACCATGCCACCATCACACCTTCTTACGGCTTCCAGCGAAGCCCCACCCTCAACCAGCAAAGACTCTGTTTTGCAACAAGGGGGAGAGAAGGGTCTTTCTAAACCCTGAGTCCTTCCACGGAGTGGATTTCATTAAGGGGCTCACTTCCAGCCCATCTACAGGAGAATGTAGAAAATGGCCTCTGGACCTTAGAAAGTTCTGGGCACCAGACTCACAGATAAGTGACCAAGCATCCTGTTTTCTCAAGGAAAACATGAGAGGGCTGGGGAAGAGTAAAGAGGTTAGAAACAAGCAGAGAGTGGGGGGCCAGGGGAAGGAGAAGGCCTTGAGGATGGAGGTAGGGAGGGTCTCATGGCAGCCCACAGCGTGACCCACCAAGCCAGACTCAGTGAGACAGAGAGCGCCCAGCGCAGATGGAATCTTCCTGTCATAACTCCACTTCTAGAGTGAGAAGGCTTTGGCCAGGGACCCAAGGACTCACCTTGAAGCTGATCCCAGCCATACCCCATCTCTGTCCTGAACCTCAGACCACACCCCCTCTCCGGGAGCCCACACTCAATCACCTCAAGGCCCTTCTACCCCCTCCTGTCACCCAGGCCCTTTTCCCGCAGACTCACATCCCTTCCCACCAGCAGGTACCCTACATTCCCAAGGCACTACAATTTCCCTAATCTTACATCCTCACAGGAATAAGAGTTAAAAAAAAAAAAATTCTAGGCTTTTGGGGTAAGTTGATGGAAGGGGGAAATTAAAAGAGCTCTGTTTCCATGGAGCTGTTTTCCTCCGTGGAGCCGGAGCCCAGTGGACCTATCCCCAGAATAAGGGTCAGCCAGGGGTCAGCCTGGAAAAAAGGGGACAGGGAGGGAGCTCCCTTGGGACCATCGTCTGAAAAGGGAAGGACACGATTACCTTCAAGAACTGGCCTGCTTTCCCCAACCTAGGCCCCTCCTCTCCTCTATAGGGAAGAGGGTTCTGGAAGGGACCCATATGAGCAGATGTCCCTACATAGGGGCAGGTGCGTAGTTCTCCTGGGAAGAGGGGCTCCCGGGACACTGTGTGGGCCCCTCTAATGGCAGTGTCATCTGTGCCCTTGTCTCATCTCCCTCGCTGAGGCACGGGCACTCTGTTACCCCCAAGCCCCTACAGAGCCTCGAGTGGTGCCTGGCGTGTAGCAGGTGATCAATACATGGGAAGAGTGAATGAATGAAGAGTCAGTCAGTCAATCAGCCTCCCTGCCTAGAAGCCAGATGTATCTCCCCATTCATGTTTTCCTACCTTGTTTGCTTCAATAGTGATGAACTGATGATGAGTGGGGGTGGGGGGAGAAGTGACACCATAAAGGGGCTGTCCCTCTGTCTGTCCCCACCTTACACATGCTCACACTGAGGCTTCTTATAGCCAGAGTCTGCCTCCAAACAACCCCACCTCCAGCTCTTGACCACAGAAGCCCCTTCTCAAGAGCCCTCTTGGCGATTCACCTTACTCCCGGGTACATCCTGCCACTCTCACCTCTCCCCTTCCCCTATAGGTAAACATAAATGGACAGGGAAAACACCAAGGCACAGGAAAATTTGGGACAATCTGAATTAAGGAATAATTAATGGGGGGGGGTCTTTCACCCTTCTCAGGGTAGGGCTCATTTCCTTGGGAATATGGCCGTATGTCACTGGGCCATGTTCCTCTGTTGCCATAACAACAGGAAGATGTGTCACCAGGTGGTGTGGATTTGTTGCCATGGTAATTAAAGGGACCCCCCCCTCACATATGGACTCCCCTTACCCAGGCTGCTGTCTTGTCCTCACACACGGAAGGGTAAGCGGGGAGACTCACAGGTTATCAGGTTGGGGGGGAACCATGTGACAAATCCCCATGGCAACCAAGGGAATGGGGGACATTGGTTGCCATAGTGACTATGAGAGACCTGTGCAGTCACATGTCTACTGTTGCTATGGTGACTGTCCGGGCTGGAGTGGATCCCAAAGGGGGAGGTGGGTAGGAGAAGGGAGGATCTTTCGTCTCCCCACAACCCACCATCAAAAGCAGAGAAAAAAGGAAATGGCAGGGTGAGGAACCCCACTTCCATCCCTCCTCCTCCTCTCCCTCCAGGAGAGAGAACTAGAGCATGTTATCTGAGTACTTAGTCCTCTCTGTGGGGCTGTATCTAGAGCCCTTGCCTAGTTGGGCAGCTATAAGGGAGAGGAAGGTAGAATGAGGAGGGAGGAGGGCTGGACCACCTCCAGGTGCACGGGGGCTCAGGGCAGAGCGCGACTGAGAAGGGAAGCAGGCCCCCCAGCTGTCCCATTCTCTGCTAGGAGCCTGCTAATCCGAGACCTAAGAGCGCTGAAGAGGTAAAGGGCCTGGACCCAGGAGTCCTGGCCTCCTACTACTCGTTGGGAAGGTGGGGTGCTTGCCTCATTCACCCCCGGAGAGGCTGGTGTTTATGGGATTCAGCATTCCCCAGAGTGGGGTGAGATCTAGGGGCTCAGGAGGGGGCTCCTGCTAGGAAGGCTGAAAAGGGGATTCCCCCAGCTGAGCACCCGCCCCCCCCCCCAACTCCCACAATCCTGTTTCCCGGTGGTCTGCCCGCTGCAGACCGCTCCAGAGTGTGGGTGTGTGGGGAGGGAGGCTTCCAGCTGAACTGAAAACTGCAGCCCGAAGAAAGGCAGCCAGCCCCACCCAGAGACAGAGACGAGAGACACAGAGACACTGGAGAGCTGGAATCTTTGGGAGGGGAAATAGGCCAGAAAGCTGATTCAAACGTCTGTGACTCTGTGTGTGTGTGTGTGTGTGTGTGTGTGTGTGTGTGTGTGTGTGTCTGCGTGTGTGAGCAGTTGTGTCTGTCGCCATCCTGGCTGAGGCAGGCAGGGCGGGGTGAGAGCTGGGGCGGGAGCAGAGGCAAGGGGTGAAGGGGGGCTGTGCGGTGGGGGTAATCCCAGGAATGGCTCCAACTGGCACTCTCCAGGACGGGGAGTCCCCTGACAGTTCGGTGGAGCAGAGTGTGTATGTGGCCGAGAAGGAAGGTGGGCCTGGACAGAAAGAGTGCCAGGAGGTGTTCTGGCTCCCTCAGCCCAGTTCAGCTCTCCAGCCGCAGCCCTTCTCCCCAGAACTCCCTCTGGAGAGCCTTGGGTTTGAAAATGAGAGGAGGGAATTGGTGAGGAGACAGGAAGAACACCCCCCTTCCATTTCCTCTGAGGACCAAAATGGAGATCTCTCCCTAGGTAAGAGAGACAGGGGAACTTGGGACACTGGGACAGTGGCGAGGAACGCTCCGGAGTCCGGGTGCCCCCTCCCCTCCAGACGCACACTCTCTCAGAAACACACAGTGATCACACACTCACAATCACTTCTGGAAGCCATTAGGGCTCCTGCTGTTCAGGCCTCCCCTTCTCCTCCCCCCACTCCTGGCAGGCTCCCTTCTCCCCCTCTGGCCCCCTTCCCACTCCCCCTCTCGGCATCCCAAATGCCAGCCTGTGATTTCCAAATGAGAAAAAGCTGTGCTGGGCTCGGAGCTTGGAGAAACTCCTACACAAACTTCCAGATGTGACACAACAGCACGGGAGGGAACGCTCAGGATCTCCTTCCCGGGAGGGGAAACGCACTCCCTCACACTTGAAGAAACACATACTGCAAAGTCCAACACACTCCCTCCCCTATAGCCTGGGAGGAGGGGCCTTTCTGACTCTGACCATGAACCCCCAGTCTCCCCAGTACCACTTCCGAGCCCCTCCTTCCTTTTGCTGCCATCCCTCCCTCCCCAACACACACACACACACACACACACACACACACACCAACACACACACACACACACACACACACACACACACTCACACACCACTTCCCACCTGGGTCTAGATCTCCTCTCTAGGAAACCTGGTTTCTTAAAGAGGCTAAGAGAGGAAGGGGCCGAGAAGCACGCCAAGAAGAGCCTAACTAGCTTCAGTTAGTTGAGGGGAGGTGTCCTCACGTCCCTCAGGCCCAGAGGTGCAGCCAGGGGAAGCCTCGCAGATACCAAAAAGAGAGAGGGAAAGACTGAGGTCCAAGAGTCAGTCCAGAACCCCTCCGGCGGTGAAAAACATAGGTTCCCCTTGATACATGGGTGTGATGAGAGTGGTGAGGGCGCATCTGAGGCAGCCCCGTTGCCAAGAAATTGTTCTCCACCCATCCTCAGCCAATCCAGGCTCAGCGGGCTGTCCAGACCCAGTGATGCTAAGGCCCCTTACCCCAGACTCCCACCAGCCTAGAGGTAAGCCTGCTCCCCCACTCCCAAGATGAGCACTGGGCCTCCACCTCTCTTCTGTCATTCCAGCCCTCTCCAATTGCCCCCCCGCCAGAACACCTCAAGGAAGGAATCTGACCCCAAACCATCCACTAGCACCTGAAGATAGAGCAGGTGGGGAGATGCTAGCCAAGAGGTCTCTGTTGTTTTGGAGGGAAAAGAGAGAGGAGGTTTCTCTACACGCAGTCCCCCACCACCACAAACACACACCCCTGGGGGGCTCCTGAGAAGGAGGGGACAGGTCTGGTGCTTTTTAACATTCATGGAGAGGGTGGGTGATTAGCCGCAGAGAGGAGGGATGCCCTGAGCCTGTTCTTTTCAGAGACATTTGTTCCCCATCTCTACCCCTGAGAAAGTGGCCTGGGGTTACCGAGGGGGTGGGGGGGTGGGGGGGGATGGGGGGGGCGAGATGTTCCAGCTCAGCCGGTCCACACACCTTGGAGGCAGCCCTCTATCTCTGCAGCTCAGAGAGAAAGGAAGGGCGGGGGATGGAGACAGCGTGCGACGAGGGGAGCTTCCTAAAGACCCACAGGGTGTAGAGGATGGGGGTTGGGGGGGACCCAAGCTCACATCCCTGCTTTGCGCACTAGAGGCAGCAGAGCTGCAGAGAGTGAGGGCGGTGCCAAGCTCCCCCCACCTTCCCCAAAGCAGAGTCCCGGTTGGGCTCTTAGGGGTTACAAGGGAGACCCGACATCTCCCACCCTGAGTCCAAAAGAGCCTCTGAGCTGGGAGGAAAGTGCCAGGAGAAGCTGTCAAGACCAGGGATGGCAGCGTAGCCCCTTCCCTTCTGGCAGTGGCGGGACCTAACGCAGCCTGGAGCTAGGCATTAGTCAAGCAGTGCTTTGTGCTAGGGGCTAAGGGGGAGAGGCCGTGGGGATGAGGGGGATGGGGTCTCCCATGCAATTCATGACGGGGCAGAGGATAGAGGGCAGTGCTAAATCTATCTCCCTGGGATGTGGGGCTTGCATTCCACAAACCTATCCAAGGAGTACACATGGGGTGCTGGACCCGAGTCTTCCCCAGTGAACCGGCTCAGAGTCTCACTGTCCCCCCAATACTTTCTTGGAAGGCTGCGGTCTCCCATACCTGCTCTGTAATCAGGCGGGAGCATTGCCATAGAAAGGGAATGGGTAGCTTGGACCGGCTTAATCCCATCCCCCACTTGCCAAAGCTCCTGCCAGCCTTTCCCTCCACAAGAAAAAATGTGGTACAAAACTCCCCAACCCAACCTTAAGCACCCCGCATTGAATAAAGAACTGGGGGAAACGGAGGCACTCTAAGCATTGGGAACCTACTGAAAGGGTCTCTACCCCGGCTCTGGGGGCAGACGGCTTTCCTCCATCACATCTTTTTCTCATTCTGCACCCCTGACATCAGCCGCCGCCGGAATCTCCTCATTGTGCCTCCAAGCCGCGGGGTGGGGGTGGGGGGGGTTAGGACCTGGTCCCCGCCCCCCAACATCTCCCTCAGGGGCAGTAAAAACGTCAGCCTCAAGGACCAGGTCGGGGCGGGTGCCGGTGGGGTGGGGTGGGGGAATCAGACCCTAGAATCCACCGCAAACTTTGGAGCTGGGGCAGGAGGGAAACCCAGGAGATTGCGGTCCCCCCCCTCCCCCGTCCCCGCAGCTTCCTCCCCACCCCACCCCCCAAACTCGGAAACCAAACCCAGCTCGCTAACCGGCGGCGGGCGGAATAGAGCTCCCAGGCTCCCGAAGCTCCCCACATCTGGAGGATGACGACCCTCCCCTGCCCACATCTGGAGAGCATCCAGCTGCACACCAGTGGGGCGCGTCTCCTCTCTTTCCCTGGCCTGGATCCCAACACCCCAAGGAGGACTGAGGTGTGGGTACCGAGGTGGGGCTCGCCTGGGGTATCAGCCAAACCTGCTCCTGTCTCCGCTCCTACTCCGAAGCCCCCTACCCTCCTTTGCAGCCCCCCTCTCATCTGCCCACCTTCCAGGCTCACTTCTCCGACTCACCTGGCTTTTGGTCCCCTCAGGCGGCGCGGCCCGCCCCCCTGCGGCCCCCCAGCCCGGCAGTCGTGCCCCGGAGGATATGGGTTACAGACCGTGCGGAGACACCAGCTCCGCGGGCGGCTGTCCTGGCTCAAGTAGAAGAAAACCACCGGGGCCAGTGCAGGGTACGGCAGCCCCTCCGCCTCGGAGTCCACGCTGCCCGGGTCCTTTTCCGCCGACCCCGGCCCTGGCCGGCCCACGGCCCCCGACAGGTCGTTGAGCTGCATGAAGCCCCGGGGCTGTCCTGACTCCTCGGCGCCCGCTCCATCCTCCTCCTCGTCCATCCTCTGGCCAGCTGGGGCCCCGGGCGGTTTCGAGAGGGGCAAGGGGCGCCCCTCAGAGAAGGTGTCCTCACGCAACCGGGGGGCCCCGGCGGGGGCGCATCTGGGGAGCTCTAGGGCGCAGGCTGAGCCCCCGGGGGGGCCAGTTCAGCCCAGCTCCCCCTGCCCGCAGGGGCATGCTGCCCGCGGGGCGCCGGGTCGCAGGGAAGCCCCGCCCGGCGCGAGTCCCGCTTCCCCAGGGCTTCTGGGCCCCCCCGGGCCGGCTCCCCCTCACTTTGTTCCGGCTTCTTCGCTTCGCGCCCAGGCTCCGGTCGCCAGATTCGGCACTACCTTCGGCGAAGCGGCCCCAAAAGGGGGAGAGCGAAAGGGGGGTGGAGGGTGAGGGGGGCCGGGGAGGGGCGCCCCCTCTTCCCGCGGCGCAGCTGGAGCAGGATCTAAGGGGTCAGCATCGTCCCGGCTCCGCGCCAGCGGCGGCGGGGGAGGGGAGGAGGAATCTCTTTGGGGGTGGGTTTGGAGGGGGTGGGGGGCGGCTCCCTTCTCCACCCGGCGGCGGGCTCACGGTCCAGGAGGGGCGGGGAGGTGGTGGGGGGCCGTCCCGGGCAGGGGTGGAGGCGGAGATGCCGCCGCCGCAGCCGCCGCGGTGGCTGCCGCTGCCGTAGCTGTCGCCGGCACCACTGCCGCCTCCTCCGGCCGAGACGCGGAGCGAGCAAGCGAAAGCGGCGGCGAGGAGCCCGGCGCACACCACAGCTGGATCCCTCACTCCAACTTCAAGCCTCGGCCCCGCCTCTCCCCAGCCAGGCTCGCAGCCAATCGCCGCGCGCCGCCGGCCCCGAGCCGCACTCCCATTGGCCGGCTGCCGTGGCAGTGCGGGCGGGGGCACCGTGGAGAGAGCCACAGCTGGAATCCGGTTCCCACCCCAAAGCCCGGGACCGCCCCTCTCCCCTCCCCTTGGCCCTGGTGTCCGCTCCCGAAGACTGGATCCAATTAGACGGCTACCCAGACCGAACCCACTTTCTTATTGGCCAGTGGGGGCTCTGGGACTCCTCTGGAGGGAGCCCCAGGGAATCAGAGTATTTGGCGCGGGGTCCTGGGATAGCGCCGCCGGCCCCCGGGCATCCTTTGTCCAAGACCCCAGAATTGGACCGCAGCCGGAGGGCGGGGCTCAGCTCTGGGCGGGCCCGGTGCAGAAGGAAGGCAGACAGCCCGGTGTGAGGGGTGTGACCAGGGTCCTAGAGCGAAATCCTGGGTCTCTAACCGATTAATATCCCACCCTGGAGTTTGGCCTGGGAGCGGGACTGAGGAAGGGGCGAGCGGAGCGGGAAGTCCCGGGGGTAGGCCTTCAGGCTGGAGGAGGCTGGTCTTAGGAAAACGGGCGGAGCCCAGGGAAGGCTGAGGCATCAAGGTCTGGGCGTGGCCTCCACCAACCTCTTGAGCTTGTTGTTGCTCCTCCCAGGTCCATTTCTGCGGCTTTGACCCTAATCTCCTAACACTAACCCTCTGACCCTGATCTCATGTTGACACTCCTGAGCTTCAGGAGAGGGCTTCGTGCTTGAACACGTGGCCCCAGGCAGGTCACGCCGGACCCAGAGCCCGGATCTCCAACAGCAGCTGCGGAGCAGAGGGATGTTCCTGCGAGGGGACCTGCCAGGGTCTCGAGTGTGTGGGAGGAGGTAGAAGCATAGATCTGGGCTTTGCCGACTCTGAACCTGCAAAGTTCCACCAAGCCCCCACTCCGTGCCTCAGTTTCTCATTCCCGAGTTCCAAAATAGCTCATGGGGAGGCTGTCCGCAGGACAGGAGATTGGCGGAGCTACTCTCCTTGCACATCTCCACCCTACCAGGAGCTGGTCCTCGATGGTCTGCTGCTACCCACGCGCGCGCACGCACGTGGACCCCGGCCCTCCTCCCGCCTCTCCTTCCTGAGTCCCCGGGATCTCTGCGCCCCAGCTCCCTCTTGCCGCCAGCTCTACCCCTAAAGGCTGTGGGTACCCGGGAGCGGGGTTCTGGGCGCTGGGGTGAAGTGCGGCGGGGAGGCATCCCCACCTCTGCGGGAGGTAGACACAGCGGAACCAAGGAAGTCAGTTCCCTCTCCTGAGACTTCGGGGCCACTTACGCCACTGAGGAGAGGCAGAGGGATGGACCGGATGACCTCCTACACCCGCCATCCCCCCACCCCCACCCCCGACTCCCCGGCGTTTTTTGCTCCCCTAGGGCTGCGCCACCCACGGCTCCCGCCGAGCGGGGTGCGTGTCTCAGCCCCCTCCCGGGCGGGTTGCGGGGAGTGCAGTAGGGAGGGCAGAGCGGTTTCTGCCTCCTAGGTTGCCCTTTCGCCAAATCCTGCGCCGAGTTGTGCAAATGAGGCCGGACTCATTTGCATTTCATGCTAATGAGCAGTTCCCTTAAGTGCCTTTCTCTCCTGGCGGGAGTCTCTGCCCTCATTCCGCGTGTGCCCGCGCCAGTCTTGAACTTTCAGTGGTCTTCTGGGAGAGGGGCCTATTTATGGTTTGCCCTCGTGTCTGACACCTTCCCTCTCGCTGGTCCGCAGTCTGCCTAGTGGCCTGCCCTTCCTAGACAGGATCAAGAGGCCCCACGGCTGGCACTGTAGGTAATGACTCCAATCATTCCCTCTTAACAGAGGGGAAAATGAGGCCAGAGAGGCTTGCCCAGCCCAAGGGTCAGGTTTCCTGATGGTCAGCAGGCCCCACACCTTCCTCCACCATCCAGACCACCCCCTAACCCCAACCCCCATCTCTGGGCTGAACCCAGTTCTAGAATATACGCAAAAAGGGGGGCAGATACATGCACCATCTGAGCAAATCATCCCAGTGCTCAGGGCCACCTAAGGCACCTTGACCCCTGTGCGGGACACCAGGAGATTCTGATATCCCTGTCAGAGATGCTCACCGTTGGCCTGAGTGGAGGAGGTAAGGAGGGAGACAGGACCCACGAAGAAGGCAAAGGGAGCCATGAAACCATCTTTAACTCCCACCCTCCAAGTCTCAGCTCTGACATCAGCTCCTCAGGGCGGCCTCCTTTGAGCAAGTATCACAGTGCCTACTAAGTGCCAAGGTGCTGAGGACACAGTACTAGATCAGACCAGAGTCCATAACCTCAGAGCACTTGGCCCAGCCCGGGCTTATGTCTGTATTTGTAGGAAATGGTTCTCTTCCCCTCTAGGCTCTGTATTCTCTGAGGGCAGAGGCTATGTCCATTTTGCTCACCAGTTTGGCACACAGTAGGTGCTTAATAAATCTCTGTTAGATGAATAACTAACCTCAGGCAGACAGGGGGAATGGGAGGGATAAGAAATTCCTTTCTTTGGGCCGCAGCTGGTCTAAGAGTTGTCTAAGATCTCCTCTGATTTTAGGGGAGAACACCCATATAGGTCCTGCTCCACCAGCCCCTCCAGCCCACTCCCATTCACACCTCCCTCACAGCCAGGACGGCTCCCTCAGGAACTAAGAGAATCTTCCCATAGGTGATGCTCTCTGCTCAGCAATGATACGCTGTCCTACTTAGTCAACTCACAGCCTTGGGAGTTGGTGGCTGGGTGGGAGCTGGGAGTTGGGTGGTATTTTTTAGATAAGGAAACTGAGGCTCCAGGAGGTGATGAAATTACTTAAGTGACTGCCCAAACTATGAGGCCCTGTCTCCAATGGCCCTGGCCCACAGTTCCTCCAGGACAGTCCTACCAGCAGAACAAGAGGGACCAGCAAAGGAGAGGACAGGCTGAAGACTTAAAACCCCACATCTGAGCAAGACTTACACTCAGCCCTGCCCTCTTTAGAAAATGCAAGCACTCCCGAGAGAACTAACCCTTTAAGGCCCTAACTCCTTCCTCTGAACCCATTTACTAAATACCATTGTCAGGCGCATGCCTGATACCAGGGGAAGGAAAAGGGGAGACACAGAGCAGAAGGAAGATGGGATGGAGGGGCAGAAAACACCAAACGCACCCTCCTTCACAGCTGGACCTCCTGGGGGAAGAGGAAGGCTTAGTGGTCTTTACTGCACGCTGAAGACCCCAGAATGAATGAGATATGTTGAACGGTTTCAGGCCAGGCTCTTACCCTCTCTGAGCCTTGAACATCTATCTATCCATATGAGGCCAAAGGTACCTGCCTTGCCACCTCATTCATGAGGGTCAATGGACAAGAGGGCTTTGCAAACTGCCTAGACCCTTCCGAAGCCAGGGCTGGGGCTGCCAAAAAGGCCCACCTGTGCTTCACCATGCTGCACCCTCCCTCCTTACTGCCCACCAGATCAGGCTCTGCTTGCCCAGCCCCCAGACTTCCTGGCCAGGCTGAACAGAGTCCAGCCAGCAAGGGGACAGCTGACCTTGCTGGCTGGAGCCCTAATCCTCCCCAGATGGGCCGGTGGCTTGCACCAAGGGCCCAGCTGCCCAGACCCGGGTCCCATTGACCGTATGTGGCTATGATTGACAGTATGCAGGGGGTGGCTGTGGTCCTGAGCAGACCTTGGAGTGATTCAGTCCAGTCTCCCAGCTCCTTCCAGCCCGGCTCCTCCCCACTGTTGATGTCCCCACAAGCAGTGGCCCCGTGCAGATCTCATCTCTAGCGGCCTCTTCTGGCTCTCTCTACTGCTTGGCTCTGGGGCTACAAGGGTGCCTAGGCTCATCAGACCCCCAAAGGGCCCAGGGTTGGGGGTCAGCCCCATTATCCTACACTTGCCCTTCCCAAAGCATGCTTCCCAGTCCCCTCCCCCTGGTGAAAACTAGATGGGGGTTCCAGGGCCTATGAAGATGTTGGGTGCCAAGGATGGGGCTTGTGAGTATCTCCCAACATTGAGGGAACAGGAGGAGATCACAGGAAGGCAGAAGCTTTCCCTAAAGCAGGAAGGACTCAGGTTTGGAGAAGGACTTCCACCCCAACAGATGCTGCAAATGAAAGAAAACTCTTTCCCGGGACTTAAGTGAAGGCAGGCGGATGGACCATATGACCTCCTGCAGGAAGGCTGGGAGCTGGACGGATACCCCAAAAGAAATGTCCTAGGTCCTGATAAGAGCAGCTCCCATAATGGACCAGAACATATGCAAATTCCATGAAAAATAAAACCTTATATGAAGCATCCCCCTGCCTCTTCCCCAGCTTAAAACTGGAGGAGACAATGGGAAGGGAGGGCAGGCCCCTTTCTTAACCCTGCCTGAGGGCAAGGATTGGCCTTTCCCCTCCCGTGCAAGTACACACCCACACCACTGGTGGTCATTACTGGTCCCCTGACCCCAGCTTCACTCAGGTTGCAATGACCATAGAGCGGGGCAGAGTCAGCCTGGTGACCTTTGAAGGTGAAAAAGGAATCCAAGGAAGCAGAGGGGGCAGCTAGGGGCTCCCAGAAAAGGGGACCTGGGCTGCTGGTTCCCATGCTGGAGCCCGAGGTCCCTCTCTTATAAGCAAGGCTGAGGCCCTGAGGTTCCCGCAGGACGCTGTTAGGTTTATTCCAGGGTAAGTGGGTGCCCATGGTGGGGCAGCGAGGACGGCCGAGGTCACCTGGTGACAGTGTGCTCAGGGGTGGCCGCAGGCTCTGCGGGGCCCTGCAGGGCCTGAGTCTCTGGCCGGCTGGGAAGCTCCACCTTCCGCCCCAGCCCGAGGTGGGGGAGGCAGTCACTGATGTAGCAGTTTCCGTAGTTCACAGGGCTCGGTGATGGGTATCGAGCAGGCCTGGTTCTCACACACGTAGGCAGTGGCCTGGTCTTCTAGCCGTCGCAGGGTACTCAGGAAGGGCAGCTGGCGGCACAGGAAGCTCGAGGGGTCCCCATCGGCCAGAATCAGCACCTGGGAGAGTGGCAGAGAGGGTCACCTGGGGGCACTGGGACAGCGGCAGGGCCCACTAGTGGGTGTCTTCTCCCCAGGCCTTCAAAGGAGCCGGAGATACTGGGGAGCTGAGGAGGGGAGGGGGCCCTGGCAGGGGAGGAAGAGGGTGGGGCCAGGCTCACAGACCAAACCTTGTTAGGGATGTAGATGGAGTGGACACACTGCAACAGAGCCTTGGTGTCCTTGGCCTGGGGGTCTCCACAGATCACGATCTGGCCAGAACAGAAAGGTAACTCCAGTGACAGGTGCAGAGGGGCTGGACCCAGACCTGCCGGGGCTTCCCCATCCTCCTGCCAGCCACCCTATATGCCTAAGAAGAAATGGGGACTCAGCTCAGCACCCCCCAGACCAGCTGCCAGGAGGCCGCATCGGATTCACTGCTCAGCAGGTGAGAACACGCACGCACGCACACACACACACACACACACACGAGGCAGAGATATATAGACAAACATGCAAATATAAGCAGGCTAGCCTGAACACGGGGCACACACACTCACTCACACCAGCGCACACTCAGAAAGCCAGGCACACAGTCACAGACCTCCACTCCAGAGTCATACACACCAGAGGCACACGCACAGCAGTAACACACATAGAGACTTACACACAGACAAGCATATGTCTGCACGCACTGTACCGCTGACCCAAATACACCGACACACAGAGAATCACAGAGGCACACAGAAGCCTCAGAGAAACACGTCAGCAGCCACAGGGACCCATAGTTAACCCCTTCCTCTGACAGCCCCAGCCACAGGCCCTCACACAGGCACCTGTCCGTGCCGGAGGTCTGCTTCAGACACACACTCACACAGACTCCCCCATCTGCACTGAGCAGCCTTACAGACATTCCCTCAGAGACACCTATACACACACTCACACAGGGCCACACATTCATGGACCTGAGCTCTGGGGACAGCCCCTAGGACTCCACTCCATGTCTCTATTGCAGCCCCAGCTCCCCTCCCACCCAGGGTCCCTGCCCAAGTGCCCCACCTGCTTGAGGGTCTGCTGGTGGGCTGAGAGGGCGCGGACCATCTCAGGCAACGCCACGGGGACACGGCGCATGCGCTCAGAGAAGGCGGCCAATAGGCACACACACTTGTGCATCCAGTCCTTGTGGCCCGTGAAGCCGTGCAGCCGAAGCAGGTTATGGGCCGACACGGAGTTGGCGCTGGGCTCCGCACCATCCTGGTCTGCAGGGTGCATGGGGGGCAAGCGCTGAGAGGGAGGGTCATCGAGTCCCAGGACCCTGCTCCAGGACTGTGGCCAGGGCAGCTGGAGGGATGGGGTAGAGGAGTCCCTGCCTGCCGGCTCACGCCCCAGGTCTGAGAGTGTAATGCTGACCCCAGCAGTTACTGACCCTTTGCGCGCTCACACGCATCCTCAACTCCACCTGCTCCAGGCTGAGCTGTTGGCTCCCAGGCTCCCCGATCTCCCTGCTGATACCTCCATCGCTACCCCTCCCTCCGTCTCCCTCACCTCCCACTTTTAATCCATCGTGAACCTGCAGGGTCTGTGACCAGAATAGATCCAACCTGACCATTTCTCCCATCTCGTACTTCTACCTCGTCTGGGCCTTTGCTGATGCTTGCCTGGACCAACGCCACTAACGGCTTCATACCTGACCGCCCTGTTTCCCCTGCCCCCATTCCCTTCTCCACCGTCGGTCCGAGTAATAGTCTTAAACCCAAACTAGAGCAAATCACAACCCACTCAAAACTCACCAGAGCCTTCCACTCCTTGCCACACCTACAAGACCCTGCAGGGATCCAGCCCCACCTGGGCATCCTCCCCTCACACGCTGACCTCTGCCCGCCCTGTCCTCCAGGGCACAGGCTGCCCACTCAGAGCCTCTCACAGGCTGTTCCCTCCACCTGAAATCCCTCTCCTGCTCCTCCAGGATCACACGGCCCCATCTTGCCCTCCAGCCCTTGGTTAAATGACTCCCCGGCTCAGCTGGGCCCCACCGTTGTTCTCTCAGGGCCCTTTCAGTCATTCAGCTACTGTTTATTGAGCACCTAATTATGTACCAGGCCTGCGCTAGATCCTGGGGATAAAGCAGTGACAACATCCTGCCTCCAAGACACTTACATTTGAGTGGGGGGAGACCATTAACAGACCAGAGGCATCAGGTGATGCTAAATGCCACTGAGAAAAGTCAGGAACAGGGTACCTGGTGGGCAGCTCCTACTTCTCCAAGGCACTCACAGTTTTAGCTATGTATTTGTGTGTGTGTTTTTGCTTTAAATGTTACCGTCTGTTAGTTGTCTCCCTTACTGAACAGTAAGCTTTATGAGGGCAGGGATGAAGCTGGCCTTGTTCAATCTATCTAGGCATGCCACACTGCCACGAAGCATGCTCACAGAATAGCTACATCAATCTTCATGTCAACCATGTAAGGGAATTGCCAACATAGCTCCATTTTGCATATTAAGAATCTGAGGGGACTTCCCTGGTGGCGCAGTGGTTAAAGCATCCGCCTGCCAATGCAGGAGACACAGGGTTGAGCCCTGGTCCGGGAAGATCCCACATGCCGCGGAGCAACTAAGCCCGTGCACCACAACTACTGAGCCTGTGCTCTAGAGCCTGCGAGCCACAGCTACTGAAGCTCATGTGCCTAGAGCCCATGCTCCGCAGCAAGAGAAGCCACCGCAGTGAGAAGCCCACGCGCCACAACAAAGAGTAGCCCCTGCTCGCCCCAACTAGAGAAAGCCCGCACGCAGCAACGAAGACCCAACGCAACCAAAAATTAATTAATTAATTGATTCGTTTAAAAAAAAAAAAAAGAATCTGAGGCTCTGAAATGCAACGAGACCAGCCCAATGTCACTCGGTTAATGAGTGGTAAAGCTGTGAGCCCAGGAGGGCCTGGCCCCTGCCCATGCCGGCCCTTCACCACCACACTGCACTTATGCCTCCCCCAGGAAAAACCAAGCCCCGGTTGGGTCCAGGACCCCGGGCCAGCTCCACATCCTCACTGACCGTCCTTCAGACGCAGGGGCAGGCCAGCCCCCAGCTCAGCCTCACTGCAGAAGTAGCCGCCACCCTGGGAGTCCCAGAAGAGCCTGTCCTGCGTGTCCTGCAGCCGCAGAGCCCACTCGAGCCACGCGCTCTCCTGTGAAGCCTCGTACAAGTCCAGCAGGCCCCGCACCACGAAGGCGTAGTCCTCCAGGAAGCCCCAGCAGGGCGGGTTGCTGGGGGGACAGGCATTGGGGAGGAGACAGGACAGGGAGAGAGGAGCTTTCACAGAGGAGGCCCTTATCACGTGCTTTTGTTTAACCCTCAAAATCTAGCTCTTGGGTAGGCCCCGTTAGCCCATTTCCCAGATGAGCAAATGGTCCCAGGGAGATTAAGAGCTCATAGCGGGCAGAAAGCAGAGCCAGGACTAGTGCCCACCCGGAGAAGAGAAGAGGGGAAGAGAGAAAAGCATGGGATGCCCAAGGAGGCAAGCCTTCCTGGACTGTCCGGCCCCCCACCTGTGCTCCACGGTCCCCCCAGAGCCTGCATAGCAGGTCCGCATTAGGCGGCCACTGGCCACGTCAAACATGTGCCGCTTCAGGAACTTGGCACCACTGATGGCGTAGTTGATCAGCCTCTCCTGGCCCAGGACAGCCCCGGTCACGGCAAAGCCAGACACCATCAATCCTGGAGGTAGGAGACACGAGTGGTTGTGACGCCGGCTGGGGCCCTCCCAGTATGTCCATTCCAACCCCCCAAGCTCTGACACCTCTCTGGAGCAATAGGGTAAGCGGGTAAGAGTCTGAGCTCCAGCGCCAGGCAGAGCTGGGCTCCTGTCCCTGTGTGGGACCTCGGGTGGATTACCGTAAATCTTGATTACCGTAACTCTCAGTTTGCTCATCTGTAAATTAAGGACAATGAACCTGATAGAGGAAGAATTACTGTTTAGCAGGTGCCTGTCATACATAAGGGCCCTTATGAAGGGCAATTCTATAAACGGATCAGGCCTCAGACAGCCACCCCACCGTTCCAGGCCGCCAACATCTTGCTGTCCAGGTGCGGCTTCGGCCGATGTTTCCGGGCCTGGAAAAGCTTCTCGAGGCCTGAGCTGAGTAAGGTCCGTACGGCCTCCACTTCCAGGCCAAAGCGGGCAGCAGTCAGCTCCAGTGAATACCGGACGGTCAGCACGCTCTGGCCCTGCAGCTCCCCCTTTGGGTCCTGAGGAAAACAGCCCTTGTCCGAAGGAGTCCACTTGCCTGTCTGGCTCCAGGACCCCTCCCGTGACCCAGCTGTCCTCACCTGACCGGGGCTGACGTTGCCGGCCTCCGTGAGCCCATAGTGCTTCATGAGGAGCTGGCCCGAGGTCAGAGGCTCGGTGGTGCCCAGCACGGGCTCAGGGAGGAGCTGCTGGACCTCTTTGGCTGTCCACACGTAGAAGGCACCCTCTTTGGGCCTCATGCCCCGCTCCGGGGGCGAGTCCCCGTCCTCTGCACTGTAGAAGCCTCCAGACTGTGGGGAGGGGAGACTTGGCTGGCCCCAGCCTTCAGGGCAGCCAGTGGAGGCCCCGAGCCCTCCCGCAGCCAGACCCGCCTGCCTTAGCGGACACACACCCGGTGACTCAGGTTCCTAGCCACGTACTGCAGGATGCCTTTGGCAACTTCAGAGTAGAACTCATCGCCAGAGATCTGATGGGAAGGAAGGAGGCTGTAAGCAGAGGGAACTAGGTACAAGGGGCAGTCAGCGTTCTCCCAGGAAGGGAGGGAGGGAAGCTGGGTAGTGGGCACATGAGAGGGAATTAGGCGTGAGGTTAAGGGAGAGCCTCAAGTCACCAGGAAAGCCCTGCAAAGGGGCAGCCAGGCGTTAGGAGGACAGGCTGGGTCTCTGCTCTGGGCTGGGATCAGGGGTCACCTGGAAGGCCTGTGAATAGGCCACCGTGAGCTGTGCCTGATCGTACAGCATCTTCTCAAAGTGGGGGACGTGCCACTGGCGGTCCGTGGAGTAGCGGTGGAAGCCCTGTGCCAGGAGGAGCGTGGGGCTGGAGGCCGGTCCCAGCTGCTGTCCCCACCCCGCTGCCGCCCGCTGCCCCCTCCAGGGAATGCCCAGCCCCCCCTCACCTGCCCCACATGGTCTCGGATGCCCCCGTTGGCCATCATCTTCAGGGTGTGCAAGGCCATCTGCTGGGCCCGAGCGCCATCCTGAGTTAGCCGATGGCTGAGCCAGTAGGAGAACAGGAAGCTCAGGATCACTGCAGACACCGAGAGCAAGCGGTGAGAGACCGGGGAGGACAAAGGGGCCGAGCTCTGGGTGATCAGGACTTTGGCCAGGCTAGGCTTAGGGGTTCACGCAACAGGCAGTCTCTCTGGACAGGCTGAGGGTCAGGAGGTCAACCCACAGGACAGGTGATCATTACCTAGGTCAGTATTAGAAGGTCCCTGCTAAGACCACAAGTCAGGGCTTCACTAGATAGCTACTGACAGACAGGCTGGGCTCAGGAGGTCACTGGCCAGACAGGAGAGTGGGAGGTTGCTAAGCAAGACGAGAGTCAGGAGGTCACTTACTAGGGTAGGCTTCAGAAGGCCAGGCCGGGGCTGGAGCGGTCACGGGGCGGGGGACACTGACCTGGCGTGGGGAACTTGGGGGCCTCGGCGAAGCCGCCATACTCCTCGTCGTAGCTCTCATCCAGTTGCTGGAAGCAGCGGCTGTTCGTGGTGGCAGCGGAGGGTGGCAGCTGGCGGTCACCCATGCTGATCTCCGACCGGGCCAGCAGAGCTGTGGTGACACGCTGGCTGGTTTTCAGCAGGGGACTCTTGTTCTGTTTCCACTATGGGAGGCAGGGGCAGACCTGGAGGTCAGCACCGGGTGGGGGCCCTTGTTCCCTCACCCTTGACCCCCCGGCCCCCCACTCCCCAGCGCACACCCACCTGCTCCCGTATCCTCATCAACACTGTGCGGAAGCCAACTCGGGTCAAGCCATCCTCAGGGGGAAAATAGGTGCCCCCCACGAAGGGCTGGAGGCTGGGAGTCAACCACACACTCATGGGCCAGCCCCCACCACTGCTGGTGGCCTGGCGGAGAGAGGGCCAAGGTGAGGGGAGCGGCCCCACGCGCACGGGCAACCGCCCCTCCAAGGGAAGACCACGCACCTGCACAAAGGTCATATACGCTTTGTCCACGTCGGGCCGCTCTTCCCGGTCAACCTTCACACTGACGAAGTCCTCACTGAGCAGGCGGCCAATCTCCTCGTTCTGGAAGGACTCCTCCTCCATCAGGTGGCACCAGTGGCAGGTGGAGTACCCCACTGGAATGGGGTCACGGGGCCAGGGGGGACCAGTGACTGGTCAGAGGGGGGCCAGCCAAAGGGCCGCGGCTGAGCCAGAGAGGCCCTGGCCTGTAGATTCCTGGGAGGCCCCCAGGCCCAGGGGACCCTTCCCTGATCCACCACCACTCCCCTCACCCAGCCCAGGGAAGGTGGGCGCAGTACCTGAAAGGAAGATTGGCTTGTTTTCTTTCCTGGCCTTGTCGAAGGCTTCCTGCCCCCAGGGGTACCTAGGCCCGGCAGGGTGGGGCATCACTCACTAGCCCGGGCAGGGGTGGGCAGTGGGGGGGTAGGAGGGGTGAGGGTCCAGCTGCCCCGGGAGGGCATCAGGAGAGGGACTCACCAGTCCACAGGGTTGTAGGCATGTTGCAGGAGGTACGGCGACTTCTCACTGATCAGGCGGTTGGGGACTTTCCGGGGTGTGGACCAAGAGCAGTTAGTCCGGCTCCCCTTCCCTCCAGCCGACATGGGCACCAAACTACCGACCGTCACGCTTCGGTTCTTGTCCTGGGAGGAGCTACCCCTGTCGTGGGCAGGCAGGTCAGGTGAGGAGTCTCCACCGCCTCCCCCTACACCGCCCCCAGAGGCCCACCTGACCCCACCCTGCCCTCTGGCACCCCTCCTGGAACCCCCTGTTCCCAGTCCAACCCACCTTTCTGAACCACGGGGGAGACGGTGGCCTTTGCGCTCCCCCTTGTGTTTTTCGGGGGGTGAGGAAAGGTGGCTCATTGGGGGCTCCCTGCCAGGTTAGTCTCCCCCAACCTCTCAGACCTGGCGGTGGGAATGGTGATGACTGTGAGGTCAGGGGGAGTCACAGTGAGTGGAATGGTCCTTCCGGCTCCATTCTCTTCCCCTCACCGGGCCCCACCCCAGGGTGGCTGGGCTGAAGGTATCCCTCTGGCATGCCTGCCTGGGTGTGATCTGGGCAGGGAGGCTGCCGGCTGCTGGGTGTGGGACTGGGCCAGGTGAGGGGCAATGAGAAGAAACTCGGCATCAGGGACTCCCTCACTCAACATCCACCCACTGGGCACTTCTGGGGGGCCAGGTCCTGTGCCAGACACCCCATGACCCCCAAAGAATCAGAAACTGGCCCTGATCTCAGGGGGCTCAGCCTGGGACAGTGGCACTGTAAGGCAGGTCTCAGAAATGACAGGCCCCTGCAGCATTAAGGACTGTGACAGGCCAGCCCAAGGTGCTTTTGGACAAGGACTCTTGGCCCAGCACTGGGGTTCAAGGAGGGCTTCCAGGAGGTGGTGTCAGAACAGAGTCTCTGGGGCAAGCTAGCCCTGCAGCTGGAGGGGAGGAAGGGAGGAGGGGGTTACTGTCTGGGCCAGGTCTAGGGAGCGGACTCGGGGAAGTAGGCACAGGGTCGGGGGTGGGGAGGTGGCCGGGCAGGCACAGGGGACCAGCGCCGGGAAGACTGGCCCCAGGGCCCCGCAGGCGCAGCGGCCCCCTTGCCCGCGCGTACCTGCGGCTTGCGGCGAGGCCCGGCGCGGAGCGGGTCAGCAAGAGGCCGCGGCACCGCCAGGCCCGCGCGCCCTGCATGGCGGCTGGCGGCCGACCGGACGCCGCGGACAGGAAGGGAGGGCGGGAGGGAGGCTGCGAGGGGCGGGCCCGGGCACCCGACAAGCCGCGGGTGCGTCTTCGCGGGGACCGCAGGCCACGCGGCTGGTCTCCGAGCGCTGCCCGGTGGTCGACTGAGGGACTGCAGACCGGAGAGGGGGACACGAGTCTGTACACAAAACTGGGCCGTCCCGGCTGGATCTAGACCAGCTGTGGCGGTTAACCCTCTTGAGTAGAAGATGGAGGGCTGTGAGGATGCCAGGGCCGTGGAAAGCTCTGAGCCGCCTGTCATTTTATCCAACCCTAGCCCGTTTTACAAATGAGAAATGAGGCGAGAGGCAAAGGTGTGGCTTGTCCAGGCCCTCCAAGCCAGGAGCTTCGCCTTTGCTCTGCCCACCCCCGACTCCCCCGGGCCTCAAGGTCCTGCTCAAACCCCACCCCCTCCAGGAAGCCTTCCCTGAATAACAATAACGAGCCAACTTTATGTACTATCAGGTACTTTACACATGTCTCATTTGCTACATTCAGTCAACATTTATTGAGTGCCCGTCGCCTACCAGGCACTCTGTTAGGTACAACGGTGGGCAGAGGGAGACCAGGCTCCTGCTCTCGTGTTGCTCACAGTCTGATGAGGGAGGCGGAAGCCAATCAGACAACCTGGCAAATGAATGTACAACCACCCACTGTGAGAAGTACCATGACTAGGTATGACAAGGAAACTGGTCTGGTGGGAGAGACGAGGGGGGAAGGCCTCCCTAAGGAAATCACATTTGTGTAGCAGCCTTCGAAGAACAAAAGGATGGATTCTGGAGAGGGCATGGGGAAAATGCTGGGGAAGCAAGAGGAACAGATGTGCAAAGGTCCTGTGGCACAGCAGTGAGTCAGGGCTGAGGAACTGCAGAAGCCATCATGGCTGCAGGACAGAGAGCACAGGGAAGAGAGATGGTAGATGAGGTTGTGAGGCTGTGGAGGAGGAAGGCAGGGGCCAGGTCTTGAACTGTCAGCAGGAGTTTGGTTACTGATGAGAGCAGAAGAAAGCTGTGGAAGGGCTTTAATCAGGGGAATGAGCCTGCATTTTGGAAAGGTCCCTCCAGCTTCCTGGTGGAGAATGGACTGGAAGGAGACAAGAGTGAAGCAGAAGGGTTCAGAGGCCATAGCAGGACCCAGGGGAGAGCTCTGGGAGGTCTGCACCAGGCAGAGGTGGAGATGGAGAGAAGGGGTGGACTTGAGGTCAGCGGGAGAGGAAACATCGTCAGCATTGTCTATAAGGGAGAGGGGGGTGTCAAGGGTGAAGTGCAGAGTGGGGCTGGTGCTGAATGGGGGGCATTTGCTGAGGAGGGGGCACAGGGAGAGACTCAGATCATGGGTTCATGAGGTCCGTTTGGACGGTTGGTTTGAGATGTCCTTGAGATGTACGTGTGGAGATGACAAGGCTCTGGAATGAAGAGGAGGGGCTGGTGGGAGAAAGGAATCAGAGTGGCTGCTCAGTGCAGACAGTGTGGGATCACCCAGGCTGACTGCAGCGAGAGGAGAGGCACGGGCTCGGGCCTGGGCTTGAGGAGCTCAGAAGTGCACCCGTGAAAGACACAGAGGGTCATGGGAAAACCAGGAGAGGGTGTTGTCCCAGAGGCAAAGGGACAGAGAGTTACAAGGAGGGAGGGTCAGACTCCGGAGAAGCCAACTGGGATGGGACAGAAAAAGGTCCACTAGCTTCAGCAACGTGGAGGCCATTGGTGGACTTGGCAGGTGAGTTCCAGGAGGTAATGCCGACAGTAGAAGCTGGTTGGAGTGGGTTGGGGTGGGGGGAAGAAAGGGGACATAGAGAGGAGGGGCACTTGATGCGAGGGGAAAGATGGAAAGACACTCTCAGGCTGGATGAGATTAATTATGGCAAATATCACAGGGAAGGATTCAGTTGAGAGAAGGCATCTGTTGATGTGGAGGAGAGAGACCTCTGAGAAGCTGGGATAGTGGAGTGATGGAAGGGTTGGCAGGCGGGAGAGGCTGGTGTGTGTGCTCCCCGGAAAGAATGAGGTTAGGATCAGAGAACAGGAAGCCTGGCTTTAATGTGGAGGAATTCAGGATGATGACGAGCCCCAGAGAGTGACCAGGGGTGAGAGCAGCTGAGAGGTCAAGGGGTGGCGAGGTCATCTTCTTGGATAATGGAATCACATAAGATTGAGCAACATCTGGATGAGAAGACCATGAGCCATGGCACGGGAGGAATGAGGTGGAGCGCAGCCCCAGGCGGGAGGAGGCAGGACACCAGGTGGCTCCAGTCTCCAAGGAGGGAGGGGTCTTCCAGGAGAAAGATGGTCCAGAGCAAAATGGGGAGCCAGACTACCAACCTCCTCTCGGTGGGAAGCAAAACGGCACCCCTCGGGAGTCCTTAGGGAAGCGGCGTCCACAGGGAGAGCCAGTTTAGAAGAGGAGGACCCAGGCTGAGGAGGGGCGAAAGGTGCATCAGTGACCAAGAAGGATGGCGATCTCCCAGGTTTGTGCAGAAGATGGATGGGTCTGGGTACTGCCTGGCAAAACCAGGAATGAGAGGTATTGCAGGTTCATTCCTCATGGTTAATCTCTGAACAGGGTGGATCCTGGGCTGAATGGACACTGGCCTGGGAGAAGCCACACAGCAACCTCCTAAGGAAGGAACTCTTGTTCCCATTTGACAAGTAAGGAAATGGAGGCGCAGTCATAGAGAGGTTAAGTAATTTACTCAAGGTCAGGGAGCATAACCACTTATTACTAAGTGATTATTAAGTGCAAACCTTAGAGCAGTTTTGAATGCTGTCGGTCTGACTCCTAAGTAGATGCTCTTGTCCACTCTGCCTGTAACAGGTACAGTAGGACTGACTCCCTCCAAAAAAACAAAGCAGCTCCTTTCCCCACCCCCACCTTAAGAAGGAGACCAGCACTGTGTCCTCCCCCACCAACTTTGGTGTTTCTGGCCTATGGAAGGCCATTTTACCCCAGGCCTTTGGCCTGCTGCCTTCAGAGCCAGACCCTGAGCACGGAAGACACATCAGTGCCCAGTGGTTGGAGAGCACTGAGTAGAAGAGAAGTGAGGGTCACCATGGTGGCCCTCAGAATGAGGTACCAGGCCCTGCTCCTCCCCTTGGTTTCTCAGACCCCACACAAGCCCCCCAGGAGGGATCATGGCTGAAACTGAGTTTCTTGCCAGTCCTGGTGAAAAGACGAGAGGAGTAAGAGCCAGATGTAAGGTGATTCAGTAAAACAAAGGATCGTGGGGGCTCTTGGATCCGGCTTGCCTGCCCCACTGAGCTCTGAGCTCCTGGAGGCTGCGGGCTTAGCAACTCTTGAATCCCTCCCAGAGGAGCCTAGCACTCTGTCCACAGCAGCCAGTCAGTATTTGTGAATTAAATCTGGGGCCCAGGGTGCGAGCTCAGAGCTGTGGAGCCAGATCCCCTGACTCTGAATCGCAGCCCCACTCCGCTAGCTTTGTGACTTTGAGCATGCCATTTAACCTCTCTGAACCTCACCTATAAAGAGGGAGCAGGGCCAAGGGCTTTGCACTTGATCTAACGCTCTGCTGCTCCCGTTTTGACATTCTTAACCCAATTTTGAACAAGGGGCCCCCACGTTTGCATTTTGCACAAATTATGTAGCCATTCCTCAGTGGGAGTAATATTATCTACCTCAGAACATTGATGCAAGGCTTAAATGAAATAATCTGTCTGAAGTGCTTAGCACATAACGAGTGCGCAAGGGAACAATTGTCTATTGTCCCTTGCTATTAGAGCATCCCCCGCGCCGATGTGTGATAAATGGTTGAATGAATGAGAGTCTGGGGAGCATGTGGAAGCGAAGGTGCCAGGCTGAGGGTGCTGTACAGGAAGTGGGAGCATTTTTGTGCCCCACATTGTGGAGCAGTCGTTCCCACGGCAGCCGGTGATTCGTGCTGTGGTCCGGGCCTGGCCGCCACGCCCGGCAAAAAGTCCACTTGGTGAGACCTGAGGACGTGGGTTCCAGTCTTTATTACGAGGCGTGGTCTCGGCCCCAGTGAGGTCGTCAGTGGGATGCGGAGGCCAGCGACCAGCATCTGCGCCGGCCTCGGGGCGGAGTCTCGGCCTTCCTTCCTTCCCGGGGTGGGTCCTGGCGTGGCAGCCCCGCCCCACTCACGCCAGGGGGCGTGGCCCAGCGCCGTCCACGTGGGACGGGGCCTCACGCGCACGCGCCGGCCCGCCGGAGGCGGGGGCGTTGCTCAGAGGAAAGGGTTGGTGCTGGCCTGCGGGGGTTGGTTGAGCAGCCCGGAGGAGCCTGAGATGGGCAGCAGAGGCTGCGGCAGGCTCGCAGGGGACGGCGGCGTGAAGGCGCGGGCTTGGGGGAAGACGCTGACCGAGGCGGGGAGGGTCACGCTGGCCGGCACGCTGCTAAGCGGGAGGGGCAGGGAGGCGCTGTAGGTCATGGAGCCGCCGACCGGCCCACCGGCCGCCGGGCCCAGCGCTGGCGACCCGGTGCGCATCTGGTTCAGGGTCGGCCTGCCCTGGTCGCCCCCGCCGAACGGGTTGGTGGGGGATGGAGTGCTGAAACCTGCGGAACGAGATTGGGTTGGGGGACTTGGAGCGGGCCAGGGCCACATAGCCCTAAGTGGGGAAGGGGCAAGGTGGCCAGATCTGGGGTCTTAGAAATAGGGAAGAGCTAAGATTTTAGGGCAGGGTCTGGGCTGTAAAGGAAGAGACGGAGAGAGAGCAGGGGACCCCAGTGTTGAGACCCAGCAGGGACGAGGGGGTGTCCTACCTGTTAGGAAGGGGTTCCGGGTCTTTGCAGCCTGGGGCGCCTTGACTAATGAGTCAAGGTTGACCAAGGAGGAGGCCGAGGGCCCCAGGAAGGACTCAGGAGTCCGGCGCGCTGGGGTGTCCTTGCTGGGCTGGGTTAGTGCTTCCCCCAGCACATCCAGGTCAAAGGCATCTGGCTCCTTTGTGCCATTTTGCTTGGAACTGGGGTCGGGGTCTCCAAACAGGTCCAGCTCTGGAATAGAAATGATAAAGCTCACTGGTAGGGAGAGTGAGTGGTCTCTCTGAGAGGAAGAAGGCAGAGGCCAGCTCGGGGTGGGCCCCTCCTTCCCCAGAGCTGCACATTCCCTGACTCCTGCTTACCCACAGGACTGCTGGGCTTCCCGGAGGGCAGGGCCTGGGCACACTCTAGCCCCTCCTTGGTCTCTGTGGATACTGGAGGCTTGGCAAATGGGTCAAAGGTCGAGGCACCGTCCAGCACTAGCCAAGGAGGAAAAGGGAGATGAGATGGGTTGGCAAAAGGGCAGGCACTGGGCTGATCCCTTTCCAGGCAAGCTGCCCTCTTAACACAGGATCTCTTGCCCCTTGGCACTGGAGGTAAGGGGACCCAGCATCCCCTCAGCCACACCCCCTGGCCCTCCACTTACCAGGTGTGTTGGAGGTCTCCACCAACGCCCCCCAGGGGTCGGCCCCAGTGTTGAGGAGTTTGTGGCGGGGGGAGTTCTGTGCCCAGGAGTCTGGGGGGGGTGGTCCAGCAGGCGGCACTGGGGTCCGGCCCCAGGGCTCAGAGGAGGAGAGCATAGGGGGCAAGTTCCAGGGTTGGCTCTGGGACAGGATGCTTCCTGAGCGGACTGGAGACCAGGGGTCTGCCGAAGGCCCCCAGGACGAGCCACTGGGCTCTGTGCTGGGCCTGAGACCTGAAATGGGGACAGCACAGATGTGACCCCAGGCTCACGCAAATCCCCAGTCCAGGGCCTTCCCAGTTACCCAGAGCAATGTGGGAGGCCAAGGGACTCATTTCACAGATGGGATGCTGACTCAGGACTACCCAGCAAGCTGGAGCCCATATTCAGCAACTTATTCCAGGATTCTGCACCCCCAGGGCATAGGCAGCTCAGGCCACATTCCCAGTCAGGGACAGGCTGGGCCAGGAAACCCAGGGTGACCAGAAGCAACAAGAGAACGTTTCTGAGTTTCCCATGAGCTGAGTTCCTCGGATGTGCCCCCTCCCTCACTACAACCCCAAGACACAGAGGAAGCTGAGGCTCAGAGAGGTGCAGTGCTTGCCCAGTGGCCCTCACCTGTGGGAAGGGGATGCCAGCAAGTGGCTGGGAAGGAAGGGGCTCTCTGGGGCCAGTCTGGGAGCCCCTTGCAGCCCTGCATGCCCACCTGGGATGTCCCATGGGTCCGCAGAACAGTGTGTGGAGGGCAGGGCCGGGGCTGGTGCGAAGATATCCACCAAGTCCAGGATGGAGGACTGCTGGGGGCAGAGGCGGCCATGCTCAGGAGAGGGTGGGACCTGGAGGAAGGGCGGGCCCTGACCTGTCATCCTCACTCCAGCTCATTCTCTCCTTTATTCATTCCACAAACATCTATTAATGGTCCCTCGCCTCTGCACAGTGCTTTCCAGTTTATGTTTCCTCATCTGTTTAGTGTCTGATCTTCAGAACAACCTGTGCTGTGGGTAGGGAAGATGGTGGGGTGCCCATTTTACAGATGTGCCAGCTGGAGCCCAGAGAGGGGAATCAAATTAGCCACATAGCCAGGGAGAGGCAGAGCTGGGACAGAAGGCAGGCCTGCCCGACGCTTTCCTCAGCTGTCCTGCCCCTCGGCCCATCAGTGGTAAGAGACATTTTATGATGAGCCTACTTCTATAAGTCAGTGTCCAAGAAACATTGGCCACAATGAGCATTGGCAGAAAGGGTACAGAGACACCCCAGGGATAGCACGGACAGCTTTGGAAGGTCGCCTTGCTACCAACAGCTACCCACTCCTCCCTCTTGGAAAGTGTGTGTATGAGCCCAAGATGTTTTCAGCACCATAGGCCCGAGGCCACCCCCAGTCTTGACCCACAGTATCATATGATCCTAGAGTGTCAGAGCCAGAACTGTCCAACAAGCCCACTGTACAGAGGAGGAAACTGAGGCCAAGACAGTGACAGTGCGGCCAAGTCCAGGAACCTCAGATCAGGATTCTCTGCATCCCACTTTGCCACCAGTTCAGTCATCAGCCCATGCATGACGGGACTTGGGTCTGCTAAACCCCCTCCACCCCTATTTTCATTGAATTAACATTACTTAGTGCTCACTAGATACCAAGCACTGTTCTACACTCTTTACAGATATTTAACGCAACTCATTTCCCAGGCTCTGCCAGCCCACAGCCCCCAGTCCCCTCTACCTGGGTGGTTTTCAGCTTCTCCTCCTCTCTCTCTTCTCTTTCGGGCTCTCTGTCCCGACGACGGTGGGGTCCGGCCCCAGCACCATTCGACACAGGGGAGTCATCTCCCCGCCAGGACCTCACCTCCTGCAGAAGGAAAGCGTGAGCAGCCCAGGCTGGACTTGAGGGGACCTTGGCTGGAGTCAAGAGTGTAGGGTGGGAGGCGCCGAGAGGTCGGGGGCAGCAGGACCACCACGGGGAGGGGGAAGAGCCTAGTTAGTGCCCGCGTAGCACCTCCACCAGCAGCAGCAGCAACACAGGAGGCCCGGCCCACTACCTTCTGCTCCTGCCGGCTCAGGTGCAGAGCCAGCTGCAGCTGCAGGTCCTCGTCCCTGTGGGAGGCTGGGGGGACCGGCTGCGAGGGAGGGAGAGAGGGGTGAACTTGGCCCAGTGTTCCCACTCCTGGGCCGAAGGGCAGCATCGCCCTGTGCCGGTAAGGGCAGTGGAGAGAGGAATGCCCACCCTGAGTGGGTGTGGGCAGCCTGCCCCCAGACAGCAGTATGGGTGTGGTCTTCTCCCTGCCCGAATCTGGATCTGAGATGCAGTTTAAAAATCAGGAAGATTCATCCTTCTCTTCTGGGTCCCCTGAGTGCTCTCCAAGCCCTGCTGTGCGAGGCCAGCTGTGTCCTGCCAGGTCTGCCTGGATCCACAGAGGCGATGGCAGAGAGGAGGCTATCAGGGAGGCTGTCTCTGCCCCCCATAAGGACAGCTGATGGGGGGGCAGCATATTTCTGTGTCTCCTAGGAAGGTGTCTGTCAGCACACTCACCCCTTCCCCTCCATGAGGCGATAGCAGGCCCATGAGACAAACGGTACTGCCAACCTACCACACACACACTACCCCTTCCAGGCCCAGCTGGAGAGGACTGGGGGTGGGGAGACAGACCCCAACCCCAGTAACCCAACCCAAGGCACACAGGTGCTGTGCTGTCCTTGGGAGCAGGACTAGGGCTTTGGGGACCAGAGTAGGGGAGCCTAAGAATCAAAGGTGTGGGGCATCCAGGCACCCATCCCTCCTCCAGTTCCCTCCGCCCCCCGGCTGCCCCAGGAGGCGCCTTACCTTCTCAGCCTCCTCGCGGCTCATGGCCAGGGCCAGCTGCAGCTGCAGCTCCTCTTCTCCTGACGTCTGGGGCCGGGCCTGCTCTAGGTCGGAGGTGTAGCGGGGAGATGAGGAGGAGGCTGCAACGACCAACCATCCGTCGTGGCTTCCGTAACCACATGGGGACCCATAGGCTCCCCTGCCCGCCTCTTGCCGGGAAGCTAAGGCTCAGACAGGGAAACTGAGGGGGAAGGGAACAACTGGCAGTCGCGGGCCCCAGAGGGCCAGGCAGTGTGCTCGGCACTTTCTCTAAGGTTTCCATTCCACCCCGATAAAAGAGCCCAATCCCTCCTTTACAGACTCGCAACGGCTCTGAGGGGTGCCTGGCTAGGGTCCTGCAGCAAGACTTGAACCCAGGTCCCCTGACTCAAGTTCCTGGACTCTTACAGCTGCGCCCCACCCAGCTTGGGGTCAAGTGCGGTGGGAGGGGGAGAGGTTCCAGTCACGGTCACAGCTCTCCAGGCTCTCAGCCTACTGTCAAGGAGGGTCATCCTGAGCGCCCCCAGATCAGGAAAGTGCCTCCCTTCGAGATAGGAGAGCTGAGAATGCTCTGTAGCCGCCCCCGTTTCCAAGGGCAGGGCCCTCGAGCGGGGGGATCAAGGAGGATGCCCTTAGCAGCACCACGTGCTGTGTGTCTGTGCACAGGGCCGAGGTCTCACTTAATTCTCAAATTGAACAACTGAGGCAAACAAAATTATCCCTACTTTACAGACGAGGAAACTGAGGTCCAGAGAGCTGGTTGTCTAGATCACATGGCTTGGAAGGGGCAGAATAAGGACTGCTACTCCAGAGCCTATGCTTCCGCCACCATGCCCCTACCAGACAGCGAATTAACGGTAACAAACCTATAAATAACATCATTGTTCGCGCTGACTTGTCGGGCACCTACTACGTGCGGGCCTTGGGCCTCGCATGTCAACCTCTTTCTCTCACGGAATCCTCACACATCCCTCTGAGGTGGGGATTCTTATCCACAGCTGGGGTCACAGAGCCAGGGTCAGAACTCGGGCTGCCTCTCTGTCCCCAGCCACGCCCTGGGCTCACTCACAGTTGTAGGAGGACGGGGAACCGCGGGCACGGCTGAAGCCCAGCTGCCCGCTGCCGATGCCCGTGCCCTCCAACGCCATGCGCTCCTTGGTCTTGAGGGCGTGGGTTCGCTCCTGCCGGAGGCGCTCCTCGTCCTTGAGCAGGGCCATCACCTGCTTGACCTTCTCGCGCACGTTGACACCCTGGTCCTTGCCATCGCGGTCGATGTACTGGAAGTCCTTGAGCGTCTGGATGGTGTAGAGGTTCTCCCGGCACTGGTGGGCCACCCGCTCGGAGCCTGTCTTGAGCAGGTAGTCCAGCAGCGTCAGCGCCTTGTACACGTGCCGCCAGTTCTTGCCGCTGTCATTGAGCCGCCGCCACAGCATGCCCATGACCTCGGCAAAGGCCACCGTGTTGAAGGTCAGATCGGCAATCTCCGACATGAGCGAGCTGGGCGGACCCCACGGGTCATTGCTAGTGGCCTCACGCACCTTGATCTCCGCTTCCGAGTAGTTGTGCACGATGTTCTTCACCTGGCGCCGCAGCGCTGATGTCGTCATGGCTGGGGACTTGGAGATGGGCGGCCCCCGCCCCAGCCGCAGGTGGAGGGCCGAGGAGGGCCACCGTCGTCGTCGTCGAGAGGTCACGGTCTCCAAGGGTGGGCCGCCGTGCTCTCAGCAGGGCGGCTGTGTCCTTGGCTTCCACATGGGTCTGAGGAAGAGAGGGCCTGGAACTTAGGAGCAATGGGCCACCTTGCTGGCCACTCAGCCAGCGACTAAAGCCCTGGCCAGGGTGTCCCTGCCGCCAGGAACAGCCTTCGGCAGGCACTCATTTTGTTTTTTTATTTTACTTATTATTCAGCAGGTACTTGTAACTTTGCATGCTCATTAATCTTTACAATCACACCTACAAAGGCATTATTATTATTACCTCCGTTCGAAGATGGGGAAAGTTTGAGAGAAAGATTAAATGACTTGTCCAAGATCACAGAGCTGGTGAATGCGGAACCAGGCTTAACCCAGGTAGACACGCTCCACAGTCTTTGCTCTTAGTTTAGGGACACGAAAGTGACCCCCCAGGAATGCCTACTTGTCTTGCTTCTACTTCACTACCTCTGTTTCTGCTGGGATCTGCCTTAAGACCTATCCTTTCCAACTTCTCCATCCTCACTTTGCTCTCTTCTTATACTGTTAATTTTTTTTTTTTTTTTTTTTTGCAGTACGCGGGCCTCTCACTGTTGTGGCCTCTCCTGTTGTGGAGCACAGGCTCCGGACGCGCAGGCTCAGCGGCCATGGCTGACAGGCCCAGCCTCCGCAGCATGTGGGATCCTCCCGGACCGGGGCACGAACCCGTGTCCCCTGCATCGGCAGGCGGACTCTCAACCACTGCGCCACCAGGGAAGCCCTATACTGTTAATTTTTGTAGCTTGATCCATTCAACACCAATTTCCTGGGGACTCCTCTGAGCCAGGCTCTATGGCAAGCATAGAGTGCAAGCCTCGGCCCACACACATCCACTTGAGAGGGTGCAGGCAGTCACAGTCCAGCATGGGAGTGCAGAGGAGCACAGGAGTACCCAAGCTAGGAAAATCAGGAGAGCCTTCCCAGAGGAGGTGACGGCTGAGCTGATCCGAGGTTCGAAGTGAAGAGTGAGGAGGAGTGAGGCAGCAAGGCAAGGAAGGAGCATCTGGGGGAGGCTGCCTCCCAAAGAGGACCCATCGTACACACCAGAGCACTGAGGCCAGAGAGGGCTATGGCGTGCCCATAGTCACACAGTGTGTAGGTGGCAGAGCTGGGACTAACACCTAGGTGTCCAGAATACGAATCCAATTGATTCATCTGATTGCTTTATTGCCTCAGTCCCACCTTCTCAGCCAGAATGAAAACTCCCTGAGGGCAAGGCCAGTCTGGGCTCCCCAAACCCCCAAGGCCCTGAGCAGTGGTAGACCTCTGATCTCCCAGCTGAGGGAAGATTAGAGCCAGCCCACAGCCTCAGGACCAGGCCATCAGCTAAAAGCACACCCAGGCCCAAGACAGAGAAAGGTTCTCCCAGGGCTCTACCAGAAACCAAAACCCGAATCCCCCTGCCACCACCATTCCTCTGGTGTGGAGACACACACACACACACACACACACACACACACACACACACACACACACTCTCTCTCTCTCTCTCTCTCTCTCTCTCTCTTTCTCTCTCTCTCGCTGGACCTGGCCTCCACCCAAACCCCCCACCAACAGCAACCATGGAGACTGCACCTCTCAGCTCTACCCTAGGACCCAGCAGGAGTCAGAAAGAGCCTGTCGACCCCCACCCCCCATCTCAACTCTCCCTCCAGCCAGCCCTGCTAACCTGGGCTCATTTCAAAGCCTTGGAAGTTTTCATCAGGGCCCACGTGCCTGGGAGAGCTTGGACCCAGAGGGTAGGACCTTGTGGGGGCACAGACGGGATGGAGAGTGCTGGCTGAAAGCGGGCTTACCTTCTCTCTGCTGCCTTTCTGTCCCGGCAGTGGCGGGCCTTCTGTGGGATGCCACAGCCAGCACTTGTTTAACGCCTGCCCTCTCCCTCACTAGTGACTCAGACCTGTCTTTACCTCCCCAGCCTGTGGGCTGGCGGGTGGCAAGAGTCAAAGTGAGAAATAATTGTGCCCTAGAGCCCACCGAGTGCAAGCCCCTCCCAGCACTGGCCACTGAAACCAGCAGAACTAGTCGGGCATCCTGACTCCACCAGGAGCCCTACCAGGGCCGCCCTGGCCCTCCTAACCGGCCGGCATAGTAGAAGGGGGCCCTCAGTGTGGGCCCTGAGGCTCTGCCTGAACTTTCTCCTAGAAGGTGGGAATGGAGGAGGCTTCTCCACACGCCTCTGACTGAGCTGAGGGAAGGGAGGGGTCAGAGACACCGGGACGCCCCGCCCCCACTGAAGTGTAAGGGGACCAGGTAGGGAGGAAGAGAGGGCAGGGTGAGGCCAAGGGAGCACCGAGGGGAGGGAGAAGGAGAGGAAGGAACGCGGGAGGGGGTGGCCGGGAGAGCTGCCAGCGGTGTTATAAGCAAAGGGTTTTATCGAACACAATATGCCCAGAAATAAAAGGGAGTGAAACAGAAACCCAGCAGCCGATAAGGCGGCAGTGGCAGCGGCGGCAGCCGGGCAGCCGGGTATGGAATTACTGCAGTGACCTTGAGCCAGACCCTGTCAGGTGGAGGGAAGGACACTGAGAAGGCCAGGCCGAGAGGCCAATTCAGAGATGGGGAGAGGGTGGGGGAGGCGGGAGGCAGGAGGCAGGAGGGTACGGGCTGGGGGATGGGAGAAGGGCCAGCAGGGGGCGGGGCAGGCCATGGCGGCAAGAGCATCCGCTCTCTCCGATGTTTGGGGTACCAAGAAGAGCTTTACAAGGGACGGGAGACTGCTCTTCTCAGGGCCCACAGCGCTGGCGGATCTGTCAGGACTAAGGCAGCAGATGGCATTCCCAGAGCGGGGATTCAGGGAGACGGGAGGAACCCAGATATGTTGAGTCGCGTGCATGCGTTTACCCAGAGACTGTGCCCCCGTGGGCCCGCGCCCCTTCCCATCCTCTGCTAAGGCGGATCTAGTGCCAGGCCCTTCCCCCCATCAGGTCCAGCTTGGGCAGTGGGGGGAGTGGCAGTGCGCTAACTCTTGCTGCAGGAGGGACAAGAGGAGTGACCCTAGCTCTAAGCTTAAGTCAGCCCAAAGGTGGATGTGTCTTGGGGGCACTGGAGTTGGGTGGGGGCTGTCCTGAGGCTACAGGAGCAACAGGGGCTGAGGAGGAGTGGGCAGGAGTCTGTGCGGAATGCCACCAAAGATGCTAGTCCCAGGATGGGGAGTGAGCCCTAGGAGGCCCCCTTCTTGGGGGCTGTAGGGAGGGAGGGGCGGCAGGCAAGATGCCTCCAGGTTCCTCTGTGACCCTGCCCTTCTCCCGGGGACCTGGAAGGGAGACTAAGCCCCAAGCCTTTCATGCCAGGCACCACAGCTGATGACGGGAGCTTACCTCCAGTGCAGGCTCCCTTGGCCCCAGCCCCGGGACCACGAGCAGCCTCTGCAGTGACCCTCCGACCTGCGCAGCAGGGGGATGGTACAGCCTCGGGAGTATCCCCAGAGCCATCCACCACGGACCCTCGTCCTGGAGACCAACCCTCTCCCAGGAGGCACAGACCCCTCGGAAGGGCGGCTCAGGGTCCCCAGAATGGGCGGCTGCTCTGCCTCCTGCCTGCTTGTCTTCTGGACGCCAGACAGCACTCAGGAGGAAAGTTGCTCAGCTGGCCAGGCAGGTCTGCCTCAGCAGTAACAGGACACAGGAGGAAGTGCAGGGCACGTTAACCCCTTCCTGCTGGCCAGGCAGGCAGCACCTTCAGAGGTGGGAGGCCTGCCTGCTGGCTGTCCCCAGGAGGTGCAGCTCTGGAGCCAGTGCTGGTGACCCACTCCCACTCTGCGGTGAGTTAACCCTTCCTCTGCCTCCTGGGGGGAAATGAAGGGTGGGGAGGGGAGGCTCCAACACTCACCCCACCCCTATATTCCTCCTCTGAGCCAAGACCACCACTCCCTGGGGCTGGCCCTTTGGTGGAGTACTGCCTTGTGTGGGTTTCCATCTGGTCCCCTCGGCAACCCTGAAGGGTGCATCAGGACTTCAGGCACAGCGCCCTCTCTGCGTCTCTGACACGGGATCAGATCGGAATGCCCTGCTCTCCCCAAACCTCCTCCCATGTCTCAACTGGAGGATGCTTGAGGCCCATGAGGTCCTTATCAGAAGCACCAAATGCAAAACCAAGTGGGTAGGAGACTGTAGCCACTCTTCAGGTCTCCCCCTCTCCCTTCTGCTGCATCAGCATTGAAGGCCCATAAGCCCACCGTTAGCAAAGTTGTTCTTCAAACTCTGGGAGCCTGGGGCCCACTCTGTACAGGCAGCCTGGCCCAGAATGATTATTACTGACAGAGGAGAATTTATGGTGCTGAGTCTGAGCTGACAGCATGTTTCTTTGCAAGAGTCATCTCTCATCCACTTCATATTTCTCTGAGCAAGGGAGGGAGCAGAAAGTCCAGAGGCTGTTTTTAAGGTAGAAAAAATGGCTCAAAGAGGCCAGGTGGCTCGGCATGGGGAGGGGGATAAGCAGGCTAGAATCCAGAATAATTTCTGGCTGACGACAAAGGGATCTGGCCTTTAGGGTTTAAGGGTGTGGTAGCATGATCCTCAGGGACTGGGACGAGGCCCTTGGACCCAGTGGAAGTGTGAGGACCTCAGGGACCCAGGTCCCATGGTGTCTAGTTCCCCTCCTAGTCACACACTGTGTCATTCTTGGTGATGACACTTTGGGAAGACCTGGCTCCGGGAAGATGACCCCAAAAGTGTAGGTCAACAAAGGCCAGAGGCAGGGGCTACGAGGGGTGATGCTCTCTGTCCTGTCACCTGCTTCATTCCTTGTCCTGCTGCCAACTTGCTCTTCCACTCCTCATCCCACATATCACCTCCCCAGCTGTGTTTCTCTCTCCTCCTGTTGGATGGCTCCAGGAATGGGGAGGAGGGGAATCCAAGGGCAGGTGGGACATGGGAGGACCAGGACCTGACTTCATCAAGATCTGACATTCAAGGGCTTCCCTGGTGGCGCAGTGGTTGAGAGTCCGCCTGCTGATGCAGGGGACACGGGTTGGTGCCCCGGTCTGGGAGGATCCCACATGCCGCGGAGCGGCTGGGCCTGTGAGCCATGGCCGCTGAGCCTGCGTGTCCGGAGCCTGTGCTCCGCAACGGGAGAGGCCCGCGTACGGCAAAGAAAAGAAAAAAAAAAAACATCTGACATTCAAGACATGGAGGCATAGGGAAGTGGTAGGAACCTAAAGGTTCTTTATTGATTTGTTTTTTAAGCAGTTTCGCAGAAGGCAGCTCAGGCATGCAAGTCAGGTGCAGAGACGCAAAGGCTCCTTGACATTCTCTTTGGGGCTGAGCTCATCAGCCAGGACCAGTAGGTCGGTCACCAGGGCATCCAGCAGCCCATAGACCTGGAAGAATGGGATGAACATCACAGGCAAAGGTTCACTCCCTGGAAAGCACCTGCACGAGGGAGCATCCCCCATGCTGCGAGATGGATGGACACATCTATACAAGAGGGACAGCTGGAGAGGGGGACAACTCAAGTTGTGTAGATAAAACTAAATTTTCTGTAGGACTTTTGTTTTTGCAAATAGATTTTTTTTTTTTTTGGATGCGTTGGGTCTTCATTGCTGCACATGGGCTTTCCCTAGTTGCGGCAAGCAGGGGCTACTCTTTGTTGCAGTGCATGGGCTTCTCATTGCGGTGGCTTCTCTTGTTGCAGAGCATGGGCTCTAGGTGCACAGGCTTCAGTAGGTGCAGCACATGGGCTCAGCAGTTGCAGCACGCGGGCCCTAGAGCATGTGGGCTTCACTAGTTGCGGCACGTGGGCTCAGTACTTGTGGCTCGCGGGCTCTAGAGTGCATGCTCCGTAGTGTGGCACACGGGCTTAGTTGCGGCATGTGGGATCTTACCAGACCAGGGATCGAACCCGTGTCCCCTGCATTAGTAGGTGGATTCTTAACCACTGTGCCACCAGGGAAGTCCCAGTTTTATTTTTTGAACCAGTCTGGGGCAGTAATCCTGCACTGCCCCTTGGACACATGGGGACATTAGAGCCTAGGGTGGTTAAAGGGGCAATTCCAGGGAGGCCCAGGGAGCAGTGCCCATTTAGTCCCTTGAGGTGACCCAGTTCTACCCTGGCCTCCTGGAGACCAGCTTTCCTTCCAGTAAGATCACAGATCCACGTACTGAAATGTCTCCAAGACTGTACCCTGTGGTGGAGCTGGACCACACAAGCCTCAGCAAGTTGGTTCTTAATTTCAAAAAGCCAAGCAAGAGACTACCGCACGGGTCCTCAGAGCCCTATGATTACTTTCTAGACCCCATGGAAATCCACACATCTCAGTGATGTCACCAACAGCAAATGGAGCTTCTGATTAAATGTGATCTGAGCATTAGCGCAATGCACAATACAATCTCGGCTACCCAGCTGTCCACACCAGAGGAAGACAAAGCATTGCCATTAGACTCCTTGATATATCAAACATGGCTTTGTGGAGCTCCCCTCCCAAACCAACAACAATGACAAAGAACAGAACACAACACATAGGTGAATCCCTAAGGACCTACTGCTTAAGAACACATTTTATAAAGTCTCTCCAGCGTTTCAAAACCCTTACACTTGCTGGAAATTCACTCTACATGGTGGTCACCCAAGGAACACATCTCCCAGATGCACCTAACAGAGAAGAAGTGGGAGCAGCAGAAAGGAAAAGGCTTCTGCTCTGTCCCCCCTAGAATCTATTTCCAAATGGCAGCCGGAGTGATCTTCTAAAGCATGAGTCGGACCACATCACTCCTCAGTTCAAAACACTGTGTCCTCACAGTGGCCTACAGAGCCCCACATGACCCGCTCCCTCTTGGTGGACCCTCTGCCCTTCTGTCCTCCTGGCTCACTCCCTCTTCTGCTCACAGCACTCTTCCTAGATGCCAACATGGCCACACTTCCCTTCCCTTCAAGTCTTTGTTTGATGTCACCTTCCAATGAGGCCCACCTACCCCCACCCGGGGCTTCCCCATCCCCCAGCCCTGGTCTCTCTCTTTTTCCCATAGTGCTCATCACCTAACATACCAGAGGTGTTACTTATTCATGAGGTCTGTCTTGAACACTAGGATGCCCTTCACAAGGGCAGCTCTGCTTCCATCACAATGCAGTAGGCCCTTACTGTTTGTGGGATAAACAGAATGAATGAGGGAGCCAGGGAGTGGAGGAAGGTATGCAGGGCAGGTGTGAGTGAGGGGAGGGCTGAGTGCCAGGCTCTTGCCCTCACCTCAGTATGCAGCCTCTGGGTGTATTTCTCCATGACCAGGGGATCTATGGGTTCCTGAGCCGGGATGATGATGTCAGGGGCAGGGTCTTCCAAGGGAAGCCTGTCCCGACTTGTAGATTTCATCGGTTTCTTGTCATCCTTTGCTTTGTGCTTCTTGCTGTTTAAATGGTCCTGCTTGGAGAGACAGAGACATGCCCGGCCTTCAGTAGCTCCTGGGGGAGGTCCAGGACTTTCTCAAGAGCAGCTTAGTGGGGAGCAGGGGCATCACGCTGGCGTGACTGCCCACCTTCCGCAGCCCCTCGTATCCCTTCCCCAGCCCGCGCCCCCAGGCCCAGACGACGTGCTACCTGCCTCTTTCCCAGGTGGCAGCTTGGCTCCCTTTTTATCATCTTTGTCTTTGATTCCCAGCTGCTTCTTTTCTTGAGATGGCCCTTTCCGGTCCTCCTTCCCCACTCTCCCGGAAGTCACCTTCACTTCTGTGACAGGAGGTGACTTTCGATCTGAGGAAGGTGAACGGAAGTCAAATGGCCTGTGGCCTAGCTGCCCCCACAGGCAGGAACTGGGAGAGCAACGGGCCCTGGGCCAGCAGTGCTCTAGCTGTTTGAGAGAATCCCCACAGACTGGGAGCAAGGCCCTGGTTCCGGTGCATGACCTTGTGGAACAGGACTGTAGGCCAGGGGTGAGAGGCCCAGGCGCCGGTCCCAGCTCCACCCTTTCCCCACGTACGGGATGGCAAGTCATCTTGCCTTTCTGGGACTCCACCTGTAAAACGTGGGGACTGAACTAAGGTGATCGTTAGGGTTGTTTCTAGGTCCCAAATTCTGGCAGCTGATAAAAAGGTAGCAGGAGGCCTACCCCATGGGCCAACCTAACGGAGGTTCCACCGGAAGCGTACAAATGGCTGAGGCGCCACCGCCGCCCGGGCAGAGGGATGGGAAAGACTACGCAGAGGTGTGGCTGCACAGTGTCTGACCTGGCGCTTCTGGCACGTGCAAGTAGATGGTCTCCTTCTCAGGCAGGCCCAGCAGAGCCCTCAGCCACAGGGAATGGCTCACCAGGCTGTCAATCACATCTCGCCACAGCTGCAAACTAGAGAGCAAGATATATTGGAGAAAAGCCATCGTCCCTCATTTGCCCTTGAACCCGTAGAGGCTTGGTCCTTCCCTTCCAAGGCACTGGTGCCAGGAACTGCCACCGAAGCACCATGCCTCTGTCCAGCCAGCACCCTCACTGGCACCCATGCCAGTGCTGGGATGGCGATCTGGCTTCCCTCGGGTGGCAGCCAAGAAAAAGTGGCCCAAGGATAAGGTTAGATCAGTCTTGAACGAACTCCATCTTGAAACCATGGCTAGAACTGGATCCAGTCCCACTGGAGGGGCTAGACTCGCAAAAGACTTCCAGGACAAGGCTCCTGGGGATGTGTTCTGAGGGCCTTGCAAAAGGCCCCCCAGGCCTATCCAAGCAAGTTGCAAACAGGCGATGGGAAGGCTGGCGATCAAGTGAGGCTTTTCATGGAATAGATCCGCTTCTCACTGCCCTCTGCTATCGCCTCTGCTCTCAAGGAGCATTCCTCTGCTCATTAAGAAGGAACAAGGGAAGAAGGGGGGGAAAGGTCTATGTGCTTACTCTGCTGTGACTCATCCCCAGAGGGCAGCTGGCATAGGGAGAGCAGCTGTAGGGGCTGCTGCAGCAGCTGCCGGACCGTGAAGTGTGTGCAGCATCTTTCAGCAACCCGATCTCAAAGAGAGCTCAGCCCCCTTGAGTCCTGGGACTGCTTGCCCAGAACCCCTGGCCACACGCCGCAAAGGGGAAGGGATGGGAGCAGCTCTCCTGGTGGCGGTACCTACCACATCTGGTACAGGAGGTCGGACTGCAACGGCCGCGGTTCCTGGCACAGCTCCAGGGCCGCTTTGTTGAGCCTGATTAGGGCGTCTTCTCTCTGGTTCTCCTCAGGGAGTGCCACCACTACCTGGCCGGTCAGAGGTACCATGGGCAACCGTTCTGCCCAGGACACCAGGGGCGCCTGTGTCCTCTACTAACAGGTGCGGTGTGGTAAGGGCAGGTGGCCAGGAGGGGATGCAGCCATGGAGAGTCTGTCTGGGTGCCTTCTGTGGGAGCCTGGGCCCTCCCTCAGAAATCTGTACCCATGAACCCCTTTCCAAGGTTTGCCAGGGTCAGAGAAGGAGTCCCTCCTGCACCACAGTGGCCTAGGCACCCGAGATAAAGAGAGATGACCAAGAGATTGCTTTCTCTGGGCCCTTAGAAGGTTGGTTAAGGCCCTTAGAAAGCTGCCCCTGAGCTGAGGCAGCTCAGGCCAGAAGCACCGGCACCTGGCTATGCCTGGGCCCTTCTCCACCAACCCCCCAGGGCTGGGGAGGCACCTTTCTGAAGTCCTCCAGGCAGAGGTTCCACTCTGGTGGGGGAAGGCCGTCCAGCTCCTGGGAGCTCCGGACACTCTGCAGGTCTGGGCTCCCCTCCACCTCCATGATGCTCTTCTGCTGAGAACCCAGACCAGTCTTCTGGGACCCAACAGGATGTCGGGAGTCCCTGAGGGCCTCACTCTCCTGCCGGGGTGGTTGGGGGTCCAACGCTGGGCTCTTAAGGTGCACAGAAGACCCGACCTTCATCGAGGCCGCCTCCCCATAGGCTGATGGGGCCGCAGCAGCCTGGGCCCTGGGGCTGAGGTGCTCTTCCTCGCCCGGCCCGGCCTCCTCAGCCTTGGGGGGCAGGACGGTGTACTGGCACCACAGTCTGTGCAGGTTTTGCACCACTTGGTGCTGGTAATGCAGCTGCAGCAGAGGCAAGAGAAGACACGTGATGGAGAGGCTGCAACATGGGGGCCCCAGAGCCCAAGCCAGCCTGCTCCAGCTTCCCGTTCCCTCGAGAGCGCCGATGGAGGAGGCTGGCAGGAACTGCTGGGCCCAGAGGGGCTCCCCACTTCCCTTTCAACCTAAGCATCTCCAACTTAAAGCTTTTTATACATTTGGGCTTCCAAAGAAGATTGAGTTTGAATTAAGACGTTTTTGAAGCTCTGTTATCACCAAGCATCCACTTACACTAGCTAAGTTATCTTGGGCAAATTACTTAAGCTCCCTGGACCTCAGCTTCTCCCATATAAAATGAGGATACAAATAGTACCCATTGGGCTTCCCTGGTGGCGCAGTGGTTGAGAATCTGCCTGCTAATGCAGGGGACACAGGTTCGAGCCCTGGTCTGGGAGGATCCCACATACCGCAGAGCAACTGGGCCCGTGAGCCACAACTACTGAGCCTGCGCGTCTGGAGCCTGTGCTCCACAACAGGAGAGGCCGCGATAGTGAGAGGCCCGCGCACCACGATGAAGAGTGGCCCCCGCTCGCCACAACTAGAGAAAGCCCTCGCACAGAAACAAAGACCCAACACAGCCAAAAATAAATTAAAAAAAAAAAAGTAACAAATGTTCAAGTAAATTGGTGTCTTTAAAAAAAAGAAAAAAATAGTACCCATCTCACAGGACTGCTGTGGAGAAACTGAGTTACTCATGGGAGATGCTAAGAATAGGTCCTGGCACATCAAAGGGTTTGCTATTACTTTCTCCCAGGGCACGCACGAGGGGCAGGGGCCAGTGCTGGGCCTGTACCCGAGGATTCCTGTGGTGGAACAAGTCCTCCTCGGTGAGATAGGCGTCCACAGGTGACTGTGCACGTTCCGGGGTCAGGATTCCCCTCAGCAGCTCCTGTAGCATGCTCTCCACGACGGTGACTGCTTCGTGGGAAGCCAGCTTGTTCTGAGGAAGGGAAGGTGGTATAAGCGGCAGCTCAGGCTTTCAAAATGCACGTGACATCCTTGGGGCCGCACGGTTTGGGCCCTGTTGAGAACGTGGCTTGGCCACATGGTCAGTGTCACAGAAATAGTAGAGGGGCATCTCGTGAGAAAGGCTGGTCCTATAGTCAGCAAGTAAAGCAGACATTACATTTGTCAAAATCACCTTTGTTCACCAAGGGCTGAGCCCCAGCCGAAGTAGCTGGCTTGTGTCGGGGGGCCACGATGAATAAAAAAGCACAGCTTTCTCCAGAATCCCACAAAGCACAGCACCAGATGGCCAGGCCATGAGATGGACTGGGGCCGGCAGACTCCCAGTTCCCGTTGTGTTTGTACTCCTGGGTGCCGGCCCCACCAGTTAAATTGTTCTCTCTGGTTTTGCCTGGTTTTGAAGTCATGCCAGTTAAATGCAATTCCACTGGATAGTACCAGACGACAGTGAACAGATACAGTACCAGCGCAGAGGGCCATGCGTTGTGTTTGTACTCAGATAAGTACTTGCATGCAGCCTGCATCTTAAGGCCCAGTCTCATTTCTTTCTAACGCAGTAGGGCGGAGCGTGGTGAAGCTCAAAGCTGCCCTTTCTCTTGCCTGCCCACCCATCTTTTATATCACAAAGCCCCGAGGAGTGTGTTTTGAGCAAGAGTGTGTTTTTGAAAAATTCACCTCTTGGGCTGTGGGAGAAACAAGATCCCTGCAGGCAGTGCCAGGAAGAACACTAGGTAGGTTAACCTACCTAGTGTCCACAGGGGCCAAGATCCCGGGTCCCTTACCTCCAATAACTTCCTCTCATCCCTAAAGATGTCCTGGGTCAGGGAGACTGCATGGAGATTGACCTGCAGGAGAGCACCTCCTAACAGGGTGGGGTGGGTTCCAAACTCCCAACACTCCCTGAAGATCCCAGCATTCAAAGACTTAAAGAAGAAGGGAAACTTTCTAGTTTCTCCAGGCAGAATCACACCTGAGAGGGACAGAGAAAGAGGTTTTCACCGAGTAGGAGCACTGAGCCCCAAGCCTGCATGTATAAAGTTAACTAAGCCCTGGTTAGGGTGACCAACTGTCCCAGCTTGCGTAGGACTGAGGGCTTTCTTGGCATGTGGGACTTTCATTGCGAAAACCGGGAATGTCCCAGGCAAGAGGGACAGGTGGTCGTCCCAGCCTCAGGCCTGTGCATATGGGTAACTGAACATCTAGAATGCTTCCGCTCCCCCCCCCCACCCCGTGTTCTGCCTCCCACAGGTGCCTCACTCCCCTGTGTTCTCAAGCGTTCCACCGTTCTCCCAGCTGACAGGAACAGTCAGGCGACAACACACTTCACAGGATGGGAGGGACAGGCGGGAAGAGGGGCTCACACTTGCAAGAGCTGGGCATCAGCTAGACTTTGGCTGCAGGAGGGGTGAGCGGGGCGGCTTCTCCCTGGTACCTTCCCGATTGTTGAAGTAAAACCGCTGCATCCTATTCCTCTTCAGGTCTTGGAAAGAGTCCAGCTGGGACCTCCTCCGCCAGTCATACCAAATGGCCACTGTGCCATTATTGACCACCGTCAGTTCTGAAGATGCTTTCTCGCCTTCTAGAGTTTCAAAGGTCAAGCGGACAGCAATTCCAACGTGCCTCTGGGGAGAGAAGAGGCATGAGAGATGCCTCTGTGGGAGGTCCTGGCCTAGGGTGACCAACTCAGCCTGGTTTGCCGGGACTCTTCCGGGTTTGGCACTGGAAGTCTCCTGGGCCTGGCCGCTCTCAAACAGCTAGGTATCATACCCCAAGAGTGGCTGTCCCTGCCATCAGCAGTAAGGAGAGGAGATGAAACAGATGTTTACAAACACTTCTGTTCCTTAGCGTCTGAAGACTATTTTAGAACCTTCTTAAAGCCATACCTGTGTGAGGTTTGCTTATTTACATGTTCGGGACTAGGTACAAACTGGGCGGCTTGTGACACTCTCTTTCCAGCCTTGTGACTTTATTCTGGCTCAAGTTAGCGTTGCTGTTACCATTTTCAGACACATACTGAAAGCATGACCCGATAAAAACTCAAACAGGAGACCGTGCAGGCTCCTTGTGACTGCCGCAGTCACCCTGGGACTGCCCCATGAGGGAGGCCCTTCCAGCAGGTGGGTGAGGGTGAAGGCCGTTTTACCTTGTCCTCTGGGTTGCTGCCTCGGATCCAGCAAGCTGGCTGCCCACAGAACAGCAGAGAAGGGCCAAGAATAGGCATAGGGACCACATCAGGGTAATTGGCCAATAAGTCTCTGTAAGAAAAAGCAATGACTTATTCTCCCTGAGTCTGCCACAGTCTTGCCGCGTGGAGCCCACGGAAATGGTTGCCAGAAAAGCTGGAGATGTGCCCGGCTCTGCCCTCCAGTGGAGCATCATCGGCTCCATCCTGCTCCGTTCCTGTAGTGGGAGGTTCTTGGACATAAAGAGACTCTTCACGCAGAGCCGCTCAGCACTGGGAGAGTCTGGAGGGGCCCCATTTATGAGCAAAGGAATGTCTAGGAAATCTCCACTAGGAGTTGGTTGCTGGAAGAGAACAGATGGCAATAGTAAAGCGAGCACAGGTGTTCCTTCGAATGGGCTAGAGGAGGGGGTGACAGCCACTAGCGAGAGGCTGGAATGGGGGCCCCCTGACTTCAGGGAGGGAAGCTTGCCCTACAATACTTGAAGGTGCTGGGGAAGCCACACTCTCCAACCGCTCTCCCTAGGGCCCAGCCCCGACTCACAAGTGCACTGTGTCTTCAGAGGAGCTTTCCTGGCTCCTTTCAAACACTGAATAGTCTTCCACGGTAACAGTGGAGAAAGGCCGCCCTTTGCCCACCACCTCCAGGCCATCAATATCCTCAGAGAGACAGAGGAAGGAAAGGTTAGCTGACTGAGGACAGGCACCACCCTGAGGGGCTTCAGACTAGGCACAGACTACCAACCTGCTGGCTAAAATCCAGCTCCGCCATGATGCTCTGTAGTTCCTTGCGTCGGTAGATCAGAAACAGACTCCGATCCCAGGTGTAGCGGTACCAAGCATCCTTCTGGGCTGGCAATCCTAGAGCAGGGTCCAAGGACCCTCAGCACAGGCTGCTGCCACGCCCCCTTCCCCAACCACTTTCAAGGGCTCTGAGAGCGCCCATCCCAGCACCGTTTCTGAAAGAGCTGAAAACACAGCTTCTCTGTGAGCTGGGCTCCCCTCCTTCTGGTCCCACACCTACTGCCTCAGCAGCCCTGCACAGGACTCCTGCAAAATTAGCTTCCAAACCGTCAAATCTTTGGATTATAATAAAAGTAACAACAGCAGCTACCTTTTATTGAGTGTTTAACAATGGGCCAGAACCTCTTAATACACAGCACGTCTCATTTAACCCTCTCACAACCCCATGAGTATTTTACAGATAGGGAAACTGAGGACCAGAGAGGTTAAATAACTCGCTGGTGTTCACAAACTCAACACAGCTGGGATCTGAACCCAGACAGTCTGGCAGCCTTTAAAGCAGTGCTGCCCATTAGAAATACGATGCAAACCACAAATGCAAGCCATGTATATGTAATTTAAAATTTTCCAGATGCCACGTTTAAAACGATTAAAAAAAACACAGATGGAATTAATTTTAATAATACAGTTTAACCCAATATATTAAAAATCTTATTTCAACACGTAATCAATACAAAAATTATTAATAAAATCTATTTTTTCGGGGCTTCCCTGGTGGCGCAGTGGTTGAGAGTCCGCCTCCGATGCAGGGGACGCGGGTTCGTGCCCCGGTCCGGGAAGATCCCACATGCCGCGGAGCGGCTGGGCCCGTGAGCCATGGCCGCTGAGCCTGCGCGTCTGGAGCCTGTGCTCCACAACGGGAGAGGCCACAACAGTGAGAGGCCCGCGTACCGCAAAAAAAAAAAAAAAAAAAATCTATTTTTTCGAACTGATCTTCGAAACCCAGTGCAACACTTACACTTACAGCACATCTCAGTTCAGACCGGCCACATTCCGCTCAGCTGCCACGGTGGCTCAGCTGCAGTAAGGACAGCACCGCCCTAGAGCCCAGGCTTCTGCCTGCTCCTCCCACCACTGCTACCGCGGTCTTACTGAAGAGAGGACTGAACCTCCGCACCAGAGCCCTGATCTTTCCCCCCTAGCCAGTCACATTTACAGCCCGCTCCTCACCCATCTCCACCTGGATGGAGCGGGGCTTCCTGACGTGAGTGATTGGTTCCATGAGGCCACGCTGAGTTTTTGTCTTCGTCATTACCAGGCCCATCATTTCATCTCCCAGGTATTCCGGTTGACTCCAGAACCCACTGGTCAATTCACAGCCCTGGTGATGGAGGACAGATGAGTCAGACCACCTGAGCACCTTGGAGAGAGGCTGGTGGGGAGCCTGGGAAGACAAGAGCTCCACAGACTACAGATGCTCCCTCTGGGGGATTCGCACTGCCCTGCCTGAGAGCAGGAGAGAAGCACCCACTTTCTTATTTTCAGGCTGCCCTGTTGTACGTTTACCTGGCTCCAGCCAGGGCGGGTTGTTCCAGGTACTGACATACCAGAACACAACATGGCACCCTGGGGCGACTGAAAGGCGGAGCCTCAGCTTTTAGGAGACAACACTAAGACGAAGACTATTCTCATAGCTTAGTGCCAGTGGTATCTTTCTCCTCAAACTGACTAACAGTGACCACCACGGGCCGAATTGCTTACCTGGCCAGTCCCTGAACGATCAGTAATAGGACCAATAATAGAATTTAGTAAAGACCTTGAGGGCCTAACAGTGCTTTGCACTGGATAGATTTTTTTTGTCCCCAGCTGTCCAGACCCCTCCCACAGGGTACCTGGGAACGCTGTCCTTACCTTCCCATCAGGCCATGTTGGCAGTGTTCGGTCAAGGAGCTCCCGTTCTTCCTGGATCTTCCTGTAGGTCTCCCCCATGTGCATCAGCAGCTCGCCGACTGGCTTCTTCAGCCGTTCTAGCAAGAGAGCCAAGAATGCAGTCCCGCCACCAAATCAGAACAAACAGGGGCCCGAACTCTCTGCACTGATCGGCTCCAGTCACTGGGCTGATTTCACGACCCACTAAGAGCAAGAAGCGCTTGGGAGTACTCAGCACAAACGTGACCAGCCTGAATCCGGGTTCTGGAGGTGAAGGGAGAGAAAAAACACAGCGGCGGAGCCTTGACGCCATGTGAGGCCAGGCAGGAGCCCTGTCCGCTCTGCTCACCACTGAGGGTTTCCTGCTGCTTCTTCCGAAGGGCTATGTGGCGCTGCCAGTTTTTCAGAAAGTTGTGCTGAAGAGGTGGGGCCCAGGGAGGATGTGCCTTCTCTTCTTTTGGGGCTTCCTGCTTCGGCTCTTCTTTAGCTGAGATGAGGGTCATCAGACAGGGTGGGGTGTGGATCAGCTCAGCCAGCTGAAAAGAGCAACATGAGTGTGGAGGGCAGGGGAAGGCGCTGAAGCGGGGCAGAGCAGACTTCTCCAGGCCTACATCCCTGCTGTCCTCCCGCTCTGCTGAGTCCCTCCTTTCCAGGGCCCCAAGGTAGCAAGTGACAGAAAGCAAATCGCAGAACAAGGGGGGCTTGGAAGCTGCTGTCAGTCCCCTCTCGCCTAGAATGGAAACGCTTGTTCTAAGATTGTGGTCAACGTCCTTTAATGTGTCTGTCCTCCTCACAGCTGGTGTTGACACCCTCACCTGCTGCACGACTGAGTCATTTTTATTGGACCCCAGGCCTTTTAGCACCTGACCAATCAGAGATTCTTTGCCTGGAACCAGAGAATTAAAGAAACTGAAAGACAGACAGACTCTCCATGTGGCCCTGGGAGCTGTGGGGAGCCACCTTCCTGCACCATGTGGACTGAGGAGGAGAGCAGGCCAGTCTTTCGAGAAGGGGAGATAAAGCCGGGGCACAGAGGAGCAGAGGGCAATGGGGGAGCGTGGGCCCAGTGTGACGGGAGCCAGACACACTCTCGCCTTGGGGTTCCTCAAGGCACTTCTGTCTCCTTATAGTGAATTCCTGACTTCAGCTGAAGCTAGCCTATGTTGGCTTCATTATTTGGGGGGAAGGGTCACTTATCACCTCAGATTCTGAGGCCCAGAGCCTGGACTCTCTCTGTAACTCCAGTCCTGCTGGACTCTGCCAGGTGGTAAGACCGCAACGACATCAGTGACTTCTCTCCCCCAGGCAGCTCTGTACAAACAAACCTGGGTGTTCCCTCGAGCAACTGCAATTCTCTTAAAGTCCTGGAGACTCCCCAAGATGTGGTGGGGCAGGATCTGGTCACTGCCATAGAGGATGTCACCTGGCCCTGGGGGTAAAAAGAAGAGGGGGGAAGGTAAGCTATAGCCAGCTGGTATAAACGATTCAAGAGGCTACTCTCTGATGAGGACCCGGCATTCTCTCCAGGATGACCCATGAATTCAGATGCCAGGGCCGAGGCTGGGCATACCAGAGTAGTCCAGGGGCTTCGTGGCTGCATCTGGAGTAGCAGGATGTGCTACTAAGTGGCAGACCTTCTTCCTATGATCCTTGGGTTTGAGTTTACGGATGATAAGTTTCTGGGTAATTGCAGGTTTATCTTCTGTTTCAATAAGGCGAGGAATATGTTGCTAAAAAGAAATAAAACGAGGAGATTCCGCATGAGATCAGGAGGAGGAAAAACACCACCCTTCTCCTCTGTCCTAATTCTTGGTGGAATTCCTGAAGGCGGACAAATCTGTTTCTCTAGATCTCTAGATCTGTCCATATGTTCTGTCGAGGACATGCCTGTGTAACAGCTATGAGGCTTAGTAACATCCTGGAAAAAAAAATAACATCTCATGCCTCCAGATAGTTCAGGTGAGAAGTGGCTGCCTCTCCCAGGGAAAGCAGGGGGCTATCCACATCTGTAACTTTGCTTCTTAAACTCACTGTCCCTTATGTGAAATGGGGATGGTAGCACTTGCCTCTATGGGAAGCGAATGACTTCATTCTCTCTTCCCTGTGGTTCTATATGAATCTTAGAAATGTTAAACAAACAACATGGTAAATTCCTTTAGATGCAAAAGTGAACAGATTTATGTTTGATGGATTTTTCCACGGAATTAGACACTCCCTCTGAGTAGGGAGGCAGTGGACAGACAATGGACATGGTTGAAGTTCTAGACAGCCCAGGTGGCAAGGAGAGGTTCCTGCAGGAAGGGATCCCTGGACTTCATCCTTACCTTCCTCAAGTCTTCCTTCTTAATGGCTAAGGCAAGAATGTCATCTCCTTGTAGGACATTGCTAACAGGTTCAGGTTCTTCCTGAATGGGGGGTGTGGGCTGTTCAGGTACTTTTGCCCGCTTCTTTTCTGAAGAGGAGCAAAGTTCAAGTGCTTAAAAATAGATAGATATTAGCCTTCATGGTGGGGGTGCAAAGCTAGCCACCTGGATGGACAGCAGAGGCTGCCAAGGTGGCCTGGGGAGCACTTTGCTGGGGTGACAGGAGTTCTCTCTTGTAGGTCCCCCCCGCCACCACAGTGACCGAGGCTTCTGTAGTTGGAACTGAGATCAGAAGACGTTCCATTCCAGGCTGTGCTACTTATAAGCTGGACAACCTTGGGTACATCACTTAACCTTTTTAACCTTTTGTAAAAAGAGGACGCTGGACTAAAGCAGTGGTTCCCAAATATTCGTCAGGTGTCTGTCTCAGAATCTCCTGGGGTTTTACAAATACAGCTTCCTGGCTCCCGAGCTTTTAACACTCCCTAGGTGGCTCTGATGCACAGTGCTCTGGGACAACTGGATGAGATGCCTTCTTACCCTCCCATCCATTCTTCTGGGTGAAGGCATTGAGCTTCCTAAGACACTGATGAAAATTCAGATGCTCTGGGGAAAGCAGAACGTTTACCACTGACCATTTACTTCACATTCTTTTTTTTTTTTTTTTGCGGTACGCGGGCCCCTCACTGTTCTGGCCTCTCCCGTTGTGGAGCACAGGCTCCGGACGCGCAGGCTCAGCAGCCATGGCTCACGGGCCCAGCCGCTCCGCGGCATGTGGGATCCTCCTGGACCGGGGCACGAACCTGTGTCCCCTGCATCGGCAGGCGGACTCTCAACCACTGCGCCACCAGGGAAGCCCCTACTTCACATTCTTCATTTAACAAATACTGTTTAAGCATCTTCTACACGTCAGGCACCGTGCTAGGTTTTGAGGATATAAGGCAAAGTCTTAGGCTTCAAAGAGCACATGCCCATGGGAGACAACACTGTCAAACAGACTGAAGTAGGGTGACTATGGGAGCATCCAGGGGACCCCAGTCTGGTGGGTGGGGTGGTCAGGGAGGGCTTCCTAAGGAGGTAATTAGACTGAGAGCTGAAGGATGAAAAGAGACAACGGAAAGAGAATGGAGAACAGGAATTCCAAAGGGCATAGCATGAAGAGGCCTAGAGGCAAGAGAGAATGGAGCACCTGGCTGGAACTCAAAGCATGTGTTTTTAAACAGCTGGAGTGCAGCGAGGTGGGAGGCAGGAAGCAGCGTCTGGAGAGAAAAGGAGGAGCCATATCACTAAGAGCTTAGTGAGCCACGTGAAGGACTTCAGTTTTTAGCCTGTGGACCATGACATGGCAAAGAACGGATTAGGGGGTGCGAGACTGAGCGCAAGATTATCGAGGAGTCTGCTGCGGTGGTGAACTGGTTGGCGGAAGTAGCTCATGGGCCTGGAGGAAAGTGGAGCCATCTGAGACTGTATCTTCCATGCGCCACGCCAGAGCACGGTACGGAGAACGCACGGGGCGGAAGCAAGTTTCTTCCCAACGAGGACACATTCCCTGCCTTCCTTCCACAGAGGTGGGTTAACAGTTTCAAATGCATCTCGTTCCTCTGGCTGGTATCCTCCTGTCTGCTGCCCTCTGGTTCAGAAAGCTTTGATATAAGGCCCTACACAAAATAATCAAGAGAAAACCTAAGCACTGCCTTTAATGACTTTAAGACACAACTTGGTTTTGTCCACTGTTTCTCACAGTATTCTAATTTTTAAGAAGCAATATCATTAAAACATCAATGCAGGTGTTTTGGTTACCAAAATCAAACTATTTTTTAGAAACTGCCCACATACTCAGTGGCAAAAAAAAAAAAAACCCAAGCCAGAATCATTCTAAACATAACTCTAGGGACTTCCCTGGTGGCTCAGTGGTTAAGAATCTGCCTGCCAATGCAGGGGACACAGGTTCGAGCCCTGGTCCGGGAAGGTCCTACATGCAGCAAAGCAACTAAGCCCGTGCACCACAACTACTGAGCCTGAGCTCTAGAGCCCGCGAGCCACAGCTACAGCCCGTGTGCCACAACTACTGAGCCCATGTGCCACAACTACTGAAGCCTGCGCACCTAGATCCCGTGCTCCACAACAAGAGAAGCCACCACAATGAGAAGCCGGCGCACCACAATGAAGAGTAGCCCCCGCTCGCCGCAACTAGAAAAAGCCTGTGCGCAGCAACAAAGACCCAACGCAGCCATAGACAAATAAATAAATAAAATTTAAAACTCAAATAAAATAAACGTAACTCTAAATTTCGCTATCGGCCAGAGTCCACCTCCTCAGCAATGGGGTCAGAGTAAACTCAGGAGCACCTACTAGTCAAGCCACATGGCCCTGTGCACACAAACCCACATGGGGCTAAATGGCTTGACGGCGAGTCCTGGTCCCATCCTCGCCACGTGTGCAGATGCTGACTTAGGTTTTGATCTCTACTTCCCCTCTCCCTTCTACACAGTCACCAAAGTTGGTGGTAGCCCAAGAAAGAATTGGTACTAGCTGAAGGTTCCCTTTTATAGATATTTTGGTATTATTTATATTCTCCAGGAGATTTGCTTCCTCTGTCCGTCACCCTTGCTGGTTCTACATCTTCTCAAGGGATTAAACATCTCCAGATATATGCTTTTTACTGATGGGTGTAATTACACATAATTACCATGTGTAAATTTATAAACCTTCAACATTGCTGAAGACTTCTGAAACAGTCAGTGAAACTCCGGTCTGAGGCTTCTCTAAGATGGTTGTATCTTCAGTGTAGTGCAATCCATGCTCTGCTACTGTACAGTCAGGGAATGGTGCGTTCCAGTTAATATCCATAGAAAGGATATATACATTTTAAACTTCAATTCATCCTAGAGGATGTGAGTATTTACTAAGTACTTTCTATGTACTATAAATTACAGAGAAAATGGGATAAAACATTAAGATAAGGCTCCTTCTCTTGAGGAACTGAAAGATGCAGCAGACACTAACACACACCAATCATAACCTAAGAGCCTAAATTAGTGGCACAGACAATAGCTTTGGTTACACATCAGAGAAGGAACAGATGGATGTATAGCATAAAGTTAGGGCTCTAAGGAAAGGTTCAGAAGAGCAGCCACCGGGGTCAGAGGCAGCTTCACCAGTCAAGTTAGACCTTGAAGGACCAGAAGGCCTCGCATAGGCAGAATAGCAAACAGAGGTGTTCCAGGTAAGATCACAATCAGAGCAAAGGTGGAGGCGGGGCTGAGCATGGCATACGTGAGGCATGGTGACACAGAAGGCCTGTAGAGGAGGTGGGGGTGATAGTGGGGATGAGAGGAAAACCAGGGCATCACGGCTTTGTAAACTAAGTCTGAAGCATCTGATCTTCCTCCGTTGGCAAGAAGGAGGTTTGGTTCGGAAGAGTGAGTTGATGAAAGCAGCATTTCAGAGTGACTCATCCTATGAGGGTAAGCCAAGTGGACAGGAGGGGCAGAGACAAGTTGGGGAGGCCAGGCAGGCAGGATGACCCTGTGGGGCCATTTCAGGGCCTGTGGGAGGTTCCCACAGGTCAAAGTATGTCTCACTACTGAGCCTGTACAGGGCCAGCTATTTCCAGCTCTTTGGTCTGGAAACCCAAGGGCACTTCGCCCTTGTCCTGACAGCTGTGAGGGGGTCAGAGACCAGCCCCCCTGCATGAGGCAGTCAGATGACACCTCTGCTGGAGCTAGCCCAGGCAGCTGGAAGCAAGGTGCTCAGGTAGGGTGGGAGGGACAGGGTTGGCAGAAGGGGAGGGGGGAGCTACGGAGGGAGAAGAAACCCTATTTTTTCTGCTTCTTGTTTCATCTAAATGTTATTCTTCATTAGTGTTAATTAAGGTCTTCAGGAAATTCTGACCTCACAGTTGCACAAGGGGAACCAAGGGAGGGGCTGTCCCTACCTGGGCTGAGCTTTAACTGATGGTGGAGAGGGATCTGGTACTGCTGGGAGTCTTCCCAGTTTCTTAGCAACTACAGCAGGGAGAAACCTAGGAGTCAAAGGGCTCAGGTCCCTAAACAGGTTTAAAGTCACAATATTTGCTTGCCTTTTTGCTATAATTCAGAGTTTTTGGAGAAACACAGCGAAAGATTACAGTTGTTGATTAACTTTATTATATTGGGGGGGGAGGAAGTATTGCCTACTACATTAGAAGCTTCCCCCAAGATATTTAGGAGGAAAAAGGTACCTTGCATGCTTCTTTCTTTCTTCACCTTAATGCATGTCCTTAAATGAAGGGCTATTTATTTTTAAATTATTGTTTCTGATTTTATTTTTTTTAATTTTTAAAAAATTTTTACTGAAGTATAGTTGATTTACAATGTTGTGTTAGTTTCAGGTGTACAACACAGTGATTCAGTTATACACACATATATATATAATTTATTCTTTTTCAGATTCTTTTTCTTTATAGTTTATTACAAAATACTGAGTATAGTTCCCCATACTATACAGTAGATTCAAGGGCTCTTTAACAAACTAAATTTCTTCTTATTAAAAATAAATATGCAATGAAACAAATCTTTCCTTGATTTGTTTACAGCAGAAAGTTCAAATCTGATAAGATCCCCAGAAACTAGGTAAGCAGGAGGCAGTACCTAGGAAAGCCCTTGACTGCCCTTGGGAAAGAAGACCAGCTATTTTTCTCTCTTTCTTTCTTAACTGTTAAAAATTATATCATGAAAGAGCATCTCAATGTGGCCTACATTGGACTTTTATACTATGAAGAAGCATTAAATAAAGGCATTTTTCCAGGCCTCCCAGGGAACCCTACTGTCTCCAGGCCTGCCCCCTCCTCACACTGAGCTCGCACCACAATCTTAGGCTGGGTCTCCCCAAGGCCTGCAATGGCATGCCGACTTTCTGACCTAGCATGTAAAGCCAGTTTGTGGTCTGGTCCCTGATCACCTCTGCAGTCCCCTCTGGCTCCTTTCCCCCTTCTCCACACTCACCACCTCTGCCCTGGCCATCAATGTCACAGTTCCATGCCTCAGCTGACGCTGCTACCTAGACTTGGAGAAGCAAATAGCTTTTTTTTTTTGACTAGCCATAAATGTCATCCTCTTCAGAAAACTATCCCCCCTAACTCCACCATCCAAGGCTTGGGTCAGGTGCTCTGATCCCCCTTAATAGCTATGGGATCCTATATCACAGCCTTTATACTTGACAGGTTTCTCCTCCTCCGTTTCCTGAGGTCTGGGGTCCCACAGTTACCATCGATAGCGTTGTTGCCCAGCACAGTGCCCACACACAGGTATAGGGCACGCCTTGTCCCGTACCCCATTCCCGCGTGATCTTTATCTCCATCCTGGTGTCACCCCCATCCTCCAGGCCCCGTGTCGTGAATCCCAAGAACCCCTGCCCCTGTCTGGTTTTCCTGAGCTCCCAAGGCAGCCAGCGCCAACCTTTCACGCTCTCTGGGGCCTCCAAGAATCTGTTTGTAGGTATTCTAAGGCGGGACTCCTTCTTTAGAGACTTCATGGTGCCGCCCGGGCTGTGAGCGTGGCCCTGCGCCGCCGGGACCCTGAAAAACCGGGCTGTGCCGCAGCTCCCGCGACCCTGCGCGCGCCCGCCCAACAGAGGCCTCCCGGGCGTCCATAGCAACCAGCGCCCCGAGCGGGGACGCGCACCCACCGAACAACTTGGGCGGAGACTGCTTGGAAACCACCTTTCTCATCTTGCCGCGCCCACACGCCAGCCGCCGGCCGCTCTTCTGGCACTGACCCTGAAAACGCCCCAGACCCGGATCGTGACGTCACAGGATGCGCCGCCGGGCGCCGACAAGTCAGTAGCCAGACGGGCGGGGCGGAGCCAGGCGGGGAAGGGGCGGGGCGGAGCCAGGCGGGGAAGGGGCGGGGGAGGGGCGGGGGAGAGGCGACTCGGGGGCGGGGGAGAGAAACGGAGGAAGCAAGTAGGGGCTCCGCGACCCTCTCGGCCGTTTCCCGCTGCCCCCGACGCCCACCACGACCTGCAGCCCGGCTCCCGCTGTCCCTCGGCCCCTCCGCACAGCCACCACGGGATCTAGCCTTTCACGCGGTGCGGAAAACCCCTGATTCCCCCCATGGACTTCAGTTGCCCGGTGGCCCCTGCTTGTCCCCTACACGGGCCGGGTGACCTGCCCCGCCCACCAGTTCCCAGACGAGCCAAGCTTTTACCCCGACTTGGGGACTTGGGGCCTTCTCACGCTGTCTGTTTCAGTCCTTGGAGATGCCGCCCTTGACCCCCAATTTAAAGTAGCCTTCTTGGGCTTCCCTGGTGGTGCAGTGGTTAAGAATCCGCCTGACAATGCGGGGCACACGGGTTGGAGTCCTGGTCCCGGAAGATTCCACATGCCGCGGAGCAACTAAGCCCGTGAGCCACAGCTACTTGAGCCCATGTGCCACAGCTAGTGAAGCCCACGCGCTTAGAGCCTGTGCTCTGCAGTTAGAGAAGCCACTGCAATGAGAAGCCCGCGCACCGCAACGAAGAGTAGCCCCCGCTCGCTGCAACTAGAGAAAGCCCACGCCTGGCAACGAAGACCCAATGCAGCCAAAAATAAATAATAAATAAAATAAATATTAAAAATATCTTAAAACAAAGTAGCCTTCTCTGTTATCTCAACTTTATAAATGCACCCAGTATATTTTTTTCCAGTCCTAACGCATTCTGGAATTATTATGTTTGTTTAAGTGGTTGGCTGCTGTCAAGCTCTCTGAGAGAATATAAACGCTGTGAGAGCAGGGCTGACTTGTCCTTTGTCCCCATCCCAACTCAAAGTTTAGGACATAGCAGCGGCTCAGAAACTGTGTGCGGAATAATGAAGGGGCTCTAGAGCAGGACAGAACTGGATTCCAATGTCAGCTTTCCCTGTTTCCTAGCTGTGTGTTCTTGGGCCAGTCCCTTGACCTCTCTGAGCTACAGTTTTCTCACATAAAATGGAGGTCATAATGCCTCCCACACAGGGCCACTGTAAGGGTTAACTGAGAGTATGTATTTAAACTACCCAACACAGTACCCTCCATAAACTGTAGGGACGTCTCAGTCAATTCTCAAAATCATGCCAGGGTTGGAGCGATGGTCTGTGTACCCATTTTACAGATGGAAAAACTGAGCTCCACCAAGGAAGAGTATATAGAGTCAGTCGACTAACCAGAAGCACAATTTGAACCTGGTTCTCCCAAGTCCAAGGCCAGGGCTCTTTGGACCCTGTCTCCTGGGACATTTCTGAGCTTTGCTGCAGTATACCCCAGACAGAGGAGGAGCTAGGGAGGATGCCAGTAGGGCTGTTCACTCCCTGGGCTCCCTATGTGTTCTCCACTACTGGGCCTCTCCCAGGGGTATAGCCCCTTCTCCATGCCCCTGTAGACCTTCCCTCTTATGATTGACACATCCTCCACAACCAGCCCCTCCTCTCCTGCTCTCAGTGACCTAGGCACCAACCTCCTTCCACCCTCCAGGGAGTCCCCAGTTCAGTTCACTTTATGAACGTTTACTGAACGTTTATGATACTCCAGGCTGGGGACTGTGTCATCTGGGCCCTCCAGGAAGCAGACACAGATGGAGATAGGAGTGCAAGAGGTTTATTGTGAGGAGGGTGGGGGAGGAAGCAGGACCAGGCCGGGAGAGCCTTAGACTGTGTTGCAGAGCTGACAAAGTCTTGGCCAACCCAGTGTGGACATCTGGGAAAAGAATGTTCATTCAGAGGTTGTCAGCTAACTGCCCTCCTTGCAGGAGAACAGCAAGCCCTTTCTTGAAGGGAGATAGGACCAGTTCACATCCATGGCTGCCACTGGAACTCTGAGATATGGAGGAAAGTAAACATCTCCTCTTGTTCTTAGGAGCTTAGGGTCCACTCTAGCCAACAAGACAAACACTCATGAAACTCTTATCCATGCACTCAGCTTCCGGAAGGTCTTGGAACTTTGGGAAGTTACACAGCTTGTGGGTAGCCTGGCTGGGAGTGGGAGAGAGGCCTGGGGGCTGTTCAGGGAGGGTACAGTGTAGGTTAAAGGACAAGGGAAGAAGGGAGCGGGAGAGGGGCGTGGTCAGGCAGGTACATAACCTGGCAGGGCTCTGCCACCAGCCCCTGAGTGACCTTGGGCAGGTGCCTCCCCTTTCTGTGTCTCCATATCACCATTTTCATCATGAAGTTATCGGACCAGATCTGAGCTGGTTAACCTTTTGAGAATCTGATGAAAGCTAGGAAACTTCTCCCCAGAAATGCACATTTGATTTTTTTTAATTGTGGTAAAATACATGTTACATAAAATTCACCATTTTAATGAACACAATTCAGTGTCACTTAGTACAGTCACGATGTCATGTAACCATCACCATTTTCTAATTCCAGAACTTTTTCCTCATCCCAAAAGAAACCCTGTATCCAGTCACTCCCCATTCCTCCCCACCCCTCAGCCCCTGGCAGCCACTTACTTACTTTTCTGTCTTTTTTGATTTGCCTGTTCTGGATATAGTTCCTATAAATGGAATGGTACAATATTTGGCCTTTTGTGTCTGACTACTTTTACTAGGTATAATGTAAAGGTTCATCAGTGTTGTGGCACATGTCAGTACTTCATTCCCTTTTATGGTTGGACAACATTTCATTGCACAGGTATACCGTACTTTGTTCATTCATTCATCTGCACGTTTGGTTTTGCATATGATTTTGCACTCAGTTCCAGGGATTCCTGAAGTTCACTCGCGTGGCCCTGGCGTGGGGTGGGCTGAGTTCAGGGTGCCTTAGAAAAAGAGTTGGGGCATCTGAAGGTGGGTTTCCAACTCTAATGTATGTGCTCATGGGCTAGGGATTAATCACAGTTTGGGAAAGGCAGGATGTAAGTGCTAGGCGAGCCTTCTTAGGGGAGTAGCATTTGAGGTGGGCCGCTGAAGACAAGAGTTCAACAGGCAGGTCGGGTGGCAGGCACTCCACATGAGGACACAGCAGGAGCCAATCCCAGAGGGGATAAAGCACAAGTTCAGGGGACAGTGTCATTTAGCCACTGCAGTCTCCTCCTAGCACGGCAGCTCTGAGCAACCTCCTCAAGCCCGGAGAGGAGGAGGTGGCTGGTTTGATAGAGGACATGACGTCAATTATTGCTTCCTGTCTCTGTTTATTTCCACGCAGCCAGGTGCCAGGCCTGTGGGCAGCTACTCTTTGCAGAGGCTAAACGGCCTCCCTAAATAGAAAGTGTGTTTCTTCCACAGGCTGCATCATCCCTTTCCAGGGACAGCCGCCCTCCCAAAGCCTGAGGCTGCAGCAGTCTGTCTGAAGACCCTTGCATCTCGCTCACCCCCTAGTGCCTCCTAGTCCATCCTAAAGCTTCTGTCTTACCTCCACACACACGCCTGTCCCTGTCCCCTATCATCTGCATCGCCTCCCTCCTTACATCTGGCCTTCCCCACACACAGCTGGTTCACTCTCCACATCCGTCTCATTCCCCTTAAAATCTGGCTGCCCCCTTGAACGACTCATCACACCACTCCCCTTCTTACTAGAAACTTGCTCAGCTAACATGCAGCAGGAATCTCACATACTTCTTGGCCCTGAAGCCAGGCCACAGCTGGACACTTCCCAGGATGAACCGACTTCAGCTTCAGGAATGATGCTCAGACTCCGGGCACCACCTCCAGGCTCAAATTGCTCTTCCTCCCTTCTGGAGAAGGACACGGGAAATGTTTTGGAGGCCACATAGAATAGGGGTTAGGAGCAAGGAGTCTTTTGAGTAAAACATGGGTTTGCATCTCAACATTGCCCCGTCCTAGGCCATCCGTCTCCTCTTCCGGGTGGGACAGTGCTGGTCTCACAGGGTTGCTGTCACCCTCTAATGTCTCATCCTGTTTTGCTATCCTTAGAATCTTTATCCCAATTTCTGTATGGTCTGTCTGTCTGCCCCCACTAAAGCGTAAGGTCCAAGGGAGCAGCAGCCTTGCCTGGCAGATTCAGGGATGTATCCCAGTTCCTGGAGTGGTGTCTGGTACATGCAGGCCATCAGTAGAGGATAGGGATGGGGGAAACCTAGAGAAACGTCAGTGGGTTCATGGTAGCTGCCTTCCAATACCTGAGGGACAGGAAGAGAGCCTAGCTCCTCCAGAGCAGCAGCGCTCAAAGGCAAAACCGTAAACCACAGTGACACATCCCTGGGAGGTTTGCAGCACGACTTGCCTAAGAATCAGAGCTCCCTCCTCGTGCGGGAGTCTCATCGCAGGCCCTGGGACCATCTGCTTGGGCTGCTGTTAAGGACGTGTCTGAGATGGATGGACATCGAGTTCTGGGGCTCTGGGCTGAGGCTCTCCGCCAAAAGGAAGGTTCTCTGCCCCAGCCCCCATCCTTTCTCCTTGTCTTGATCAGGAGAAGGCTGCTTGCTAGGGACGGGATCCGGGCCCAGGGAATGGCTCACCTTGGGGCCTTCATCCTCTAGATTGTGGGGGTAGCTGCAGAATTGCCCCATTCCACCAGTGAGGACACTGTCCTAGTGGCCCATGGCCTAGAACTGGGGCTGCTGGAGGACGAGGTAGGAGGAGGCTGAATTAAAAGCCCTGGGCCCGAGTTTCTTTCAAGCTGTGCAACCCAGGCCCTATGCCTCCCCCTCTGAGTCTCATCTACTCCCTTGCAGAAGGGGCTCAACAATGTCTTCATTGACTTCCCAGGATCAATGCGAGAAAAAAAAAAAAGTGTGTAAGTACTCTGAAAACTGTACAGATGAAAGGGATTCTAGTTAAGGCCCAGAACCCTCAAACCCACTAGATAATTTCTCTCTTCGACGTTGCAGTAAGCAGGATAATGGCTCCCCAAAGATGTCCCCACCCTTATTGCCAGAAGCTGTGGATTTGTCACCTTACAAGGCAAAAAGGACTTTGCAGATGTGATTAAGGATTTTGCGATGGGGAGATTATCGTGAATTATCCAGATAGTCCCAATGGAATCACAAGGGTCCTTCTACGAGGGAGGCAGGAGGGTCAGAGTCAGAGAAGGAGATGTGATGATGGAAGCAGAGGTCGAAGTGACACGGCCATGAGCCAGGAAAGGCCGCAGCCTTTAGGAGCTGGAAAAGACAAGGAACAGATTCTGTCCTAGAGACCCCAGAGGAACACAGCTCTGCTCACACCTGATTTTAGCCATTTCAGACTTCTGACCTCCAGAACTACAATAAATTTATGTTGTTTTAAGCCACTAGGTTTGTGGTAATTTGTTATGGCAACAATAGGAAATTAATATAGACAGAGTCATATAAACACTTTCAAATCTGATACTCCAACTCTTTTTCAATACTCCTTCTCAGTCAATGAAAGCTTCTGTGGTTACCAAGTTAGCTCAGGACTCCCATGTTTTCATTAAGTAGAGCACCGCTTACCCTGAGTTCCATTTTAGCAGAGCATGCCAAACTTGACACACCCAAGTTAGAACCCCTGCTCAATAATTTTCCAGCTGGGTGACCTTGGGCCAGGTCACCTAACTTCTGGAGTTGTGAGAATTAAAGATGATTCCACTCAAAAACTCTTTCCTTTCACAGAAGTTAAGGGTTGTATCTAGGGTTGCCAGATAAAATACAAAATGCCTGATTAAATTTGAATTTCAGATAAAACAAATAGTTTTTTAGTATAACTATGTTCCATGCAATATTTCGTTGTTATGAACTTATTCATTGTTTTCTCTGAAATTCAAATATAACTGGGTGTATTTTTATTTGCTAAATCTGTCAACCTTAGTCTTGTTCCAGGTCACATAGCTTGTAAGCAACAGAGCTAAGCCTCAGTCTCAGACCTTTCAAGCCCAAGGTCAGTAAGCGCCCTGCTCCATCACAGGCCTGGCTTTGAGCAGATTAGCTTAGCCACATAGTAGCCTGGATTTTCAACCCAACTGAGGCTTCAAAAACAAAAAAGAAGTTTGAGCTTTGAAAATTCATTTCATATCTTAAAAATATATAAAGTGATTATGAAATAAAAATTTAAAACAACAAATAAATGCTTATATTTATTATATATGTACATATGTATAAAGTGTGTAAAATCAACACTGAGTATGAAAAATGAAAGAAGAAACTGCATGCCAAAATGCTTTAACGTATATTAAGAATGTGAATATATCTCTAACATGCCTTTCAGGACTTTTTTCCTTTTGTCTATGTGGACCAACCCATAAGACCTGTGGAGTTTAAATGGCAACTAACCTTACTGGGGGTTTATCATGGACTGGGCAGCCTTCTAAGCACTTTATGCGTACTGACCTCTGTTTTTAAAAATTGAGATATAATTCACATAAAATTTTATATAACATAAAATTTACCCTTTAAAGTGTACACTTCAGTGGTTTTTACTATATTCACAAGGTTGTGCCACCACCACCACTGTCTAGTTCCAGAACATTTCCATCACCCCCAAAAGAAACCTGTATCTATCAAGAGTCACTCCCCACTCCCTTCTGCCTTCAGCCCCTGGCAAATACTACCCTATTTTCTGTCTCTATGGATTTGCCTGTCCTGGACACTTCACAAACAGGAAATCATACAATATGTGGCCTTCCGTGGCTGCTTTCTTTCACGTAGCATAATGTTTTCAAGGTTAAATCCACATAGCACATATCGGTACTTCATCCCTTTTTATTGCTGTATTGTAATATTTCACTGTATTAATATACCATGCTTTATTTATCCATTTATCAGTTGATGGGCATCTGAGTTGTTTCCACATTGTGACTATTGTGAATAATGCTGCTATGAACATTTATTTGGATATAAGCTTTTGTGTGGACATATGTTTCTTAACTCTCTTGGGTACATATCTAGGAGTAGGATTGTTGGGTCACATAGTAATTCTATATTTAACTCTTTGAGGAACTGCCAGACTGTTTTCCACAGCAGCTGTATCATTTTGTATTCCCACCAGCAGCGTGTGAGGGTTCCAATTTTTCCATGTACTTGCCAACACTTCTTTTCCTTTTTTAAAATTATAACTACCTTTGTGGGTGTGAAGTGGTATCACACTGCGGTTTTGACTTGCAGTTCCTTAAGGGCTAATAATGTCAAGCAGCTTTTCATGTGCTTTTTGTCCATTTGTATATCTCCTTCGGAGAAACGTCTATTCAAATCCTTTGCCCATTTTTTAATTGGGTTGTTTGTCTTTTGGTTGTTGAGTTGTAGGAGGTCTTTATATATTCTGGATAGTAGACCCTTTTCAGATACAAAATTTGCAAATATTTTCTCCCATTCTGCGGTTTTCTTTTCACTTTCTTGATAGTGTCCTTTGACACAAGATTTTTTAATTTTGATGAAATCTAATTTATATATTTTCTCTGGTTGTTTTAGCTATGTGTCCTAAGTTCTTGAAAGTTTACAACAACCATGTGAGGTAGAGCACTCCCATTTTACAGTTGAGGAAATTGGGGTGTAGAGAGGTGAAGCACCTTGTTCAAGATTAAGCGGCAGGGCTGAACACGAGCACTCACACCCCGGGACCCGGGCGGGAATCATTCACCGCTCCTGCGCTCAAACTCAATTTAAGGAGTAGGATCCTTAACTTGTCCCTGGACCTTCAGACCTTATTCAAGATTAGGACAGCCTGGGCTTCCCTGGTGGCGCAGTGGTTGAGAGTCCGCCTGCCGATGCAGGGGACACGGGTTCGTGCCCCGGTCCGGGAAGATCCCACATGCCGCGGAGCGGCTGGGCCCGTGAGCCATGGCCGCTGAGCCTGCGCGTCCGGAGCCTGTGCTCCGCAACGGGAGAGGCCCGCTTACCACAAAAAATTTAAAAATAAATAAATAAATAAAATAAAGATTAGGACAGCCTGCCTGACAGTTTTCATAGCTCACCTTTTATTGTTCATGAATTCATCTGAAGGGTCAATACAGGGCTGTGGGGGGGGGGACACTGAGGGCAGGGGGAACAATGGCAGCTTCCCCAGTGATGTAAAGCAGCCTCTGCGAGCCAAGGCCCTGCCCGCCTTGTCTCCCATCATGGCTGCCAAGGCCTCAGACAGGGGATCTGGCCTCTCACTTCGGTCCTAATCAAAATAAGAAAGGTCGGCCAAGAAAGTGAGGCCTGTGTAAGCTGGTAAGGTTCAAGGGCAAGGGCAAGCCCCAAGCTGTGTCAGGGATAGCAGGAATGGAGGTAAGGAGGCCCAAGGTCTTGGAGAGGATGAGGTGCAATGGGCACCAGGAGAGACCTAATCCAGAGGCAGGGGCAAAGGAAAGGCACACTCTGGTGGGAGTGTCTCCCGGGTGTCAGGGTCTTGGAGGCAGGTAGGGGCAGCCCCACCTGCATAGGTCAGCCACCTGAGGAATGGGGCCATTCCAGTCTGACCTGCTGGGGGAGGGCAAGGAGCACTGGTCTGAGGAGTCACCTAGTGAGGGACATTCCTCCTACTATGGGCGCCACTGCCTGGAGGCTGTCCTGTTGCCCACACCCACCTGCAAGGTAGCAAGTTCTACACTGGGCCAGGGGGGGAATTTTCCAGAAGCCCAGGGCTACCTACTGACAAGTTTCAGCATCACAAAGAAATGACAGGTCTCTTTTTGTCTTGTCAGGAACCAGGAATTCTTGCTTGGAACCTCCTTCCTTAGGGCTAGCATGCCCAGGAAACTGTAAATCACGATGAAAACACTAATAGTAGTAACTACCACTTTGTCAAATGTGCACTTTGTGCCAGGAACTGCACTAGTCTCTTTCCATCCATCCATCCATCCATCCATCATCTCCAGCCCTACAAAAACCCTGAGGAAGGCATGGTGCCTGCTTTCAGAGGTGAGGAAATGGAGACACACAGGGTGAGTGACTTAAATAAGGCTACCAGCTAGTAATGATACTGGCCCCTCATGGAGGCATTGCTGTAGCAGCCCCTCAGGCCACACCCCAGGAGCCTGACCGCCACCTAACCTCACCCTCCACCCCCGAGGAAGTAGGAAGAAGGGGCTACTGCTCAGGCTGGATGTGAAATGGGGGCTGTGACCCAAGAGGAAGAGGCAGGGCCAAGGGGTTTCGACAGACACAGTGGCCAAGGGCTGCTGCCTTCTCTCATTCACTACTCAGAGAGCCCAGCACAGGAAGCAACTCTGACACTGGCTGGTCCAGAGTTTCTGAAATATGTCTGAGCATCAGGCTCACTGGAGAGCATTTAAAAATACAGATCCCTGGATACAGAGATTTGGATTCTATAGATGTTAGGGGGGCCCAGGAATGCACATTTCATGGAACCACTGGTACTTCTGATGCAGAGCCAGGTTTGAGAACCTGGGGCTGGTCCAACTCCTTCACTAAGCAGTCGAGAAAACCCCATCTCAGTTCAGGGAAGTCCTACAGGTGCGAAGCAGCAGCGTAGAGATTTGGTCCCAGGTGGACACAGCCGTCAACATTAGACTGCCTCTCCTGGGAGGAGAAAGCCAACTTGAAAGTTGACCATATTTCTGGAGCCCGGAACTGACAGAAAAAGTCACAGGGCAAAAGATAGACTCAAAATATAAATATCTGAAATTTCTAGAAAACTCACTTCCAAAAAAATAAAAATCTATGAAAGATAAAAAGGACAGCATACTGGAAGCAATACTTGCAGTGAATAAGACAAAGAGTTAATATACTTGTAATTATTTATCTATGTAAACAATTCATTCAACTCGATCAGGAAATCATTAAGGCTAAATAAGCAATTGGCTAAGTGAAGATAAGCAAAGAGCTTACCTGTGCACAGAACACAATAGTAGTAAACAAATATTTAATGCAGAACATTTGATTTGGTTGGTAAACTTTAAAATGTAAATTGAAACAAGGTACTGTTAACACATTAGATTATTTTTTAAACTATATTTTAATACATGTACCTGTATGTGTAAATTCATAGGAATGGATTGGGGGGGACTTCCCTGGCGGTCCAGTGGTTACAACTCCACACTCCCAATGAAGGGGGCTTGGGTTTGATCCCTGGTCAGGGAACTAAGATCCCGAATGCTGCACAGCGTGGCCAAAAAACAAAAGAAAAAAAAAAAAAAGAAAAGGATTGGGAAGTTGTTTTCTGATTGCCTCAATATCTAGTCTCACCCTTTTTTTATTAACCAAGCCCTTCTATTATTAGGAATGGTAAGGAAGCAGCAAAATGCTTATTACCTGGAATGCAGACATGATGGCTGGAGCTCCAGGGACTATATTAGACCATGTGGAGATCTTAGGGATGGATGCTATGAAATGAAGATACAGAGCACAAAGCCTGTGTTCTTCATGACCAATGACCATGGGTCCACTATGCTAGCCCTGAAATGCTTTGTCTAGACTTCCTTTATGCGGAAGACAAATACATTTATTTGCTTAAGCTTATGTTACTCTGATTTTCTGTCATGTGCAGTTGAACCTGAACTTAACTGATACACACATCAAACCTATGTGGAAGTGTAAAAGGGACTATGCTATGGTATTGCTTACATTTATTATTACTTTTTACATTAAGAATATATTGATGTATTATTTATAGAAGCATCTGTTTTGGAGCCTCAGTGAATTCAGCTTGAGTATGAGCCCCATCACCTCCTATCTATGTGACCTGGGGCAGTCAATTTCTCTGTAAAGTGGGCATGATAATAACAGAACTTATTGAGTTGTTGTGGTGCTTAAATGAATTAATGCAGATAAAATGCTTGGCACCATGCCTGACTGACAGCTATTATCGTACTACCTTATGCTATCACACAGGCACTGGTGGTGGCAGAACCAATCAGAAAAACCCAGGACATGTTTTTGAGTTAAAAAAAAAAACAAAACAGGTTGCAAAACTGGCACATGAGTATGATCCCTTTTGTGAAAAACTATTTTATTTCTACATAGATATGTACATCTATGCATCAAGAGATGTCCGGAGGGATGGCTGACCAAATGTCATAGTGGTAATTCCTGGATACTAGAAGCTTTGCTTTCTTCTATATGGTTGAAAAAGAGCATTATTATTTTTTGAGCAGGAAAATTAAAAAAAAAAAAAAAAAAGGAAAAGTCCCTTGGAAAACAATATAACAAGTCTCACCACGAATCATTAAAGAATCCATACCCTTTGACCCAACCATCTCACTCTTGGGAATTGACCTGAGGAAATAATTCAAATGAAGGAAGAAGCTATATCCATAAAAACATGCACTACAGCATGATTTATAATAGAGAAAAACAGTGAACCACTTAAGTGCCTTACATTAGGGTAATACTTATTATTCACCCATTGGAACATTGTGCAACAATTAAAATGAGAAAGATGATGACCATGTAACAACATGGAAAAATGCTTATGACAGACTGAGAAGAAAAAGGAGCAGAATGAAAAATTAGATGTGTCAGGAGCACAACTGGGCAAAGGTCTTGCATGCATTTGGATGAGGACTGGAAGGGAGCACAAACAGTTGAATTTGTTGGGGTCACTAATTGTAGATTTTTTTTCCTTTTTCACTTAGAATTCTGCCTAATGTTTCTATAATGTTCTTTGTATAATTTTAAAAATTGGCTTTAAAAATCTCCTCAGGGAAAAGAAGAGAAAGCAGGAAGAGGAAAAGAGGAGGGAGAAGATGTGGATTCTCCCAGAAGCAGGGTCTGAATGAGAAGAGTTCAGAGGCAATCTGAACACATGGGCACAGTCCCACCTAGATCTTCTACCTGGGTGGCCCCAGAGGCTGCATCCCCTCTGTTCTCTGACTCAAGAGTAATCAGGTGGACCAAAATCGTTGCCTAAGTTAGGGAGACAGTACGTTAGCTGATAATAAAGTGAGGGTTAAAAGTGTTCTCCAGGGCTTCCCTGGTGGCGCAGTGGTTAAGAATCTGCCTGCCAATGCAGGGGACATGGGTTCGAGCCCTGGTCCAGGAAGATCCCACATGCCGCGGAGCAACTAAGCCCGTGTGCCACAACTACTTAGCCTGCGCTCTAGAGCCCACGAGCCACAACTACTGAGCCCACGCACCACAACTATTGAAGCCCGCGCGCCTAGAGCCCATGCTTTGTAACAAGAGAGGCCACCGCAATGAGAAGCCCGTGCATCGCAATGAAGAGCAGACCCTGCTCGCTGCAACTAGAGAAAGCCCGTGGGCAGCAACGAAGACCCAACGCAGCCAAAAATAAATAAATCTATTTAAAAAAAAGTGTTCTCCAGATTGGAAACATTTGGAAAAACTGATCACACTTGCTATTGACGACCAGCGGGCTGGCAAGGGCATGAACTGCCAGGCCTCCTGTATCCAAACGAGGGAGGCGCGTCTCCTCAGAGTCAGCAACCCCACGCCTTGGGATTTAGCCTAAGCCTAAGGAAATGATCAAGCCAGTGCATAAAAATATTTACATGAGATGTTCGTTACAGCCTCTATAAAAATAAAAAATTAAGCCCTCTGTTTCACCAAAAAGGAATTGGTAAACTAAATTTTGGGATCACCATGCAGTGGTACACTAGGAAGCTACACTAAAAAAATAGGATGTAGATACAAATTTGACATGAAAAAATGCCCACCACATCTGAGGTAGAAAAAAGGCTCCAAAGCAAGATGTGTATTTTCCCCTTTTTGTAAGAGTGTCTATCTAAAGATGTTCGCTTGCATGTAAGAATTCCTGCTAAGATACAGACCAAGGTCTAAAAGAAGCTAATCTTTGAATGGTGGGATTACAAACTGGATCAAGCAGTTTAGTCTCAATTATATTGTTGCAGTAACAAACAACCCCAAATCTACTGGTTTACAGCAGTGAGTGTTGCCGTCCCACTCCCGCTCCTGTCTCTAGTGGTCGGCCGCTCCTCTGCCCAACGACTTCTTCACTCTAGGACCCAGGTGGACAGAACAGCCTCTATTTGAACCCTGCAGGTCTCTGTGGTGGAGGAAGGAAATGGCAGACCACCCTCTGGCTCTTACAATCTGTGCTGGGCAAGTCTTACGGCCCTTCCCAGGTTCAACGGGGCAGGGATATATAATGGTAAACATTTTGAACAATAAAACAAGCTACCACAAAGTTATTTCATCCTTGTCTTAGTCCATTCAGGCTGCTATAACAAAAATACGATAGCCTGCGTAGCTTAAACAACAAACATTTATTTCTCACAGTTCTGAAGGCTGGGAAGTCCAAGATCAAGGTGCCAGGAAATTTGGTGTCTGGTGAGGGCCTGATTCCTGGTTCGTAGCTGTCTGTCTTCCCTCTGTGTCCTCACACAGGAGATGGGGCCAGGGAGCTCTCTGAGGTCTCTTTCATAAGTGCACTAATCCCATTCATGAGGGCTCCACCTTCATGACCTAATCACCTCCCAAAGGCCCCACATCTGAATACCATCCCCCTAGGGATGAAGTTTCCACATATGAATTCTGGGGGGAACACAAACATTCAGTTTATAGCAATCCTATTACTTAAAGTCCTTTCTTTGCAGAATGCAGTTCTTTCCCAGGAAGTGGATGGTCTCATGGAGATGGGACATGTGGGTGCTCCAGGAGAGAAAATACAGACACTGAGACCAAGCACCAGGCAGAGATGGCAGCTTCAAGCCTGAGGCAGAGGGGCCAGAGAGAGGTCAGGATTTTACTTAATTTTTTTTTTTTTTTGCGGTATGAGGGCCTCTCACTGTTGTGGCCTCTCCCGTTGCGGAGCACAGGCTCCGGACGCGCAGGCTCAGCGGCCGTGGCTCACGGGCCCAGCCGCTCCGCGGCACGTGGGATCTTCCCGAACCAGGGCACAAACCCGTATCCCCTGCATCGGCAGGCGGACTCTCAACCACTGCGCCACCAGGGAAGCCCAGGATTTTGCTTAATTTAAGAGACAGGTCAATCAACCTGACCCACAGTAAGAATAAAACAACAATGTGACAGAAAGTTCTAGATGTCCAGAAGTATTACGCCAGTTCTCTTACTTACTTATATGACTTGAGTCAAGTTAGAGGGCCTCTTTGAATGTCCGCATACATAAAAGGCAAATTAAAATAGCTGTCCTGCTTACTTTACTCTATTTGATTGGGCATGGGCGGGGGGCGCTCAGTCGTCAGCCCTAAAATTGTCAGCACTCTAGGTGGGGAAGGTTTGGGCCTTCAAGCTGTAACCACACACTCACATACATTACATTTCCCCAAATCCTCTCATCACCTCATCATCAGAGTAGCTTGTTCACCGCTCTTATTTGTGTCCGTATGCTTTTCAACAGGACAGGTGAAAAGATGACAACAGAAGTCTTCAGAGGGAGGAAGAGAACCCCTTTGACGGATGAGCCCAGGAAGGTCTGGACGCAGAGGGAAGGACCTCACTCCACTTGGTCAGGTCTGGAATTAGCCTTGTTCCCCTTTTTTCTCCTGATCCCAGCCTCTCAGGATGGAAGATGACAGGGCTTCTCAAACTGGCCTGATCACTAGAGCCACTCAGGAAACATTTAAAAACTAGATTCCTGGGCTCCACCTTCCAGAGACTCTGATTCACCTGGTGAGGGTGGGAGGCTGAGTCACAGAAGGTGACCTATGCCATCCCCACCTGGCTCCCGTCTAGCCCCTCTGCACAGGCCTCATGTGGTGCCCCAGCAGGGAGGGCCCAGGCATCTCAGGTGGCACGAGCCCTGACAGCTGGGAGAAACCTGAGTGGGCCCAGGTTATCTGATGGCGCACCTGCTCTGGCCCCGTGCTCACATCTTGAATATCAAGATCAGGGGAAGGCTCGAGAAGAGGCTCCCCAGGCAGCACAGGTCACCCCGCAAGCTGCGCAGGGGCCAAAGGAGGTAGTAAGAAAAAACCATTTCCCCTTTCCTCCTCCCAGCCCCTCAGAACCAAATGCACTGCAGGCTTCCACAGCCCATCTACACACCTTTACTGATAACCCTGGAGTTTATCTCTTCACACATCTATCAACATGGTGGCGAGTTCCTCGAGGGCTGGGACAGGTCTTATTCCTCTCTGCATGCCGCTCAGAGCCTGGCACACTATTAGTGCTTGCTGAATATTTCATAAATAAAGGAGAGGGAGTTAACACTTACCATGTTACCACAGGTCAAAGAAGGACTGATATTCACACCCACCAGGCACGTGGGAAATGCACGTGCTCACCTCTGAGGGGTGGGGGGAACCCTATCCTTAGTCACCCAGCTAGAGACTGAGCTTAGCAAGCCCTGATTTGCAAGGGTACTAAATTACCTTTGACATCAGGGCACCCTTTGATATGATGAGTTATGGAGCCTCTTCACAGGAAAATGCCTCCCTCCCCACCGCCCCCCAAACCCTGCATAGAATTTATAGGTATCAGCCCTTAAAAAAAAGGGGAAAGTTCTTTTCTTCTTTTTTTTTTTTTTTTTTTTTGCAGTAGGCAGGCCTCTCACTGCTGTGGCCTCTCCTGTTGCAGAGCACAGGCTCCGGACGCACAGGCTCAGCGGCCATGGTTCACAGGCCCAGCCGCTCCGCGGCATGTGGGATCCTCCCGGACCGGGGCACGAACCTGCGTCCCCTGCATCGGCAGGCGGACTCTTAACCACTGTGCCACCAGGGAAGCCCCGAAAGCTCTTTTTTTAATGGATGCACACCAGTTAATGAACATAGATCCAATGACAGAGTCAGAAGTTAACATTCTGCAACCCCCAATCTAATCACTGATTTAGGCAAGGATCATTGATGAATGCTGAGATCCCTGGGCACATGACTGTCAGGAAGGAATCTCAGCCCTAGACTAAGGCTCAAGCCCCCAGGTCAGGATCCCACACTCCAAGAAAAAGCCCAGGCAAAGGATAAGACCACAGTCAAGGCAGGCTCCACATGGGTTTATTAAGGCCGGGGAGAATTACCAGGCTCTGATCTTTCCTGAATTCTCCCCTCTCCTCTCCCTCTTAGCTCCCCCCACCCTCACTCTCTCAAGGGGAAAGGCTGCAGTGGGGAGGGGACTGGGGGGCACTCTGAAGTACTGTGAGGCTCCTGACGCCCAAACATATCCTGGCTACCGAAAGGGAAGCGGCAAGGCTTGCTCTGATCTTTCCCACTGTTCTCAGAGTCCGGCAGGCTGCTGTGCTGGACATCCACGACCTGTCCTGTACTGTAGGAGCAGGAAGCCTGAGAGCTCTATTTCTCAGCATCTCTTGCCAGCCAGGATTTGTTTAGAGTCAACTGATGAGAGGCACCTACAGAAACCATTCCTCCCTCTCTGGCAGTGGTGGGTACACTTGATGCCAGTTCCCAGACCAGAAATGTCCTCCCATCTGCCTCACTGCAGCCATTCCCCTGGGGAGGCCAGGGCTGGGCAGCGACCAGAGCCGGGACAGCACCTGCCAGTGGAGACGGCAGTGTCGCTGGGACACAGCAACATGTGACTATCCTCCTGGCACAGGGGAGGGAGTTCTCTGCTGCCAGGCCTCTTGGAGCCGAGATAGAAGGGTCGGCAACATGGAGTCCAGCACAGCCAGCCCCTCCCAGGAACACCGAAGACCCCTGGAAAAACAAAGAGGCCTGGCTGGGACTGTGCCCTCTTACCAGTTTCAATCATCACCCTCCACCAGTGCCAAGGCCCTGGCACCCACAGGCCCCTCCTTGTCCGTCCTTCTCACCTCCCCCCACCCAACACACCTGCGATCCAGCAGCAAGTGGCCCTGCTCCAGCAGCTCCTGCACCTCCTCGTTGGCTACAAACAGGTCCCACAAGGTCAGCTGGGGCTCAAACTGCTGCCAGTGCTGGGGAGACCAGAAGGGGCAGAGATGCAGGGACCACAAGGTGGGGAGCTGGCGGGGCTATTCCAGGCCACCTGTCTGGGGGTGCAGTGAGGGATGAGGGGTGGGTCCAATCCAACACAGCGATCTCAGAAACTGACTGTCATGCACACCAGGACCAGGCCACTGGACCAGCAGGGAGGTGGGCACCTTCAGTCCATTCCACGTTCAGGCCAAACCCAGGTCCCAGCCAAGCCAGGTCTCCCTTTGCTCCTCCCCTCCCCCTGTGCTGGCCAGAGTACGGTCAGCCCCAGCCAGAGTTCGATGGCTCTGACTTCATCCACAGCGGTTCCGAGCCTGCCTGATCTGTATCTACTGCACTTTCTATCTGAGCTTTCAGCGCTGCTTTAAGAATATTTGAAAACTCTTAATCTAGTCTATTCCCTTAGACGACTGAGAAAGTTGAAATTCAGAGGTGAAGGGATGTGTGCCTAAGGTAGCGGTAGACGGGGACTAGAGCCCGGCTCTCTCTGCAGCCCTAGTCTAGGGTTCTCACCATTGCCTTACGCTGCTCATCACTCCTGCCCATCAGGCCTCTGCTGGACCAAGGCCCTACCTCTAGCTGCCAGTCCCAGAGGAATGGGAGGGGTGTGTGTGTGTGTGTGTGTGTGTGTGTGTGTGTGTGTGTGTGTGTGCGCCTGCGTGCGTGCGTGCGTGTGTGTGGAAGAGAGAGTGAGACAGAGTGATTCTGCGAGGCCTAGGAGGAGAAAGCAGCGTGCCAGACCCCTGGACCTCTTACCTGGTGAGTGATCCCCACATCTGTGCGTAGTCCCATGGCCAAAACTTCCTCCAGACTGAAAGAAAAACCAATAAGGGGTCTTGGAGAGGAGACTTGCGCTTCTCCCATTCTTTACACCCTATGCTGGGATGTGCATAGGGGGGGTTTATGGGGAATCACGCAATATGGGGCGGGGAGGGGGCAGGGCAAGGTGGGAAACAAAGATGTGCAGGTAGGTGTTTCTTGGGGTAGAGCCCTCAGGTGCTCACAGCGCCAGCTCGCCCAGGGGGATGCGCCTCCGGGTGCCATGACCAAACAGCATCACCTCCTTCATCCAGTTGTCAGGCTCCAGGGTCTGGATCCGAGCCTCTCGGGTGTGGCCCCCAGCCCCCTGGGGTACAAATCGCCCATGGGCTCCTGACAACATCAACAACCGCCCCCACTTTAATAGCAGCGAACACTGTGTGCTTGCCAGATGTTAAATCAGTGGTTCTCACAGAGTGGCCCCTGGACCAACAGCATCTCAGATGCCAGAAATGTCCATTCTCAGGCCCTGTCCAATTCCAGAAATTCTAGAATTTGGTTGGGACCCAGCTGGGTTTTAACAAGCAGTCTAGATAATTCTAATGCACACTAAAGATCGAGAACCACAGTGCCAGGCACTATACCCAGTGCCTCAACATACATACTGAACAAGAACCACAGTGCCAGGCACTACGCCAAGTGCCTCAACATACATACTCAACAGCTCTACGAAGTCAACAGTGTTTTTTTGCCACACTTTACATACGAGGAAACAGAGGCCTGGAGAGCTTAATAAGTGGCCCAAGAGCACACAGCCGTGACACTGCTCTCCTGAGTCATCCCACCTGAGGTTCACAGGGGACTCACCAGGTCCAACGCCAAGGTACTGACCGCACTGCCAGTAAGTCCAGTTGTGGGTACTAAGCGCCCCCTGTGGGAAGGGAGGGAATAGTCAGTGCAGAGAGAAGCAGGTGGGCCTGTCTCTGCTCAGGGAAGGGCACCTGGTTAGAATGTCCCACCATCTCAGGCTTCGGAAGCACCCTTCTCCCCAAAGAGGGCCTCAGCCTGCCCAGGCCCCACCTTCAGCCACAGGACTTACATTCCGGGCGAAGTTGGAGACCTCATACTGGCGGAAGCCAGCCTCCCGAAGGACTGCCCGTCCCTCCTGGTACATCTCAGCGGCAAGTTCGGGGTCAGGGGCAGGAAGGGAGCCCTGCTGCACCTGGGTGAAGAGGGTGGTGCCCCGCTCCAGGGACAGCTGGTAGAGCGACACATGGTCATCACAGTGCCGCAGCAGTTTCCGCAGCTGCCCAAGCCACGGCCCCACGTGCTGTGCCGGCAGCCCCAGCATCAGGTCCACAGAAACACGCCCCGGGAAGTGGCGCCGGGCCTCCGCCAGCATCTGCAGGGCATCACTGGCTGAGTGTGTCCTCCCCAGCAGCTGGAGCTCAGTGTCATCTAGGGACTGGAGAGAGAGGGTCAGGTGTAAGCACGCAGGCTAGCTCAGAGGGAGACGGAAACACCTGACTGACCTTACTGCAGACACAGATACAGGGGAAAACACAGGACATGGCAGGGGGCTGGAAGGTGGAAGGTCAAGCCAGTAGCAGGGGTACCATTCACTGAAGAGTCACTATATGCAAAGCATTTCTACGCAGCGTCTAATTTATCCTTACAACCCTCCAACATTAGCTCCATTTTACAGACGACAAAACAAGTTCAGAGATGTTAAGCAGCTTGCCCAAAGTCACACAATGGCGAAGTCAGACCTGGAATTTAGGACTGACTCCAAAGCCAACCATCTTTTTTTGATTTTACTTTTTATTTTGAAATATTTTGAACCTATAGAAAAGTTGCGAGAAAAGCTCAACAAACACCTTCATCCAGATTCACCAATTAACATTTTGCCACATTTGCTTTGTCTCTCTCTCTAAATATACACATATATTATTATTATGTTGAATCATTTGAGGGTAAGTTATAGACCAGGGCTGTCTAAAAGAACCATCTGCGAGGATGGAAACGTTCTGTATCTGCATTGTCCAATACAGTAGACACTAATCTCATGTGGCTATTTAAATTTTAAGTTAATTAAATTTAAATAACCACATTCTAAGTGCTTCCTAGCATGTGGTCAGTGGCTACTATATTGGTCAGTGCAGATATAGAACATTTTAGTATAATATGGTAGCCACTGGCCACAGGCTAGTGAGCACTTGCAATGTGGTTATTTATTTAATTATTTTTAAATTTTATTTTATTTATTTATTTTTGGCTGCATTGGGTCTTTGTTGCTGTGCACGGGCTTTCTCTAGTTGCGGAGAGAGGGGGCTACTCTTCGTTGCCTTGTGTAGGCTTCTCACTGTGGTGGCTTCTCTTGTTGCTCTAGAGCACAGGCTCAGTAGTTGTGGCTCACGGGCTTAGTTGCTCTGCGGCATGTGGGATCTTCCCGGACCAGGGCTCGAACCCATGTCCCCTGCATTGGCAGACGGATTCTTAACCACTGCGCCACCAGGAAAGCCCCCGCAATGTGGTTATTTAAATGTAAAAAACTTAAATACTGTACTCCTGTACCCCTAAATAATTACATGTGTATTTCCTAAAAACAAGGACATTCTCTTACACAACCACAATCTAATTATAGAGTTCAGGAAATGTAACACTGATACAATCCTGTTGTCTAAGACACAGTCTTATTCAAAGTTGGCCAATTGTCCCTAAATATCTGCTGTAGTAATTTCCTCTTCCCACCCCAATCCAGGATCCAGTCGCGGGTCACACATTGCATTCAGCTATCATTGTCTCTTTAGTTTCCTTTAGTTGAGATCCTCATCCTGCCTTTGTCTTTTATGACACTGACATTTTTGAAGAGTACAGGCTAGTTGTTTTAATTTTCTATTTTATTATTATTTTTAAAATTATTTATTTATTTTGGCTGTGCCGGTTCTTAGTTGCGGCACATGGGATCTTTAGTTGTGGCATACGAACTCTTAGTTGCAGCATGCATGCGCGATCTAGTTCCCCAACCAGGGATTGAACCCGGGACCCCTGCACTGGGAGTGTGGAGTCTTACCCACTGGACTACCAGGGAAGTCCCCGGGCTAATTGTTTTCAAAAATGTCTCGTAGGGAAGGAAGCTGCATGGTGCGGCCTAAATAAATAAATTATTTAAAATGTCTCTTAATAAGTCCTAGAGCTCTCCTGTACATCACTCTGTTTATAGTTAGCAATACTGTACTGTACACTAAAAAACTGTTCAGATGGTACTTCGATCTCATGTTACCTGTTCTTACGATACACACACACAGTCTCTTAATTTAGGTGTTTCCTCACAATTAGATTCAAGATACGTAAGCATTTGGGGCCAGAGTATCTCAGAAATGGCGTGTCCCTCTCAATATGTCTCATCAGGACAAAGCCCTGACCCCAAACTCTATGGTAAATGGTACATGTATTTGAAGGAGGGAGACAATACTGGCTATGGAAATATCACGGGCCAACCTGCGAGGAACATGTTTCTCCCCGACTTAAAAACCTTCAGTGACTCCCTTGTCACCACTAAGCGAAACCCCAAACTTCCTAGTATGGTGCTGAAGACTCTGGGCCCTAGCTTGCAGCCTTGTCCCCAGCCTCTCCAGTCACAAGGAATGGCTCACAGGTCCCCCCAAACATGCAAGTTCTTCCAAATCCTGTGTCTTTTCCTCCCACACCCTCATCTCTGGTGGACTCCTCTTCCTCATTCAAACATCATGTCCTTCAGGAAGGTTTCTATGATCTTGTCAGACTGAGACGGCCTTCAGGCTGTACTCTGAGAGCATTTTGTAGAGACCCCCTTTATAAGCAGACTTTATCATGCTGCAGTGATCTGACCACCTGTTGGCCTCCTCCTGGGTCTCCAATCATGTAACAAATCTTTTTCAAGCATCTACTATGTGCCAAGCACACAGTGCTTGGAACACTGTGATGAACACAAAGGCATACACGATCCCTGCCTCACAGGGCTTCTGCTCTACCACAGAAACAGACAACTAAGTACTTACAAAAGCGTCACCATACACTTTTTAGTGCCTACAGGTTCCTGGCACCCAGAAAGAGCTCAATAAATGTTTGCCCGATGAATGAACGTGATCACCCAGGAGAGACATCCTGGGTGCCCTAGGATGAGGTGGGTGAGATGGGTTACCTGGAGGCCAATGGACAACCTGTTGACTCCTGCTGCCCGGAATGCTGCCAGTCTGGAGCCTGGGGCCGAAGAGGGGTTGGCCTCCAATGTGACTTCAGAGTCTGCAGGCAGGTGAGTTGCCTGGGCCACTGCCTCCAGGACAGCTGCCACAGTGTGGGGGCTGGCCAGACTGGGGGTACCCCCACCAAAGAACACAGACTCCACTCTAGGGAAGGAGGATGGAGAAGATGAGACGTGGGGGAGCCCTACGGGATGCCTGCACCTGTCCTATGCACCGGCCACATAATTCCCGAGACCCCGCCTACAGCCCCCAGTACCCACCGCTGCACCCCACTGAGTTGCAGCAGCGTCTGAGCCTCGGTCACCAGACAGCGTCTCATGGCAGCCTCGTCCACACCGCGGGGGATGTACTTGTTGAAGTTGCAGTAACTGCAGCGCTTCTCGCAGTAGGGCCACTGGGGGCAGGGGGCGTGTGAAAAGGACGAGAGATGACCCTGTGCTGCCCTGGCCACTTCCAGGGTTCAGTCGCACACATCCCCATCCCCATTCCTAGGTCAGTCAACAGTGGCTACTGCATCTAAGCCACGCAACTCCCCAAGGGGGTTAGTAAGCCCACTTCAATAGGAGGAAATTGAGGTTCAGAAGGGAAATCACTTGGTCAAGGTCAACGAGATGGTGAGCACCAGAGACTTCAGGTCTCCGGACCAAGACATTTCCCTGCCAGGGAAAGGGCCCCAGACCTCGTCTGGTAGCGGGGAAAGACGGCAGGTGGGCTCGCAGCGCGACAAGCGCCTCCTCGCCTCTGGCCCTCCGCGCCCGAGCCTCCGCCTCCCCTCCCCACTCACGTGGACGTAAAGCGCTGCGCGCTGGCTCCCGGGCGTAGGACCCCGGGGTCCTCCCGCGTCCTCCGCGAGGCGGCGCCTCTGGGCCATCTTGGCGGCCTTCACCCAGCCGCGGGCCCGAACACCGGGGAGCGCCGTGCCGCCCGCTGTGGCGGGGAGGCCCGGTGCGCGGGCCAGGACCCGAGATCGAGACAAACCCAGTGCAAAGCGTCCGGTGTGCGCTGACCCGGGCCGGGTGGGCCGCCCGGGCGGAAGGAAAGGGGCTGCGTGGCCGCGCCCTGTGTCGGAGCGCCGCCGAGAGGGTTCCGGGCCGCAGCGCCACCGGGACGGCTCCGGGGCCGCAGCGCCACCTGCTGGGCACCGGTGCGCTCACCGCAGCCGCCCGGCCGTCCTTTGGCGGCGGCAGGGGTGCGGGGAGCTCCGCAGCTTTTGGCACCCCGTCGAAGGCGAGTTCCTGGATCAATCCAGGAACTCTTAGTTCGTTCGATGGGTTCCTTCACATTTTATGTGTCTGGTTCAGAGCTGGGCGCTGGGGCTATCCAGATGCATAAGGCCAGGGCACAGTACAGGTGCATGAGACAGGACGTAAACCAACAAGAGACAACAGGCAACCGATTTTAATTCAGCACTTGCTGGATACCAGGCCGGTGTGCTCCGTGCCGCGAGGCGGGTCTGTTACAAGGGATGTGGAATCAGTGGGGTAGGACAGGGCACTTGGACTGAATGTTGCAAGAGCAGAAAATCCCGGGGGGAATGGGCTTGGCCAGGAGAGTAGGTTGTCAACTCCTGGGTCACGCCAACCCCAGGCACCTGCTGTGAGGAGTGTCAGAGATGCTGTATGTGGGACAGACAGGGTTCAGGTGAAGGGCTGGACAAGCAGGCACCTGAAGAACTGTCCCGGAAAGTGGAAGGATCATGGGCCTTGGAGTCAGTCACCTGGGTTCCCTAATTCCAGTTGTGTGACCTTGGGCAAGTCACTGAACTTCTTGAGTTTCAGTTTCATAGTTTGTGAAATGGGGCTAATGCCTACTTGACGGTGTCATTGGGAGAATTTCAACAGGAAATGTATACGGATGCACCTGTGTGTGTATAATGCCTGGCACTCAGAATACCCTAAACTTATGTTCATTTTCTAAAAAGTAAAGAGGACGCTGCTGCTGCTGGGGCCAGACACACTGGGAGGTAAGGCTTGCAAGCAGACGGAACTTTTCTTTCTGTCTCTGTGAACTGGAAATCGCTGTGCTCAGCTGTTTTTATTTCTTGGGTCAAGCTACAGCCTGCTTTATCTGCCCATCAAGGAGGAAGCCCCAGCTTCACTGAAAATTGGGTTGGTTGGGAGGGACGGGGGAGTAGGGGGATGTAGGATGATAGCTAAAGGGTATGGAGTTTCTTTTTAAAAGGTGATGAACATTTTTTAAATTGACTCTGGTGACGGGTGCACATATCTGTGAATATACTAAAAACCATTGATGTAACACTTTAAATGGGTGAATCGGGTGGTATGTGAATTATAACTCAATAAAGCTGTTTTTTTTTTAAAAAAAAGAATACTTCTTGCTGTACTAATCTGGCAACAATGTGAAAAAATATTGTGTTGGTATCTCAAAGGAATCGAGTGAGGATTAAATGAAGTAGATAATACACGCCGAAGTGCTTAGTACCATCGTTGACAAGGAATAGGAGGTCTGAAAGTGCTTTGGTCTCTTCCCTTCTCCATCCTGTAGCAACTGCCAAGAGAGCACGCCAGCAAGAGAACAGCCAAAGTAAACAGAGAAGCTCTTTATGCCAAATCGCAGAGCCCACGAGGGGAATGTGGGGGAAGGGCAGGGAGGAAGGATCCTCCCCACTCCTTTATTCACAGGTTTAGATGGTGTTCCATCTGCTCTCTTAGTTTGAATTTCTGGACCTAGAGGAAAGGGAAAGGAGTGAGAACCAGGCGTGGGCCTCTGCCAGCTAGGGTGACCAAGCCCAGCTGGTTTGCCTAAGACTGAGGAGTTTCTCAGGTTAAAGCCAGGAGGGTTTGGGGCAAACCAGGATGAGCTGACTAGTTGGTTACCCTACTGCCAGCCTCTCAACAGAATCTGGCCCACGACTCGGGGAGGTATAGGCAGGCCGCCTGACCTTCTGCACCTGGGCCCCGGGCTCCCCTACCCCTCCCTGGTCTCCTTACACACCTTTCCTGAGACGGTGAGGGGGTAGTTTGTGACAAACACGATGTATCGCGGAATCTTGAAGTGGGAGATCTGCAGACCAGAGGGAGATAAAGCATGAGGCTGGGCGGGGTCCCACAGTTGGGTGTAGGGGACAGTGGGCTGACAGGTTGGCAGGCAGAGGGTGTTGGAGAAGTGAGCAACGTCGTGATGCTTGGGGTGGGTTGAGGGTCCCACCTTCCCTTTGCAGAAAGCCTTGATCTCCTCCGCTGTGGTCTTCTCCCCTTTCTTGAGCTGAATGCAGGCACAGATCTCCTCCCCCATCCGCTCATCCTTCACTCCTACCACCTTCCAGAGTCAGAGATAGAGATCAGACATCCCCATCCCCATCCGTGTCCCCTGCTCTTGGGGTCTCACCTGGGCTCACCCGGGCTGGGCGCCTCACCTGCACTTCCTGCACCTGTGGGTGTGTGTGAAGGAAGTTCTCGAGCTCAGCGGGATAGATGTTCTCACCGCCGCGGATGATCATATCCTTGGAGCGGCCCAGAATCTTGCAGAAGCCCTGCTCGTCCATCATGGCAATGTCTCTGCAAGGAAAGCCCAGGAGCCGCCTCTCACCTCTGCCTCATCTGGCTGGCTCGCTCACTCATTCAGCAAAAATTTATCAAGCACCCACTATATGTCTTGCACTACTCTAGCCTCTGGGGCATATGGCATGAACAAGACATTACTTGGATCGTATAGTCTCATGTAGGAGGCAGATAAAACCAAGTAAACCCATACCTATGGCATATTTTTTCTCTCTCTAAACATATCTATACATATGATTTTCATGGCTGGCTTCTTCTTATCATTCAGGTTTCAGCTCAAACGTTTCCACCTTAGAGAAGCCTTCTCTGATCACCCAGTAAAGGGAAGCTCCCCTCCCCACCATAGCCACTCTCTCTCTTAGGACCCTATTTTATTTTCTTCGTGATGTTTATAAATGTCTGAAATGATCTTGTTTGTATCTGTCTCCCTCCACCAGACGTGTGGGAAGTGAGAGCAGGACCCTTCCCAGTGTGCCTTCCGTTGGGCCACCGGTGTTTAGAATCATGCTGGCACATGGCAGGTGCATAATTAGAATTTGTTGAATTAAATGAGTGACTGAATCTTGGCTCAGATTTTGCAGGCACTGTCCCAGGTGCTCTCATCTGTGCTGCATTTGGTCCTTCTGGGAGCCCTATTTGGAGACTATGGTCATCCCCATTTTATACATTTTGGAAACTAAGTCTCGGAGATGTGAAGGGACCATCTTGACACACATGTTCTCCCTGTTCTAGTTCAATGTTGCCAGCTCAGCCTCAGGACCCCCAGCCTCCCCTCGGCAGCCCAACTCTCCGCACTGCCCTGCCTTCTCACCCTGTCCGGTACCACTTGTCCTGTCCAGTTGCTTCCTCGGTCTTCCAGGGCTCACCCCAGTAGCCCAGCATGACGCAGTACCCTCGGATGCACAGCTCTCCAGGTGTGTTCAGCTCTGCCAGTGTCCCCGTCTCCACGTTCACGATCTGGGCCTGGGACCAGGCAGCTTCAGGCTGGGGCCTCCCACCCTCTCACTTCAGGATGGGGGGCCCTCAGGATGGGGGGAGCTTTGCCTTCCTTCCCCCTAGTAATGAATCCCCCTGGCTCTGCCCATCCCCAGGGAAGGGAGACAAAGGCTGGAGTAGGTCCATCACCAGTCCGACCCTGGAGCTGGGCATGAAAGAATAGTTGAGGCCCAGGCCAGGAGGTGCTGAGGAAACAGAGTGGAAAGGAGCTGCTCAGAGGAGGAAGCCTGCGGGGGAGCCAGGCCAGCTGAAGAATTATAAACAATGCACAAGAAAGGGGAGTCTCCTCTTACTTCCCATTAAGCACTAAACAAAGAAGCCAAAGAGGGTGGCACAGCAGGGCCATGTGAACAGAAGAGGTGGCAAACAGGCAGAATCTGAAAGCCTAGTTGAGAAACGAGCCACAGCCAATGTGCAAGGAAAGCTTAGCCTGTGTGCCTCGTGTCTGCATCTGTGAAATGGGGAGAACTACACTTGCCCTGTCTACCTCACAGGTGGGCATCCCAGGGAGTGGCAGTGAGGCTGTCAGACACATGGGAGGGGGCTGATGTCACTGCACACTCACTTCAGGGAGAAGGGCAGTTGGTCCCTGGGGAAGCACTCTGGCAGTGACCCCAGAGGGGCAAGGGCACAAGGGGGGGAGGGGAAACCAGGTACGGGCTGGCATAAAGCACCACTGTTACAGGCTGGGAATTTGAGAGCGAAAGGTGCTCTGGGTCAGCCTTCAAGGTGCAAGGGACCCCCAGAGGAAGAAGCTGCTTGGGAAACTGTTTATGCCAAGCGAAAAGAGGACCTCTGCCAAAGTGAGTGGGGGCGGCTGGGGAGGCAGGGCTATGGGAGAGAAAGAGCTGTGTAGGAAAAATCTCTGTGCCCTGGATCCTCTTTGAGGCTGTTCTGGCTGCCCCAAAACAGACAGTGGGCTTGGCAAAAGCACACCTCAGACAGGAAGGGAGGCTGCGGAGAAGGTCAGCTGCGGCTGACCACTGTTCCAGCTCTTCCCCACTCAGGCCTCAGCCCACAGAGAAAGCCCCAGGCCCGGCAAGACCTTGCTGCTGCAAGACCTTGCTGCTGCGGGCTCTCAGCATCTTGAGTGAGCTGTTTGGATCTCTAATTGAACGCAATAGACATCCCAGGGGGTGAACGCCAGGCGAGTGGTGGGAGGTGGGGTCTGGGGCCCACCTCTGTGTGAGGCATAATTCTGCCCACACTTTCCGTCTTCTGCTCCACAGTGTCCTCGGTGAAGTTCATGAAGGTCACGGGACTGTTCTCTGTGGCTCCATAAACCACCTAGAGGGTCCAGAAAGGGTGTTTGGAACAGAGCCCAGGACTGCAGCAGGGTGGCGAAGTTACCCTGAGGGAAGGAACCGGGTGGGGGGTGGGGCGGGGAATGGGGAGAGTGGAAAGGCAGTTGAATGGTGGGAAAAGAGGCATCTTCCGCAGAAGTCGGGAGGCAGAGGCACTGGATGTATTGCAGACTAGCTCAGCTAGCAGGGGGCCGGGCTCTCAGTCTTTGTTCTTTCCTGGAGCAGCGTTACCAATGTCCCAGCCTTCTCCACCTCCTCCCCCGGCTGTCTTAGCACCCCCTTCCTGATTTTGGGCCACAACATCCCCTGCCCCACCCTTCCAAGCTGAAGGACCTGTAAACTTGATGAGAAAGCCAGCCTGCCTTGACCCGCTGGGAGCTACGCAGACACAGCCCACCCGAAACCCGGGACAAGTGCCTAGCCTTGGGGTAGGTGCCCCCCAAGTTCTGGAGAGTTTCCTGTAAATTTATTTTCCTCAAAATAAAAATACAGCCAAAGCAAGGATTTAAAAAGCCAGTGGCACACCCCCCCACCCCCCCTTCCAGTGGTCAGAACATCCTAAGCAACAGAAAACCAGCAGCCAGCCCTGGAGGAACATCACCAGGCGGTGCTCTCGGCCAACTATGACCCCCATCTAGAGGCGACAGGTGACAGGGGCTTAGGAGAGGGCAGGCCTCCACACCTGAGTGCTGGGTGAAGGGAGAGGGGCCGGCTGCCCTCTGTTCCAGGTTCCTTCCAGCCAGCAAAGACACCAGACATTTTTTCATCCTTCAACCCCACCCTACCCCCCATTTCCTCTGTGTTAGTGGAAATGACTCAGGCATAGCTGGGGTTTGGAGAGACCTGGGGTCTGGCTCCTCCCCTCACCCCCAACACAGACAAGAACCCCTACCATCAGCCCAGAGCTCGCTTTGGGGCCAGAGCTGAGACTCTGCCTGCCCACTCTCCCCTTTCCACAAAAATGTGGACACCGTGGCAGTCACGTGGACACACAGAGACCTGGTCGGCTGGGGCAGGGCTGTCCACAGGATCTAGGGTCGAGAAGCCCAAGCTGTCCGGGGCTGGTCCCTTGTAGCCAGGACCCAGCCCCCTCACCCACCCTCACAGTCCTGGGGCCACTGCCCAGGTGTGGCTTCTGTCAAGTACACCTTGATGCCTCTCTGGCTGCCACTCTGGGAGAACCCCCCCACCAAGGGGTCCTGACCGCTGGGGGTGGGGATGAGGAGGTGGGGACATTTCAGGGAGATTAAGGACGGGGGAGATGGTGCGACTGTGCCTGTGGTCTTCAGGTGTTTGCCAAGCCCTGTGCATTCCCCTTGCCCCCAGTTCCCACTTTTCTGGTCACCTTCAGTCGTGGCAAAGGGGCATAGGCGGTGCAGGGGACAGAAACTCAAGCCCGGGGCTGGGAGAGAGGGGCCAGAGGCGGGGCCAGAGGCCAGTCCAGGGCAGGGAAGAGCTCCCACCTCCTGAGGACTGGCTGCGGGTGCAGCTGGAAGGGGAGCCCGACGCCAGAGAGCCCCATTAAAGCGCCGCCGGCCGGCGACTGCGGCGAGACTCGCTGTCCGGCCCCGCTTCCTCCCTCGCTGGGTCCAGGGCACAAGGCCGAGCGCAGAAGGGGGGAGGCGTGGAGGCTCAGACTTGAGCAAACAAATAAGTTCAGGGAAGCCTCCCTCTCTTTGGTGTAAACTCCGGGCCCGGGACACACCCATACCCACCCCGGCGGGGGGGGGTGGGGTGGGGGGGGAGGGGTGGGGGTGGGGAAGGGGGTGGGGGTGGGGAGGGAGCAGAATCCGAGGGCAGGGAGATAGGGGACCACACGGTCCCCATGGTGGGGGGGCCCCTCCCCTTCGAGGGCGGGGGCGCAGCTCCCGGCGGCCTCGCGGCTCCACGTAGGAGCTGGCTCCGGCTGCCGGCTGTGGTCAGGGCCATCGCATAAATAGGGCGGGAGACGGAGCACTGAGGACTTGCCGCTGCCCCCAGCCCCGGCCCCAGGCGTCCCGGCCATGGCCCGCCCGATCGTCTTGCTCAGCCTCGGCCTCCTGGCCGGCCTGCTGCCGGCGCTGGCCGCCTGCCCCCAGAACTGCCACTGCCACGGTGACCTGCAGCACGTCATCTGCGACAAGGTGGGGCTGCAGAAGATCCCCAAGGTGTCCGAGAAGACCAAGCTGCTCAACCTCCAGCGCAACAACTTCCCCGTGCTGGCTGCCAACTCGTTTCGGGCCATGCCGAACCTCGTGTCGCTGCACCTGCAGCACTGCCGCATCCGCGAGGTGGCCGCGGGTGCCTTCCGCGGCCTCAAGCAGCTCATCTACCTGTACCTGTCCCACAATGACATCCGCGTGCTGCGCACCGGCGCCTTCGACGACCTGACCGAGCTCACCTACCTCTACCTGGACCACAACAAGGTGACCGAGCTGCCCCGGGGGCTGCTCTCTCCGCTGGTCAACCTCTTCATCCTGCAGCTCAACAACAACAAGATTCGCGAGCTGCGCCCGGGCGCCTTCCACGGCGCCAAGGACCTGCGCTGGCTCTACCTGTCGGAAAACTCCCTCAGTTCCCTGCAGCCCGGCACTCTGGAGGACGTGGAGAACCTCGCCAAGTTCTACCTGGACAGGAACCAGCTGTCCAGCTACCCCTTGGCTGCTCTGAGCAAGCTGCGGGTGGTGGAGGATCTGAAGCTGTCCCACAATCCCCTGAAAAGCATTCCCGACAATGCCTTCCAGTCTTTCGGCAGATATCTGGAGACCCTCTGGCTGGACAACACCAACCTGGAGAAGGTGAGCTCCTGGCTGCAGGGCTCTGCCCCGGCTCCTTCTTCACTGCCAGGAGGCCCAGGGATCCAGGGCCACAGTTGGGCACCATCCCCTCTCCCCTAAATTTGCCTCTTCCTGTGGCTATCTCCAAGGTGAGGAGCTCTGCTACCTCTGTCCTCATCTTGTCATATTCTCACCCCAAATCCCGCCCTGCTGCCCCTGTCCCTGGTCTCGGCCACTGCCCTCCTAGGATTCCTACTTAGGAACAGAGCTGGGGCTGCCCTGGCCCCACCAATGGCCCCCAGGAGGCATGTGCAGGGCTCCCAAACCCCCTGCTGTGGGCAGCAGCCCGCTCTTCCTGTTGGGCCTTCCACCCCTCCTCCGCTGTTCCCCCCCCCCGCCCCCGTCTCCAGTAAAACTACCACCCCATAAAGGGAGGTTTGTTTACTGAGGAGCCTTCCAGAGGAGCTGGGCAAATCAGGCCCACAAAGACACCCTGTTCCTGGTGGGGAGTGTGCTCAGATGGGGTGGGGGGGCTGGGGAGTGAGGAGGAACACATACCTGAGGAAGACCTCCTCCATGCCTCCCAGAGGCCCTGATGGATCCCCCCATACCCACCCCCAGTCCACACACATACATTCCACTGCATTCTCAGGTCCATTTCAGCTGAGTGGGGACAGGGGGCCTGCCCCAGGTTGCAGACATGCACCCATGGTTTCTGTGAGGGGGCAAAGGCAGAACCACTCACCCCTGTTAACCTTTGGCTCAAGGACCCTAGGTATCTCCCCATAGGAAAGACTGGCCATGGCTCACCGTGTCCCAGACAACTCACTGCCCTTTGCCCACTCCGGTCACCAGATCCATCTCCTGGCTGCTCAGTCCTTCCTCCTCTGTGATGCCCAGCACCTGGCCAGGTGGGGCTGCCTTGGGTCGGAGTGGAATCCTTCCCTGGGACTAGAAAATCGCTCTGGTGTAGGGGCTCCGGCCAGGAGGTTTGGGCAGGGACCAGGGCAAGGTGGGGGAGATGGTCATCAGAGCAGTCTGATCACCAGGGAACTTCACACCCTTCTCTGGGCCACAGGCACAGAGATGAGGGCAGAATCATACCTGGACGGCAACCAGCCTTCATCTGGGTGGACAGAGTCTGCCCGAGCTTGCCCTTCTTCAGCCCCAGCCACTCCCCAGCAGAAGTCAGAGTCGCCCGTGGCCCACCATTGCCAGCGTGGCCTTTCAGTGGGAAGTAGAGCAGGGCAGCAGGGGCTCATTTGGGGCAGGGGAGGCCAGGCAGAAACTGTGACGTCTGGGACAAGATATGGGCACCAATAGAATGTTTCCTCTGGAGCCAGACAGCCTGGCCCAAGACTCCACCGAGGTGGCTCCACAAATAGTCTGGCAGGCAGTGAGGGAGCAGTGAGGACAGAGCTGGGGGACATCCCAGGACCCTGGGGGCTGTGGGGAACCTGGGCCCACTGCCCATCGCACCGAACACTGACCAGCTTCACTGTGTGCCAGCTTGGGCCACTGGGGCCAAACTCTGGCTGCCTCCCCAGCCCCAGTGTTTGTGCAGGAAGCATGGTGCCAGGGGAGGAGGAGCTGGATGTGGTCCTGCAGCTACTGTTGACTCCCTGGGCAAGGGACTTAACCCCTCCCCCGCCCCCCACCAATTTACATATTGGAAATAACACTACCTATCTCAAAAGGTGGTTGTATGGATTAGGTCATCTGAGACAACTTAGTCATACTGTGAAACTCCTCAAGGTGCCACTGCTTACGTCCCGGGAACGACCCTGCTCCTCTGGGGCCATAGAGATGGGAGAGGCCGGACACGGGCTGGGGTGCTCACTCGTGCCCACCTCCCTCCCTAGTTCTCTGATGGTGCCTTTCTGGGTGTGACCACGCTGAAACATGTCCATCTGGAGAACAATCGCCTGAACCAGCTGCCTTCCAGCTTCCCCTTTCACAGCCTGGAGACCCTCACCCTCACCAACAACCCCTGGAAATGTACCTGCCAGCTCCAGGGACTGCGGAGGTGAGAAGACCCCCGTGGTACCCCCAGAACACGCTCGTGTGATGGAGTAGAGACACACTGGCCCTGCACTAAGACATCCTGGGCATATGTCCTAGATCTCTACCTAATAGGTGTGGAACCCTGGGCATTTCCCGATTTGCATGAAGATGACAGTTCCAGACTACCTTAAAGCCAAGTCAACCTGGCCCCATGGCTCACTGGCCCTTCCTCCAGTACTCTTACTCTCTTCCCTACCCCAGCAACTCTCTGTCTCTCCAGGTGGCTGGAAGCCAAGACCTCCCGCCCTGATGCCACTTGCGCGTCGCCCGCCAAGTTCAGGGGCCAGCACATTCGTGACACGGACGCCTTCCGCGGCTGCAAGTTCCCCACTAAGAGGTCCAAGAAAGCCGGCCGCCATTAAACAGGTATGGCCCGGTGGGCAGGTCCCCCATTCCCTCTCTAGAGATTCTGGAAGTGAGGAGGGTGTCTCAGGATACTTCCCCACCATGAAAGGGCATGCAGACCCTCCATGTTTGCAGGGAGAGGAGGGGAGGACTGGGGCTCCCCCTCTAAGGGGGAAAATGATGCTGCCCAGGACCACCACCATTCTCTCCAAACACCGTCTAGGTTGTTGGAGTCCTGACACCAATCCTCGCCTCACCGCAGGTCCTGACCCAGCCGGTCCTGGTGACTGGTCTCTGCCTTCTGCCGGAGAAACTACTGATCCTCCCACCTCTGACCCCCACCTTCTCCCCACAGCCTTTGCTGATGCACAGAGCTGTCCACACCTAGACATGTCCTGGCAGGGGACTCGGGCACTGCAGCACAAACCCAGCTCCACCGGACGGTGAGAGCTTCATCACGCCTGGCCCCACGGCTACGGCTCCTCTCAGAGAAGCCGTTGCTGAGACCCCCCCAAGTCCTTTAGAACCGGAACACGGTGGCCATCAGGATGGCCACTCTTCCAGAATCCTCGTCTCTGCTCCCCTTTCCCTGCCATTTGGAAACAAACATCAGATCCTTGCCCCACCCCTTGCTTCTAGGAAGGGTCTCAAGCCCCTACCCCCAACTTTGCCAGCCCCCGCCTGCCAGGACACTCTAGCCGGACACTGGTGCTTTGCCACACATCCTCCCGTGCTGCATTTCTTCCCCAGATTTCTATAAATATAAATTTATGTATGTGTAATATTTACTCCCCTGTCACCTATCTCTGTGACTTGAGAGCTGCCGATTAGGTAAGACTGTTTTGTCTCACATCTGCTTTCTGGAATGACGGCCAGCCGGAGGGTCTTCCTTGGAGACCCAGGCTGGGCTCCTCCCCACTCCCAGCAACCTCTTCTTGCCCAGCCCCGTCCTCCACTCACCACCAGTTCCTTCATGTTCAGCTTGTTGATGATGGCTCGGATCAGCTCTGAGGATGCAGGGGACCCACCAATCACACCTGAATCAGAGAGAGGGCTGACACAGCTCCCACCTTCTCCAGGCCCAGTGGACCCTCCCTTCACCTACGGCCCTTTTTAGGAAATAACATTCCCTTCTCTCCCCAACCCCGGACCTATTCCTAGACCAGGCAGCTGGCCTTGGGCTGGAGTCTAGGGACACTGGGGATTTTCCTCCCTCCCACCCATGTTTCTACAGTGGCCTTCTTGCCCCTAAATGAAAGATTGGGCACGTATGTAGCTCACTGGGCCAATCCTGGCCTGCCACCCTCGGCCCCATCCCACCTCCACACATGGCTGAGATGTCATAACTTGAGAAGTCTGGCTGGTTCAGAATGTCCACGAACATTGTGGGAGTTCCGTACAGCAAGGAGCCTCTGTATGAGGGAGGTACATCTCAGAATCAGGCTTGGAAGTAGAAGGGAACTTCCTCTTCTCACCACCCCACCTGACCCTACAGTAAGGGCCAAGGCTGCAACTATGGGGAACAGGCAGGAGAAGCTCCTTGGAGGGAGGAACTGGTCCTCGCCTGGGGGTCTCCCACTACCCCGTCTCCATTTCTCCTGGTTGGAGGGAAGAGACATCTTGGAAAGGGATCAGGGCCCAGAAGTGAGGAATAGGAGGGTCTTATCAGCCCACAGATAGCTGTCCACTGATGCCCACCTCTCTCTGCTGATGGCCTCCAGCGCCTTCTTGCCATCAAAGACCGGAGAGGACAGGATGAGGGTGACCCCGTGCATCAAGCTCACCATTGTGCCTCCCACGGAACCCAGGCAGTGGTACAGGGGGCTGGGCAGGACCACCCGTGACTTGTCTGGTGGCTGGAGATGGAAGCAGGAGGCTGGGTCTATTGCAGGGCCCCCGGAAGCCAGTTCCTCTAGCCAGCGGGGGAGCCCAGCAAGCCCCCCACCGCCGGCACGGTGCCAGGGAAGCCCTTGCTGGGCCAGCACCCCCTCACCTTCTGGTGCAGTCTCAGGCGCTCTCCTATCATGTTGGAGTTGTTGACAATGTTGTAGTGGGAGAGCGTGGCCCCCTTGGGGCTGCCGGTTGTCCCCTGACAAGACAAGCAGGTGATGGCTTGGCCTCTTTCATCCCATCTCCTTCCCACCCTGGGCCAGTGCATGGAAGAGCACTGGACGGGGAGTCAGGAGACCGAGACGGCTGCCCCAGATCCATTCATTCACTCAGTACATATTCACAAAGATTTGCCACATGCCTACACGGTGCCAGGTGTTAGGATCCACAGAGGTGGCAAATAAGGTCTGTCCTTATGCCGCTCAGAGAACTCTGGGGCTCACCAGCACATGCCCTCTCTGGACCTCAGTCTCCCGATCTGCTAAATGAGGGGCTCTGACTGTGGTGGCTCAGTGCATCTGCCCCTGTGCTGGGGACAAGAGGGCCAGGGGAGGTGGGCGTGTGACGTGGACACCAGGTGCTGAAGTTTTCCCGGGCAGAGCAGACAGCTAGGGCCGGCCCCGCTAGAAGAGTGTTTGCTCTCCCCTGATCTCCTCTGCTGCCTCCTCCTTCTCGGGGGAGGGCCACATGACGGGCAAGCGTTAGTGTGCCAGCCTGGGCTCGGGACAGGAGACCTCTGCCCTACCGAGGTGAACTGGATGTTGATGGGGTCATGGCAGGACAGGAGCTGCTGGGTGTGCCGGAGCCGGGCCAGATTCTGCTCTTGACTGCCAGCTGCCACCACCTCATCCAGAAGCAGCGTCCCTGGCAGAGTGGCGTCCGCCGAGATGACTGTGGTCAGCTCTGGGAGCCTGGGGGTAAGGGAGCATGGTGAGAGTCGGGGGCTGAGGAAGGGCCCACAGAGATGGGGACGGGATGAGGGGGCCAGGAGGCTGCATGAGGCATGCCTCCCAATCTGGGACACCCCCACCTCTGACTCTTCAAGTGCCCCGGCTGGGCCTTCTCCACCTCTGGACAGATCTGCTTCAGGATGTTGTAGTAATGCTGGGTCTTGAATTGCCTGGGGAACACGAGGGCTTTGCAGCCCACCTGTAGGAGGGGAGCGCCCCACCACGGTCAGCAGGAAGACCCAGCCTGGGGATGTGGTGGCGTCCTAACAGTTGCTCTCCTGCCCACACACACCACCACCACGACACACACATGCACCACCCCCGACACACACACACCACCCCCAACACACACACTAGCCTGTCTGACCAACAGCCCACTCTTCCCACCCACCGTCTAAGGAAGGACAGACTCTGGGGGTCACTCCCTTGAGCATGGCCCCCCAGCCCAGTCAGCCCTCTATGACAACTGGAAGCCCCCTGTGCCACCAGCTGGCTCCCCCGCCCCCACCAAGGCTAGGAATGGGCCTACCTTCTTGAGGGCATACTCCACCTCCATAGCCTGGTAGGCTGGGTTCACAGACACCTGGTGGAGACAGAGAGGGTACATCATGTGTCCTGGGCAGACTCTGTCCCTCTCACTGCCCCTCCACTCTCAGAGGCAGCACCCTGTACCTTCAGGCTTCCTTGGTGGGCTTCAGGAGAAAGCACCAGCTGGTCTGAAACCAGCCAGGCACCGGTATGATTCTGGGGCCAAGGGTCAAGGGGGTTCCCCTGAATGATGCCCCCCCCCCACAGCCAGCTGTGCCAGGTAAGCCCCTCCTCACCAGAATGATGCCTGCCTGGGCCGTGGCCAGCTGCATGAGTACCCATGCGTAAGAGTTGGGTCCCCACATGCCCAGACGGTCACCCTTGCGGAGGCCAGTACTCAGGAGCCCAGAAGCAGCTTTGTCCACCTGGTATAAACAGGGCGCAAAAGGGTGAGATGCAGGTGAGCAGAAAGGGGCCCATGACTCGCCCCTTAACCTTTGGCCCAGGGGTTCACATCAGAACCACCTGGGAACAAGGGACAGGCAGATACCTAGGCCTCAGCAGATCTGGAGGCGGCTTGGGAACATGCGTAGTTAACCAGTGTCCCAAGAACGACTGATGCAGGAGGCACCTGGGCCACCTCTGCCTCAGTCCTGCCCTCCTCTCCTGACATCCCTTGGGGCTCTCAGGCAGCCCCAGCACCCTGCCCCACAGCTAGGCACCACCCTTGCTGCTCCACCCAGCCAGGGCAGCCTGGGGGCCAGCACCTGCCCGCTTTGAGGGTTCAAAGTCAGGACCCACCTCCTCCTTGAGCTGGGCAAAGGTCAACCTGATGTTTTCGTGGTGGACGACCAAGGCCTCTCGGTCCGGGACCCTCTGCGCTGTGGCATTCAGGCATTGCCCCACAGTCTTGTTAATGAGGTGCAACGTGCTGTGGCCCTGGACGTGGCTGAGGCCTCCAATGGGCAGGGTGGCGGTGCGATCCATCTCTCCAGAGCTGTGGGGAGAGGGGCTGTGGGCTCAACTGCACCAACCCAGGCGTCGGGCCACAGAGGCTGGCACACCCCGCTGGGAGGTAGGCTGCTTACAATGTGTGCGGGACACTCCAGAAGCTGTCTGATCCGCCCCATCCCCAGGGACCATCATCATTTAACTTAGGACCTGCTTCGCCCTTGGGAGATCAAACCTGGAGGCTGACGTCCTGTCGTTAATCAGAGAGAAGGTTCTTTTCCCCAACCTACTCCCCAGTTTCCACTCAGTGCCAGGGGCCTGGAGCCTTGGTGCCAAAACCCTGGAAAGGGAAACTGAAGTCAATCACGCTGATTTGACGAAGCAGGGAGGTGGGCTGTGTGGGCTAGGAATGGCCTCATCCTACACACCGCTTCCTCCTAGTGAAAAGGCCCCTGGGTATGTGTCAAAACCCACAGAATAGTCTAACACAAGGACTAAACCTTAATGGACTACGGACTATAGTCAATAATAACGTACCATACTAGTTCCGTAATTGTAACAAATGTACCACACTAATGCAGATGTTAATAGCAGGGAAACTGTGCCGGGGTGGGGTGGGGGGTGGGTATAAGGAACTCTATGTTCAATCTGCTCAGTTATTCTGTAACTCTAAAACTGTTTAGGGGGACTTCTCCGGTGGCGCAGTGTTTAAGACTCCGCGTCCCAATGCAGGGGGCCCAGGTCTGATCCCTGGTCAGGGAACTAGATCCCACATGCATGTCGCAACTAAGAGTTCACAGGCCACAACTAAGGAGCATGCCAGCTGCAACTAAGGAGCACACATGCCACAACTAAGGAGCTGGCGACCTGCAGCTAAGGAGCCCGTGAGCCGCAACTAAGGAGCACGCCTGCTGCAACTGAGACCTGGTGCAACCAAATAAATAAGTTAAATAAATGTACACTTAAAAAAATTAAAAAATAAAACTATTAATTACTAAAACTATCTAAAGTCTATTCATTAATTAAAAGCAAAAACGAAAAAAGGTCCCCAGCAATCCAAGTGTCACAGGCCCAGGGCTGCTCGTGCCCGCTTCGCTGCCCTGGGTGACAGCTGCTGGGCTCCCACCCAGGCCCAGGTGGGAGTGTGGTAGCTCTCAGACCCTGTGCTCATCAGAGAGGGCATGCTCCAGGACCCTTCCAGGATCCTTCCAGGCCTCCTCTGGGCCACCACTGGGTGGTCTGGGCCCCAGGGACCCTTCCTGACGATTCAGTCCTGCAGCTGCTGAGCTGAAAAGACCGAGCCTGGCTTTCACTGACTGACCACTTATGGCTTATGGGGAAGAATTTCTGGGAAGAACAAGGTAGGCAGGGCAGAGCGGAGCAAAACTGGTTTTCCCTGTAAAGGGGTGAGGAGACCTCATGTCGCAGGAGGGCGGGTCCCAGTGTGGGCTGATGGGGAGGCTGTCCTGACTTCAGCGAGGCGGAGCCACACATTGGGAAGCGAGCGAGCACTGGGCTGGAGTTGGGGGCTTGAGGTCTCATCCCAGGGGTACCACCCGCTGGGTGGGTGGCTGTCACAGACACCTTTGGTGTCCCTTGACATGTCTCCTCAGTGCATCTCTGGTTTCAGCTGCTGGGACAGTTCCTTGCGGTTCTGTCTGCTCAGGGACTCCCTCAAGTCTCCCCTTCTTAGCTGGACAGTTCTGGGAGGCATCGAGTCCCGGGGGGAAGACCCTGGTTGCCTGCACACACGCCATACTGACTTCTCTTCTTGTCTCCTCCACACTCCCTCACTCCTACTTCCTAGGATCGCAGATAAATCACCAGCACCCAAGTCCTTGCTCTCAAGAGAATCCAAGTTAAGATACCTGTGTCTTCATCCCTCTAGGCCTCAGCTTCCCCACCTATAAAGTCTGACGACTTGGATCAGTGGTTATCCTCAAGGGGATGCTATTTACCTACCTGGGCAATCTTCTCAAAGGGCTGTAGGGAGTCACCTAAGCCAGGTGTGCTGGAGCAGAAAACAGCCAGGTGTCACGGGCCTCTGAAGCCCTGCCAGCAGCCCACACTCAGGTTGACAAACCTAAAGAACTACTAAGGTAGTTCCCTGTGGTCACCATGACACCCCTCAAGAGAGACTGTGTACCCAAATCCTTCACTCACAGGCATACTGTGGAGGGCGTCCATTTTTGCCCCCTGGGAAACACATATGCTCTTTTCTTCGGGTTTGCCAAGGTGATAGGGGCAAGAGCAAGCATGTGGAGAAAACCTGCTTAAGAAGAAAGTCAACACAGAGGAAAGTAGGAGAGATGGAAAGAGACAGAGAGACAAAGAGAGACAGAAACAGAGACAGGAAGACCCAGTGACAGACTTAATCTTGCGATTGTCGAATACCTAGACCCAGTCACGTGTTAAGCCTACCTACCTCTGGACTTTTCACTTCAGTCAACAGTCAATAAATTCCCTCTTTCAATTTAAGCCAGTCTGGGGGTCGGGGAGGGGAAAGCTGAACTCCATTTGCAACAACATGGATGAACCTAAAGGACATTATGCTTAAGGGGAATAAGCCAGACACAGAAAGATTAATACTGCATGATCTCACTTATATATGTAATCTAAAATATGAACAAACAAACAAATTTAAGCCAGTCCGAGTTCGGTTTCCATTGCTTACAACTGGTGAATCCTAACTATATACATTTTTTGCGTTCAGTGGCTTACCACTGCCCTTGAAAGCCTGGCAGGCCGCTTCCCAACAGCCCAGCATCTGGATTAGAAGGCAGAGAAATACAGCCAGTATTAAACTGATCTCAGTATTAAACTGATCTCAGTATTAAACTGATCTCAGCCAGTTTAATGGTCACATTGTCAACAGATCATTAAAGGTGGGGAGCGGGGGCATCTGCCTGACAACACGGGCCCTCTTCTTCTCAAAATGACCCGGAGTCCTATTTTGTTTGGAATCTGGTTTTCTACACATTCACCATGGTTTTCAGTGGCTTCTTGGAGTGTCTAGTTGGCAAATCAACAGGTTGATTAATGTGCCCCCCCGCGAAATGCAGTTCAATTGCCCTGTGTATTATCTCCTTTATCTTCATGGTGGCTCTGATAGATGGTATGAGAGAGACCCCCAGTAGCCCCTTCTCCCTTAATAATACACCCTCAGATGTTCACCTGGCTATGGCCAGGTGGAATAGAGACCACATTTCCAAGCTTCCCCAGCAGGTGGTCTGGTCCAAGAATAAAGTTCTGGCCAAGCGGACGTAAGGAGAGGTCGTGAGTGCAGGTTCTGAGAAGAACCCTTAAAGAGAAGCACATCTTTTTTTCTTTCCCACTGGCTGTAATGCTGCCCATGACAGTTCTCTTGGACCACATGGTGAGCTTGGGCACCACAGAGCAACAGACAGAAGGGCCTGGAGTCTGACAGCAGGCTCTACCATGCCGGCCACAGACTGGCCATCTCCCAGAAGAAGAAACTCCCATCTCCTAAAACCACGGTGAGAGGGGATTTTTGTGATACACACGAAGCCAATTCTGAAAAATACAGGTGGGAATTATGAACTCTCATTGTACAGGTAAGGAAACTGAAGTGCAGAGAGGCAAAGTGGGCTGCCCTGCTGGTAAATAGCTGAGCCTGAAGTGGAGAGTTCAGTACCACTGCCCCAGCATTACAGCCTTGCCTGCCCAAGCCAGGGAGAAAGGATGGGATGGGTAATTCTCTTCTTTAGGCTCTGGATTTAGTCCCTAACTGATCAACAGAGATTGTCTAATCTCAATTCTATTTTTCCACAATTGTTTACTAATTGAACCCAAGAAACTGGGACTGCGTAGGGCAGGGTTGTGGTGGAAACAGGTTGCTCCTTCAGAGGATTGAAGGGTTCTAGAAACACATATCAATGCAATTTGCTCATAAACTTAAGAACCACGCATCGTTTGGAAAGACCGAGTGCAAACACCACTGATTCTACGTCCCTCCTTCCTCAGATACTCCCAAGCGCCTTGGTCAAGAAGGGTGGCCTCTTCTTTTTCTACTCTTAAACAAAGTGGCAGATACCCCCATTTAAACCTGAAAAAGACAATAAAGAGATTTGGTTTCAGGAAAAGTTGTTTGCTTGTTTGTGGAAAGTTTAAGGAGTTGGAGCAGGACCGCCAGGAGTCCCAGCTGCTACCAACTCAAACAACTAGAGTAAGCCTTTAGCTATGCGCGCTGGGTACTATAAAACGCCAGGTGGGAGTGAGTCAGCCAGGCGGGAGCTGGGAGGGAACTGGAGACAAGGTACAGCCCCACCTAAAGCTGTCCACAGAGAATGGGCCTGTGAAAATTCAGGCCCGGATCGGCTGCCAGATCTGATTTCATAAGAGAAGTCAGGAAACAAAGATTTAAAAAAAAAATAATTCCTTTGACCTTTCATCTTTGGCAACTAATGTGTTCACTGTTTTATCCTCAGTGCTTCACAGGGCCTGGAATGTAAGAAGTGCTCAAATGAATGACCAAAAGAATGAATTATAAATAATGCACATAACCCAATTAAAAATAAGCAAACAACTTGAATAGACTTTTTCCCGAAGAAGATATATGAATGGCCAACAAGCACATGAAATGCAAATTAAAACCACAATGAAATACCACTTCACGCCCACTAGGAAGGCTGTAAACAAAAAACCAAAATATCAAGTGTTGGTAAGCATGTGGAGGAACCGAAACTTTTTTTCCGTTGCGGAGCACAGGCTCCGGACGCGCAGGCTCAGCGGCCATGGCTCACGGGCCCAGCCGCTCCGCGGCACGTGGGATCTTCCCGGACCCGGGGCACCAACCCGTGTCCCCTGCATCGGCAGGCGGACTCTCAACCACTGCGCCACCAGGGAAGCCCAAGACTAACTTTTATGCAATAAGGCAGGGCTGCAGGCTGCCCATGAAGTTCATGTGCTGTCCTCTTGGGCAAGCCTCAGTCCTCAGTCAACACACTCACCCTTGTGTGAGACACAGCTCCAGCTAAATGTGCCAATGCATCTTCTAGCTCATGGCAGATGAGAGGCAGGCTCTCCTCTTCCATCTCCCTTGCACATCACCCCAAGATTCATTATTCAACCCAGCAGCCCAAGTACTGCTCACTGATCCACGCACCATGGGGCTGCATTCTTGCAGGGGTGGGGGGGGGCTCCTTTCCCTAATTTTCAGAAAGACACTAGGCTAGTGGTCAATCTGGGAGTAGAGATGGCAGATGGTTGGGCTGGAGGGGACAACTTTTAACCTGTAATAACTGTTTTATCCTGAAACAAAGTTATTTTTATGTACCCACAAAGATGAGTGACACATTTATACCAGCTACAACATACAACTAGTGTTCAAGAAAATGAAGGAGCTGTTGTGACAAATAAAACCCAAAGAGCACTAGTGAATGGTCATTTTCTTAACTGATGGCCATTTTAATGTGCAGTGGCCACCAAGAGCACGAGAATGACTATGATGTTGAAAGGTCCTCAGCAAAAAATAAGAATTTCGGGGGCTTCCCTGGTGGCTTAGTGGTTAAGAATCCACCTGCCAATGCAGGGGACATGGGTTCGTGCCCCGGTCCGGGAAGATCCCACATGCCACGGAGCAACTAAGCCCATGTGCCACAACTACTGAGCCTGTGCTCTAGAGCCCTTGAGCCACAACTACTGAGCCCACGTGCCGCAACTACGGAAGCCCACACGCCTACAGCCCGTGCTCCACAATGAGAGAAGCCACTGCAATGAGAAGCCCGCGCACTGCAATGAAGAGTAGCCCCCACTCTCCACAGCTAGAGAAAGCCCGCGCACAGCAACGAACACCCAACACAGGCAAAAATAAATAAATTTATGAAAAAAGAATTTCGACCTAAGTCTCTTAGGGTAAAAAAAAACACCACCTCAAAATAGATCACAGACTGCATGTAAAACATTAGAAACATTTAGAAAACAACATGGGAGAAAACCTTTAGGATCTAAGGCTAGGCAAAGTTTTTAAACTTGACACTACAAGCACGATCTATAAAATTAATAAACTGACCTCATCAAAATTAAAACTTTTCGCTCTGCGAAAGACCCGATTAAGAGGACAAAAAGATGAGATACAGAGTGGGAGAAAATATTTGCAAACCACATATCTGACAAAGGACTAGTATCCAGATTGCATAAAGAACTCTGAAAACTCAACAGTTAAAAAAAAAAAAATTCAACTGGAAAATGAGCAAAAGACATAAAGAGATACGTCACCAAAAAGGATATACAGGTGGCAGATAAGCACATGAAAAGTTATTCAAGGGACTTCCCTGGTGGCGCAGTGATTAGGAATCTGCCTGCCAATGCAGGGGACACGGGTTCGAGCCCTGGTCCGGGAAGATCCCACATGCCACGGAGCAACTAAGCCCGTGCGCCACAACTGCTTAGCCTGTGCTCTAGAGCCTGTGAGCCACAACTACTGAAGCCCGCGAGCCACAACTACTGAAGCCCACGCGCCTACAGCCCATGTTCTGCAGCAAGAGAAGCCACCGCAATGAGAAGCCCGCACACCGCAACGAAGAGTAGTCCCCGCTCGCCACAACTAGAGAAAGCCCGCATGCAGCAACAAAGACCCAACGCAGCCAAAAATAAATAAAATAAATCTATTAAAAAAAAAAAAAACAACAGTTCTTTGATGATATAATATTGGGGACCACAAGGTGTAACTGGGCTGCCCAGTTCAGTGGGCCTAGAAGCCACACCATCTCCATCACTCTCTGCTGGGATAGCCCCTTGACACATTTGTTAGACCTATTCTGAGGCCCCCACTTCTCAGCTTGCCTTTATGCTGCCACACCCAAGAGGTGAAATATTGAGCATAGGAGATCATGTCCTTTTCCCCGTGGTTATCAAGGAAAGCTAAACTGTTTAATGTATAACACACACTTTCATGAATTTTTTGTCAAGATTAATAGGTCACTCCTCCCAAAAGCAACCCTTGATTTTTGAGCAAAAGAAGATAGACACAAGAGTATATACTCTGAGAGTCAAGAATAGACAAAATTAATCTATGGAGATTAGAAATCAGAACAGTGATAGTCTCTGGTTGGGGAAGGGAACTGACTGGAAAGGGGCACTAGAGAAATTTCTAGAACTGTGCTGTCTATATGGTAGCCTAGTCACATGTGGCTCTGGAACACTTGAAGCATGGCTAGTCTGAACTGAAGTGTTCTGTAAGTGTTAAATACACACCAGATTTGGAAGACTTTATGAAATAAAGAATATAAAATACCTCCTTAGCAATTTTGAAAAGATTGATTACCTGCTGAAATGATATTTTGGCTATACTAAGTTAAAGAAAATATATCATTAAACTTATTGCCTATTTCTTATTACTTTAATATGGCTACTAGAAAACATAAAATTCCACATGTGGCTCACAGTATATTTCTACTGAACAGCACTGTTTTAGAGCGATAGACAAGTTCTGTATCTTGGGGTGTTGAGTAATGGGTGAATACATTTGTTAATATTCATCAAACTGCACAACCAAGATTTGTGCATTTTACTGTCTGTAATTATACCATAAAGTCCCATGATCTTTCCACCACCCAACATAACCTTCCTGAAGGAGTCCACAGCTTACAAAGAACGCAGACTACAAAGAACCCCCAAGGTAAGAGCTACAATGAAGATTTTGAGCAAGGCACTCTGTATTGGTGGAAGCTTCCTTTTTTTTTTTTTTTTTTTTTTTGCGGTACGCGGGCCTCTCACCGTTGTGGCCTTTCCCGTTGCGGAGCACAGGCTCCGGATGCGCAGGCTCAGCGGCCATGGCTCACGGGCCCAGCTGCTCCGCGGCATGTGGGATCCTCCCGGACCGGGGCACGAACCCATGTCCCCTGCATCGGCAGGCGGACTCTCAACCACTGCGCCACCAGGGAAGCCTGAAGCTTCCATTTTTAGCTCGAATAAAACTGATGGTGTATATGTGTTTTTGCAGAGAAAGTAAACAGGAAATTATTATTTGAGTCCAGTAAACTCAAGAAGACAGAGGACCTGAAATACTTGGGGTTAGGAGGCATCCATGCTGCAGATTTTCCCTTGGGCCACTGTTCGGGGCTCATGGGGAAAGTACACAGGAGCCAGGGGTGGAGGCTGATTCAGAACACCTGCCCTTGATGGCATCACTAAGGTGCATACAAGGTTTAGCTCTTAGCTTTCTAGGGTCAAAACCCTCAATGTTTTCTGTTCACTCATAGAGGACTAGAGAAAACCAGAGAGTCCAGAGGTTAGGAAGAGTTCATAAGGGTTTAAGCATAAGTAAGATTTCATACAAGTATGAAGGCTTCCTACTTCGACCACAGCCCTCTTGGATTCAGGGATCCAAGTCTCAAAGCCCAGCCTCCTTAGGAATCACAGAATGTCCACAGAAATACTGCAGAGTGCTTCTTATCCAAGTGGCCTATTTTACAAAGAAACCAAGGTCCGGAGAGGTTGAGAGACTTGCCTAAAGCCATACTGGTCGGGCTGGGCTTGCTTTCCTGTCATTCAGCTCCCAAACCGAGAAATACATGCATGCCAATGAGATTCACAGAACATCGTTCCTAAGGTAGAAAAACAGCTTGTTTATTTCTGAAGGGAGAGGCCCCTGGCAGAATTATTGGTTCCTGTCATTTATCAGGACACTCCTCTAGCAAGGCCCCTTTAAGAGATGCAATTACATCCTGTACTTTGGTTTGATCAGGGGGGAAAAAAAGCAGTCCTTTATCCCAACACTCAGCGTAATCACGGATGGGTCTGTCAACACAACCAGAGCAGCCCCAGCTTGGTTTAAGCAGTTACCTCTGCCAGAACGTCTTCCTCCTGCTCTCCAGACAAGGCTCTAAACGGTGGGTCTTGGGGGTCATTGCAGGAATGCGCAAAGCCATTGTTACATAAGTACTTTCTGTCTCATAACTCATTAGCACCAGGCTGCGGGTAAGAATTTTCTTACGCGACCTCATTTAACTCTCACTCTCACGACAACACTATTTACACATAACAAAAGTCTCAAGTTTAACTTAGTCCCAAAGCTACCAGCTAGAAAGTGGTTCTTTTGAACTTAGATCTGTCTGGCTCCAAAGTCTTTGTCTGTAGATGGAATAAATAAATAATGTGGGAGATGTTAGGAGGGCTTCCTACGCAGGGTTCAAAAGAGTTCAAGCACAAGCAAGAGTTTATATCAATACAAGTATACAGCCTTCATCCTTCAAACCACAGACCTATCATTGGAGGGATCAGGCTCAAATTCCAGCTTCTTTAGGAAGTCTTACCTAATCCCATTCCCACCTATCAGATTCTTCCCTGCTTTGATTGACACTCTCCTGGTAGAGCATCCTTACTGCCTTGAATCAGTGGGTCTATGATCCTTCCCTGCAGATCCCTTTCTGGCAAAGAAGCCACTGGAAACAAGTTCATTCATCCTTGTATCCTCCACTGCACCCTCTACAGCAGATTGCATACCTACTGTGTGCAAGGCAGGAGAGGTAACTAAAACCGATGTGTACCAGTCACTGATTACAACGTCCAAATTTATAGTTTATTTTCTATTATTACATTTAGACCGGAGTAGTGAGTAAGGATATCATTACCAAATCCCTTGTTAATCATCTTTGGTAGATTATGGGAAGGGTCTATTTTTCTATTGTGATTTCTACCCAAAACACTTCCTAGCTTAATATAATCCCCTCATATAGGGACAACATTTTATAGTTTCCAGTACTGGTCCCACCTGATTATAGGCATCCCCCTGGAGGGTGGTCCATGAAGCCCACCCATGCCCTTGCACCAACCATCAGCACTGAGTCACTGGAGCCCCCGCTCTGAGGGTGACACCTGATTCTGAGAAGCTTGAGCCACGGCTCTCTCTGTCTTTCCCAGCTCTGAATGTTCCCGACACCCTGGGCGCAGCTGCCTCACTGGCAGCCCCAGGCCAGCGTTAGAGGTCTGAAGGAAGCGCGCTTATTGGAGCTTCATCAGGAATCGCATTGGATTCTGCCCTCCTAGGCTCCCTGAAGCTCCAGACTAGACCATCTGCCTTCCCTGGGGATGGGGTTGTGTGGACAAGGGGAAGGGGGTCTGTAGAGCAATGGGCAGCTTCTGCTTTCCTTCTGGGGAAAAAGGCTGTGGACAACCCTGACTTTGATGGATAGGGGAATGTCCAGAAGATCCAGGGGCTCCATTTAGGGCTGGGCAGAGGCTGACATCTTGGTAACTGGCCAGAAGAGAACCAGGTGCAATGAAGAGGCCACTGAGGAGGGAATCCTCTCCTACCTTCAAATCACTTGAAATTCCTACCCAGACCCCATTTGGAGGTTCTCAGGTACCAACTCTGCCCCAAAGCAAAGGCTGAGAAGAGCAAGCCTTTGTCAATCCAGCATGTAGGTAGCATTAGTGACAAACTCCACGGTTAGGTAACATACTCAAGGTCACGCAGCTATAACCCAAAGCAGTCTGGCTTCAAGGTTCTTGCTTTTTCTTAACAGACAGAACTGGGGATCTGATAGGTAACAGGCATGGGGTGTTTGTCAGCAAGAAAGCAGGCTGTATGTGACCAGGTCAGAAAGAGCAGAGGACAGAAGCCCTGGAGCTTTCCACACCATGGCACCTAGAACACTGACTAGTGATCATCTTGACTTATCTTCTCCCTCACTAGACTACAAGTTCCCCGAGGACTGCGTTCTCTGGCTTTCATAACCACAATACCCGCCCTGTGCTTGACGTGACGTACGTTCTCCGGAACATCTGCTGAATGCTCGAGACTCTTGAGGGCTTCTTAAGGACAAAGTAGGTGCAAAATCAGGTCAAACCATCATAGTCAGTAGGTAAGGCCTCAAGCACAAGGGAGTGGCAGGAATGGGAGGGAATTAGGCCAAATGCTCAGGAAATCTTTCTCTGGACACATGGATCTCCTCCTGACAGAGTCAGAATTTCAGTGAGGCCTGGTGCCCCTACTCTGCAATTGTAGGCCTGCAGCATGTAAGAGACCTGCTTTGTTAACACATAAAAAGTCAAAGGTCAGGGGACTTCCCTGGTGGGGAAATGGTGAGAACCGTTTTCTTCAACAGAATCCCATCTGCTGACCTGCCCTGAGCCACTGGGTTTTCCCAGAAAATTAAGCCTAGTGATCTGAAAGCACTGCATGCTTTCTATCTTCAGAAACCAGCAAGTTCAAAATGTTGTGATCTTGGAGTTTTAGCCAAAGAGGAGGAAATTGCATCTCCCTCCAACTTCATTCCTTTTTTTTTTTTTTTTTTTTAACCAAGCAGTTCTCTCAGAGAACTTTCGGCTTCTCGTCACTTTTCCATGCCCAGACCTACACTCCACCTGGCATCCAAAACTGTGTCCTGACCTAGCTGGCTGGCAGGGCAGGCTCAGTGGTGCCCAGGCCTCCCCTTGCTGGGCGCTGAAGATAAAAGCCACCACTGATAACATCAGCGGGAGCCCAGCTCTGCTTAATCAACACACTTTCACATCTGTTATCTTACAGGGAGGTAACATTACTTACTGTGTTGCTGTAGAGGCAGCAAAACTACTTGGAAACACATCCTCCACCTGCCAGCCCCCATCCCACCCTCTGCATTGAGGACAGAAGAAAACAGGCCCGGTAGGTAGCAAGGAGCCAAGCGGTGTTTTAGGAGAGGGGAGACTGCTGAGCTTAGTGGCCTAGGGTGGACAACACCGGGTGGAAGATCCCCAAGTTTATCCCTGCAAGGGGTCCAGCTCAGAGGCAGTGTCCTGGGGACAGAGTACAGGCCTTGCCCCTGCCCCTCCCCCTCGGGACAGACCGCTAACGGCTCCCACTTCTGGCCATCAGTGTGCCCGCGAATGGACGAACCTAAAGTCCCAGACCAGAGCCCAGAGTCAGTGCACGGTCCCTGCCAGCCACCAGCCGCAGCCCCAGTCTGCGTGGGCCAGGCCAGCATTTCCTGTTGCCTAGGTGCCAGGTGCGGGGTACCTACTCTCCCGCGTGTGCCGCCCGGAGGTGAGGCAGCCGCGGGCCTCCCAGCCCGAGCGCGATCGGCCCCCAGCGAGGTTCCGCAGGACCCCCAAGATCCCCTCCGGGAGACGGAGCCCGTCCCTCTCCTCCCAGGCCGCGTACCTGAGGGGACGGACGCCCCACAACCCCACTTCCTGCCAAACCCGGGAGAGGCCGACCCGGGCCCCCAGCACCCACGGGCTCCGGGCGCACAGCCTCCCGACGCGCAGCATCCCGACGTAGACAGCCACGGCTCGCCACTCCCGCGTCCGGGCCCGAGTAAACTTTTAAGTGCGCTGAGGCGGGGCGAGCGCGGAGCGCGCGGGGAGGCGGGAGGGTCGCCTCTGCCTATGGGTTGCGGAGGACTAGGTGCCGGCCGGGCGGGGCGGGGCGAGGCGAGGCCTGCGAGGCTTGGAACGTGCGGGGCACCTTCCCCTTGACCCGCCGCCCTCCGCCTCCCACCCTGTTAAAACGGCCCTGGTTTCCTTCTGGATCCGACGTCCCCGGCCCGCAGCCCAAGGCAGGTCTCCCTTCCCAACCACCAGGGGCTTGGGTTTGGGGGCGCAAGAGCGTATTGATTTCCTAGAGGGGGAGCCAGCGGCGCGGCGCGGCGACGCCAGACGCGGCCGTCCCCCGAGCCGTGTTGGCGCGCGGGTCACGTGCTGCCCCCGTCCCCCCGCGGGTTGCCGGCCAGAGGCCAGGGAAGCCCGCGCGAAGCGCCCCCAGCCATGCCGGCTGGAGCAGAGAGCCCGCGGGGGAGGGGAGGCAGCTGGGACAAAGCGTGGCGCGGCTGAGACCGCTGCGGCCCGAGTGCTGGCTGAGGACAGACGTCAGCTTCAGAAGGGACTCCATTAACAAATGGAGGGGACCCCCACGTCCCAAACGTCAGCCTCCCATCCCTCCCCAGACTTCTGCCTTGACCTGCAGTGCACCCTAAGGTGGCCTCAGGCGTTGGAACCTGTCCACCAGCCCCACCTCCGCGCCCCAGGCACAATTCCTGAGGCCGAGGAGTGAATGAAAAGTAAACCTCTCTCTCTCCAGACCCTCCCTGTGGTCCTCTGAGGCCCAAGTGTGGTTGCAGGATGGAGGGAAGGTGACTGCCCATCTCTGGACCTAGCTAGGAAAAGACGCACTGGACAGCAGTGTGGCACGTGTGCCAGGTCCGTAGTGTCTCGCTGTAGCCGTGGCCCTTCTTCCAGAGGAGAAGGGGGAGAGCAATACGGGAAGGACCCTGGCAGGGTGGCCTCCCCTCTCCTGACCCAGAGGCAGTGATACACACTGGGCCAGGAAGAAGGGGTGGCTGAGAGCGGGGCTTGGCCTGAGAAGATCTCCGCCTTTATCTGGGAATTTTGGCTCAACCGAGGTTGTGAGAAGGAGACAACGCTGCTCCTCTTCATGAGCCTGAGAGTGACCTCGATCCCTCTGAAACCCTGGCTCCTGGGGAGGGTCCCCACACTTCAGTTGTGTGGGGATGGGCTTGCAAGGGCCTGCCTTCCTCATAGACTAGCTCACAGACTCTGATAGCCCAGCCCAGGGAATGTGGGGCGCTAGGGAGTATCCCAGGTCTGGGTACCAAGCCCTGCTTGGCAGACTCTGCTGCTAGCTTGCTGGGTGACCCTGGGTAAGTCATTTCTCCGCTCTGGGCCTGTGAAGTGAGGAGTGGATACTGAGCTTGCAGGCCCTTGCACTTTCTTTGCTAGTTTGAGGATCCTGGAGGGGGAAGGGTGGGATGAGTCCCTCCCTGAACTTTGCTCCAGACTCAGCTTTCCACACACTGGGCTTTCCTGACTTCCCAGACATAGATGTCGTGGAATCACAGCCACCAGTTTCAAGATATCTCCCCCATGCCAGGCTCTTCATGCCAGGCTCTTCAACGATGTTATCTCTGCCCTCACAATCAACCTGCAAGGAACAGGCATGCCTTGGAATGTGTCTTTGTTTTTATGGATAAAGAAATTGAGACCCAAAGCGGTTCAGCTACTTGTCCAAGGTCAAGGTGGGCTCAGTAAACACAAGCCAAGGCTCTGTCTATACTCAGTTTGTGGCTTTGGGCAAGTCACGGGGCCTTTCCAGCCTCAGTCATCTTTAAAATGGGACTAATACTAGCCTCACACAGAGGGCTGGGGTAATCACTGAGTACAGTAGCACAGAACTGGTACTCGACCAGTTTTCAGTGATGGGTAGTTTCTTTTTCCATCCTCTTCTTCCTCCTGTGTCTACACTCTGAGACCTTCCTCTGCGTTAGGTATTGCAAACCTTTTTTTTTTTTTAGGAGGAAGAATTACTTTTCATCTCTGCAAAGCCTTGAGAGCTGTGGTAGGCACTGGTTTCAAGGAAGGTGGGGAGGGCTGGGGGGAAAGAAAAATGGAAATGCCTGATGTGAGAGTTCCTGAGTCCAGGTAGCAGATCATGGTGACCAGAATTCTTGGGTCACTTTGAGGGAGTAGGTAGCTGGGCACATTGGCCGTCCATGCCCTCCAACTTTCCTCCCTCATCCGTCAACCAACTCAGTTCCTCATAGCTCCCCAAGGGGCTTCCTGCCTGATCCGAGCATATCTGCTTGTGCTGCACATGACTTGCATGACTTGCCGGGCTGGGGTTGGAAAGGATTCCCTTTGGACTTGAAGAGACATTTCTCCAAAGAAGATGTATGAATGGCCCACAGACACATGAAAAGGTGCTCAACATCACTGGTCATTAGGGAAATACAAATCAAAACCACAATAAGTTACTACCTCACATGCTTTAGGATGGCTACTATCAAAAAAACAGAGAACAGTAAGTGTTGGCGAAGATGTGGGGAAATTGGAACACTTGTGCATTGCTGGGGGGAATGTAAACTGGTGCAGCGGCTGTGGAAAACAGTATGGCAGTTCTTAAAAAAATTAAGAACAATTACCACATGATCCAACAATTCCACTTCTGGGTATGCGCCCAAAAGAATTGAAAGTAGGGACTTGAGTAGACATTTGTACATCAATGTTCATTGAAGCATTATTCACAATAGCCAAAGGCAGAAACAACCCAAATGTCCGTGGATGGATGGATGGATGAACAAGATGTGGTGTATACAACAGAATATTATTCAGCCTTATAAAGGAAGGAAATTCTGACTTATGCTACAAGGCTCAACCTTGTAGCAATATTTAAGGTATGCTAAGTATGAGAAGGACAAATACTATATGATTTCACTTATATGAGGAGTCTACAGTAGTCAAATTCATAGAGACAGGAAGTAGAATGATGGTTGCCAGGAGCTGCAGGGAGAGGGAATAGGGACTTCTTGTTGTAGGGTCCAGGATTTTAGTTTGGGAAGATGGAAAAGTTCTGGAGATGGGTGGTGGTGATGGTTACAAACAAGGTGAACGTACTACTACTTTTTGTTAAAAAGCCTTTTTCTTGTTTTATTTTCCTAAGACGGTGTACATGTTTTCTCTTAATAAATTTTTTTATTAACAGCCCAAGGAAGGCATCCTGACTAGTGGCATTGATCATTTACAGAGACTAGCATGTTTCATGAGGTTTTCAGTGGGTGCCAAGGGGTTACATAGGCCTGCAATCGGCCTCGGAGTCAGGTCTGGGAAGAATCCAGCTCTGCTGCCTTTCCTCTCAATGACCCTGAGCAAAGTTCTTTTCTCTGCTGTAATTTTTCAAAGCTCTCTGTTGTAAATGGCTGTTTCCAAGTAGTATATGAAAAATGTCTCTCTCAAAGAAATTTCTTCTCTGTAAGTCTGAGAGGGAGCTGTCTAATAAGAGATGCAGTAGTCATGAAGGAAAGGTGGGAAAAAAGACACTGCTGGCAGCCACAAAAAGAAGAAAAAGGAGGATGAGGGAGGGACTTTTACATAAAGAAGAAAAAGGAGGATGAGGGAGGGACTTTTAATTTTGAAAGAAGAGATGACAGTGACTTGATACATGATGCCTGTACTCTACCAATCAGATCCAGTAGCCAGTATCAAAAACAAAACAAAACAAACAAAAAAACAGGGCTGATAAAAATTGTTCTAAAAACGATGTTTCTGATTTTCTAGCTGAAAGTGAAAATAAGGAACTCGTTCTGAACTGCTGTGTAAAGTAAAATTATTTGACCACAACTGATGATGGCAGACACAGACAGTCATGATCTTAAACAATCAGTATTTTCTTGCTGACAACTCAAAATTGAAAAAACTAAAGAAACTGCAATCCCAGCGGCTGCCAAAAGTTGCGAAAGCCTTGCTTTCATAAAGAGTGTGGTACGAAAATCTTTCTTTAGACGATGTAATTTTAAACTTTTCTTGGGTCAAAGTCAAGAGCTAAAGTCATCTGTCAAGACTTGAATAAGACCCAGTGTTATCAGACCAAATCTAATTTATCTTCCTTTACTCAATCATTGGTTCAACAGACATTCCCTGAGTGCCCACTAGGTACCAGGCACAAGGCTGGGCTCTCAGGCTGCAGATACGAATAAGACAGGTGGGGGCTTCCCTGGTGGCACAGTGGTTAAGAATCCGCCTGCCAATGCAGGGGACACGGATTCGAGCCCTGGTCCGGGAAGATCCCACATGCCGCGGAGCAGCTAAGCCCGTGCGCCACAACTACTGAGCCTGTGCTCTAGAGCCGCGAACCACAACTACTGAAGCCCATATGCCACAACTACTGAAGCCCGCGTGCCTAGAGCCTGTGCTCTGCAACAAGAGAAACCACCACAATGAGAAGCCTGCGCCCCGCAACAAAGAGTAGCCCCCGGGGCTTCCCTGGTGGCGCAGTGGTTGGGAGTCCGCCTGCCGATGCAGGGGACACGGGTTCGTGCCCCGGTCCGGGAAGATCCCACATGCCGCGGAGCGGCCGAGTCCGTGAGCCATGGCCGCTGAGCCTGCACGTCCGGAGCCTGTGCTCCGCAACGGGAGAGGCCGCAGCAGTGAGAGGCCCGCGTACTGCAAAAAAAAAAAAAAAAGAGTAGCCCCCGTTCACTGCAACTAGAAAGCCCGCGTGCAGCAGCGAAGACCCAATGCAGCCAAAAATTAAATAAATGAATAAATAAATAAATTAAAAAAAAATAAGACAGGTGTCTGCTCTCAGGGAGCTCACTGTCTAGTAGAGAACACCAACCCTGAGACTGATGGTGGCATGTGGTGTGGCCAGTGCCATGGGAGAAGGGAGACAGGGGACAGGCACCTACCCCAGGTGTGTCACCGAAGGTCTCTTAGAGGTCTGAGCTGAGTGAGTAGTGTATTAGTTTCCTAACACTGCTGGAATAAATTACACAAGTTTAATGGTTTAAAACAACAGAAATTTATTCTCTTACAGCTCTGGAGGCCAGAAGTCTGAACTGAGTCTTGTGGGACTAAAATCAAGGTGTTTGCAGGGCTAGTGCTTTCCAGAGGCTCTGGCGAGAACTCTTCCTTGTTGCTTCCAGCTTCTGGTGGCTCCAGGCATCACAGGCATCTCTGCCTCCTTGGTCACATTGCCTCCTCCTCTTCTATGTCCAATCTCCCTCTGCCTTTCTTATAAGGACACTTGTGATTACATTTAGGGCCCACATGGTTAATCCTAAAAAATCTCTCCATAGCAAGATCTTTAATTGGGTTACATCTGAAAAGTCCCTTTTGCCATATAAGGTAACATATTCACTGGTTCCAGGGATTAGGACGTGGCTAACTTTGGGAGCCATTATGCAGCCCACCCCAGATAGGATTGGGAGGCGAAACTGTGGACGGCCAATGGGATGTTTATAGGGGGAGAGTATATAAATGGGAGTGTGGAGAAAGTATACGTGAAGGCAGGGAGCACATACATTCTGGAAGTTACTAGTATTGTTATGGGAGTGCTTTTTTGGGAGTAGTGGGAGGCAAGGCGGGGCCTTATGAGAGAGGCAGGCAAAGTGTATAATGATTACGGATTTTATTTCCAGCATGTCCTTAGCTGGCAGGTGGTATGTGGTAGGTACTCAATATATTTTGGGAGATTTGAGTCAAATGAATGACTCAAACAAGTTATATTCTTAGGATGCCTACTATATATTTGTTGGAGGTATAAATAGAAAAAGAATCTCCATTTGGTGGTATTCAAACCCTATGACCAATAAGTGAGGCCTTTCAAGGCCTAGGCAGTATGTCAGGATGCTTCCAGATGCTCGTACCATGACCTGAGCTAATCCATCTTGCCACTCTGCCGCTTTCAACGTACAGACAATGTCTTCTTCCCTGATGGTCTCACCATGGCAGTTCCAGGCATCACACACAGACAGAATCAGCAGAGAAGCATAGCAGCCTTTGATTAGCAAGGAAAGCCTTTCTCTTGAGCTCCCCAGCAAACTCCCTGGGGTTCGATCATTGTTATCCCTGCCAACAATTCGAATGCAACCAGGGCGTGGGGTAGCCATAGGGCATCAGTGGAAAGAGCTCACTTTTGGTCAGGGTGATCAGGCAAGTATTTCTGGAGGAGGTGGCATCTAGACTGCGCCTTGAAGGATGAAAAGGATGGTGACAGTGGAGAGGGAGGAAAGGGCATTCTAAGCTGAATGGCATGAACAAAGAGGAGGAGGTGGAAACATACAAGGGTTGGTTGGTTTTACAGGAATTATTTTTTAAAGTGCCTTCTAGGGACTGAGAACTTTGTGTATTTTTTCCCATTTAATCCTTATTCAAAATATAGCTTCCTCTATAGGTGGAAAATTTATGATTGAGGAAATCCAGGATTGGAGAGATTCTGTGATGTGTCCAAAGTTGGCAGAACCAGGACTTGATCTCAAGTTATCTCCAACCTACGGTGATTTTATTCATTCATTCATTCATTGTTTATTTATTTATATTAAACTTTTCTACATTATAATTTATTACAAAATTATAATACATGTGCCTTGTAACCGATGTTCAAGGTAAGCAGTATTAAAAGTGTGTGTATCCCATACCTTTCCCAAGCTCTCATACACGTGTAGACATATGTAAATGTTTCTTCACCTCTCCCTTTATGTATTTTTTCCAAAAAATGAAATCATCCTGGAAAATGTATGAAATCTGAATAAGGTCCATAGATTGATAATAGTATTGATCAGTATTAACTTGTTGATTTTTATAACTATCCTGCGGTTATATAAGAATTTTATTTGTACTTGGGAGAGACACACTGTTGTATTTATGGATGAAGGGATATCATGTCTGCAACATACTCTTAAATAGTTCAGAAATATGTGTATATTTCTGTAGTAAAGTGTTAACAGTTGGGAAATTTGGGTGAAGGGTATCCAGGAATTCTTCCTTCTATCCTTGCAACTTTTAAGTCTGAAATAAGGTCAAAGTTTTAAATTTTTTAAAACTGAGATCATGCCATGCATCTTACTCAGTGACTTGCATTTTTTGCTTGAGCATATACAACAAACATTTTTTTTCCAGGTCAATACATGTAGCTCTATGAATTCTCTTTAATGGCTGCATAATGTTCCACAGTGAGGTTCCATTGTGTAAATACATTCTAATTTGTTCAACTACTCCCCTTTTGATGGATTTGACTTTAAATACAATGTTAATTATATATTAAGGACTCCTGTAAGTTTGTATCTGTTTCCACACTCTCTATGTTTTTCCATTGATGAGTGCCCATGACAATGCTATACTCATGGTGACAATAGCCCCCCTCATGGCTATTTTTTTAATTTCATTAAGTGTTCTTGGCAATTCTCATACACTTACCCTCCCATATGAATTAGATTTTTTCCATCTTATATGCATTTTAAGATCACTTTTACCTAGTTCTAAAAACAAAACAAAAATCTTTTTGGGGGCTTCCCTGGTGGCGCAGTGGTTGAGAGTCCGCCTGCCGATGCAGGGGACACGGATTTGTGCCCCGGTCTGGGAAGATCCCACATACTGTGGAGCGGCTGGGCCCATGAGCCATGGCCGCTGAGCCTGCGCGTCTGGAGCCTGTGCTCCGCAACGGGAGAGGCCACAACAGTGAGAGGCCCGTGTACCACAAAAAATAAATAAATAAAAAGTCTTTTTGGGATTTCTAATTGCAATTACTTTAAATTTGAAGTTCACTTTGGGACGGACTCATTTATAGGAACATGGTTTATCTCTCTACATGTGGAAGTATTTAAAGCAAATCTATGTAAATAAGTAAGCTATATATACAGGGATCATGTGCCTTAAAAAGCTCTTTGGGGCCTTTTTCAAGGGCTCTCTGAGTCTGACTTTTTTTCAGTCCACCTCTGGCTGTGGGTTGAAGCATGAAAGGGGCCAGCTGCCCTCAGAAAGGTTGACGTCACTGCATGGTACCATTCAGCTCTTTCCTGCATGCATCTCTCCGTGGGTCCTTGACACACTTTCCCATTTTATTATCTCCGTTCGACAGAAGGCGAAACAGAAGCTTGGAGTGCTGGATCAACCTGCCAGGATCGCACTGGACCTAGCAGTGGCAGCGCTGGCCTGATGCCCAAGGTTTTTCCAGGAAGCTGCTGCCTCCTGTCCTGGTCCTGAGCTTTGTCTTCTCAAGGCCTGTGCTACCTGTGTCCTCTTCGGCAGCTGCTCAGACAACCTCACTATCCTGACACGAGGTGGCACTTCGTTTGAGGAGCCGCAGTGCAGGGCTAGTCTATCGTTCCTGAGCAAAAAGCTGTCAACAGATAACAGGCTTCACTTTCTCATGAAGCTGTGGTCTTCCAGCCCCAGGGAGTGAAAAAATCTTTCTCAAAGTGAAGAGCTGCTGTCAATTCCTCACTCTGCTGCCCTGCTTCCCTGGGCTGCATCTCTGCCTGTCTGAATCTGACCCATTCTTTTTTTTTTTTTTTTTTTAATTAATTTTTGACGTGTCGGGTCTTCGTTTCTGTGCGAGGGCTTTCTCCGGTTGCAGCCAGCGGGGGCCACTCTTCACCGCGGTGCACGGGCCTCTCACTGCGGAGCACAGGCTCCGGACGCGCAGGCTCAGCGGCCATGGCTCACAGGCCCAGTCGCTGCGTGGCATGTGGGATCCTCCCAGACCAGGGCACGAACCCGTGTCCCCTGCACCGGCAGGCAGACTCCCAACCACTGCGCCACCAGGGAAGCTCCGTCTGACCCATTCTTCAAAGCCCAACTTAAATGCCACTTCCTCCATGGAGCCTTTTCTGATTTCTTCCTTCTTCCCAGGCTCCTCCTCCCTGCCATGCTGGGTATGACCCACCTTCTTCCAAATACACTCACTTGCTGTGACTGTCCTTAAAGAGATAAATAGTTGACTTCTCTGAGCCTTAATTACTTCCCTTCTAAAACTGAAATAATATCTGCCTTTTATATCTGGCTGTTATGAGTTAAAAGAAATAATATACGTAAGTCACAGTCCTAGGCACACAGGACGCTCTTACATATGTTAGTCTGGTGTTATCACACTCAAATGTACACCCGCACAGCCCTGCACATTCACACGCAGATTTTCTTTGTATGTGTTAGGACCCTTATTCTTTCTACCTTCTATAATAATTATGTGTGTAGGTTCCTGGGGTGGGGGTAGGGAAATAGGGTGTAGTGAAAAGAAACAGGATTTGGAATAAAAAATTTGGGTCTTCCCCTCAACCAGCTGTGTGACTAAGGTCATGTTTACTTCTCCCTGAGTTTCTTCCTTCATAAAAGAGAGATAACAAAAAAATGTGCTTCATAGTTTCTTCATGTATCAATACATTATCAGAATAAGACTGGTGTATATGTATAGCTGATTCACTTTGTTATAAAGCAGAAACTAACACACCACTGTAAAGCAATTATACTCCAATAAAGATGTTAAAAAAAAAAGGATGCTCAAGGGCTTTAGAGATTGCCAAGTGCTAATGTATTGTTACCCAATTGCTCTTGTCTATTTCCCAGAAGCCTAGAGCACAGTGCCTTGCTGGGGATGGGGAGGGGTGCACACAATGATTTGTTAAATGAGTAGGCCATGGCACTGACTTCTTTTGGTCTTCATAATTCCCCTCTGAGAGAAGTTTTAATATCCCCATTTCAAAGATAAGCAAACTGAAGCTTGGAGTGGGTAAAGTGCCTCATTCATTCATTCAACAGACCCCTGAATGAGCAACTACCCTGCATCAGATTCTGGGGATACAAAAACAAAATCTCTGCCATCACAACGTAGAATGGAGGAAAGAGACATAAAGGTAAGTATAGCACAAGGTGGATTATAAGTGATAGCTAGTATTTATTGGGTACTTACTAAGTGCCAGACACTGCTGTAAGCTCTTCATGTGTTTTACTCCTTCCATCCTCCCCAGACTCTATCAGCCAGGTACCATTGTTATGCGTGTTTCTCCTGTGTCCATAGATGAAGCATGGTGATTGCTTAAGGATTCATAAACCTCAGGGAAGTTTTCCTGAAGGACTAGTAATTAGCTAGGCAGAGAAGGTGAGTGGAGAAGGCAGGGCCATTTCAGGAGAGGGAAAGGTTTGGAGGCCACCTACTGGAAGCCTCCACAGCATCCCAGGCAGGGGCTGGTCAGGAGGCTGCAGGAGCACGCAGGGCTCAGTGTAGAAAAGAGAGTGGTCCATATCCTACAGGTAGTTATTTGAAGGGTTTTAAGCAGAGGAGAGACTTGGCTAGATTTTTAGAAAGATCATCTGGGCAGCTGGGTGGAGGTGGATGGAAGGGAGAGAGACTCAGAATAGTAATCCAAGCTCAAGCTGATGGTCGCCCGGACCAGGGCTTGGGGCAGTGAGGAGGAGATGAGAGAGAGAGGCAAAGTTTTCCGGATCATGATGGTTTGGGGATTGTTAGAGGACAGAGAGCAATTTTGAAGGACACCCAGTTTCGGCTGCTAATCCAGGGGGATGGGGGAGATCTGATGAGGTCAGTTTTGGATGGAGCCCAGGTCTTCTGGCCCCCAGTCTTTTCGCCTCCTGGCGCTGCCAGCGACGACTGCCCGCGGGCGTGCTCTCCCAGCACCAGGGAACACAGCTGCTCGGCTGGCGACTGAACTCGGAGCCGGAACCTCACGCTCCCGGCGGTGGCGGGCGATAGAGGGCGCTCCCGCACACGCTCAGGCCGCTCTGGCCCAGCCCGTCTCAGTGGCCGCGGAAGGTGACGTGGACACGGAAGTGGTCGTCGTCGTGGCTGCACCGGTGGGAACGGGGCGCAGGGCTCAGAGGGCGGCTGGCGGGCGGACGGGCGGCGGCGGTCTCGCACCTGCGGGGGCCGGGGACGCAGGCTTTGTAGGTTGGGTGCGACGAGCGGCTTCTTAGCCCTTCTCTTGCCCGTCGGAGCCGGGACTCGTTCAGCCGGCGTCACCATGACCAAGGCCGGTAGCAAGGGCGGGAACCTCCGCGACAAGCTGGACGGCCACGAGCTGGATCTGAGCCTCAGCGACCTGAATGAGGTCCCGGTCAAGGAGTTGGTCAGTACAGTCCCGCGAGGCCCAGGCGCCCACCCGCGACTGGCGCTGGCCCCTGCGTTGGTCGCCTTCTTTCGCATGCCTCAGTCTCCATGGCTTAAAATGAGGTGGGGGGAGTGGGACTAACTCCCCGGGGGAGGCCGCGTCCGGCCCCAGTTTTCTTCCTGGGATGTACACGTGTCACTTTGGCACAGTTCCAGAAGATGGGAAGGAGCTGCTTGTCTGGCTATGGGCTTTTTACGGGTCAGGAGTGAATCTCCCCCCCCCCCCCCATTTCAGGGGCTTTCGCAGCGCTCAGCTCCTTGCCCGACCCAAAGTAGGAGCCCTCAGAGCGCGATTGCTGGATGTATTCGGAGAATGAATGAACAGATGAATGAATGACTTGGTGCAAGTAGGCCTCCGGTTAGACCTGGGTGTGGCCCAGACCTGGCTTTTCTTGGAAGCCAGAAATCCCAGCTGGCTGCCCCAGCCCTGAGGCATGCTTCCTTGAAGAATGTGACATCTCACTGCTTGGTTGGCAAAGTCTCTTCCCAACTCTGAAACTGGTGGGAATCCGCACCATCGTGGCCCACCCCTCCACCCGCCTACTCCCGTACCCCCAACCGGGGAAACAAGCCTGAGGCCCCAGGGACGTTACAAGACTAGTTTGTTGCCAAAGTGGAGTTAGATGGTACATCCCTGCTTTGCCCACCTGGTTCCCCACCCGCATCCCCCACAGTAGCCTCCCTTTGGATGACCTGCACTTTCCTCACTGCCTTTAACGAATTATATTTGCGTTTGGCACTTGGCCCAGTCTTCTCTCTGCCTTGGCTGTGTAGTATGGAGGTTAGAATGGGATTCCCAGTTCACATATCAGCTTCATTGCTTAATAGCTGAGTGCCCTTGGCAAGCTTAGTTATCCTTTAAGCCTAGATTTCCTCATGTATAAAATGGTGATAATTATTCCCGTCGCATAGGGTTGTTGGGAGGATTAAATAAGACTGTAATGTAAAATACTTGGCAGGTAGCAAATGTTGATGCATGTAACTGTTACCACGGTGTACTTCCCACTGCGATATCTCAGACTTCTTTAGGTGGTCAAACTTCATGCTTGGGACTTTGACATTTGGAAAGTCCACGTTGGCCCAGTGTCCTTAACTGATATTTGCCTTCTTCCCCGCCCCATGTTTCAGCACGGCCCTAGAACTGCTGTCCGAAACCTTTCACTCCAGGCCTCCGGTTGGGGCAGCATTGCCCCTGGGAGAACGGAAGGGTCAGTTTTGCTGAGCCTCTCCATCCCAAACCCCATGGGAAAACGGAGCTGGGTTGTGAGGGCCTTGATTTCACTCTGCATTCACTCACTTACTCATTCATTCAGGTACGAATCAGCCAACGGGTATATTGAGTGCCTGGCAGACCCTGAACTGGAGAATATGGAAATCACAGAGCTATATTAGACACAGTCCCTGCCCTGAAACCTAATAAGGAGCAGTGCTAGAGAGAATCTTAAAAGTGCTGTGGAGAATTTCTGAGAATCTGGTCTTTTTTCCTTGGATATTCCCCAGCCACATCCCTACTGTGCATTCTTCTCTAGGTCTTGGGTGACTGGCTCATTTTTCCTTTCGTGTCTCCAGGAACATTATACTTCAGTGCTATTTTTTGTTTTTAAAGGCCTTTTTTTTTTCCTTTGTTGAAAAAAAATTTTTTAACATCTTTATTGGAGTATAATTGCTTTACAATGGTGTGTTAGTTTCTGCTTTATAACAAAGTGAATCAGCTATACGTATACATATATCCCCAAATCTCCTCCCTCTTGCATCTCCCTGCCATCCTCCCTATCCCACCCCTCTAGGTGGTCACAAAGCACCGAGCTGATCTCCCTGTGCTATGCAGCTGCTTCCCACTAGCTAGCTATTTTACATTTGGTAGTGCATATATGTCCATGTTAAAGGCCTTTTCTAATCATGGGAACTTTCTGTGGAAAATGCTTCATTAGCAGATGTCACTGAATTGTTCCATGTGTTGATCTGACATTTTGTTCTCATTCCCTTTCCTAGGCTGCCCTCCCAAAGGCCACCATACTGGATCTGTCCTGCAATAAACTGACTGCTCTACCGGTAAGACTGGCAAGCAAGCATGATTCCTTCTAGAGCCCTGCTGCTTCTCCTTCCTGTCTGGGGGAGTTGTGTCATAAGGCATAATTTCAGGATAGGCCTGCAGGCAGGCTACCACTAAAAAGGGCTAAGCCCTTCTGCACACACGGCTCACGGCTCACCACCAGGAGCTATGCCTGCCATCTCCATTTTCATTCGAGCTGGAGCAGCTAGTAAAAGGTAGAGTCAGGATTTGCGCATAGGTGCCTCTGACTTGGGGCCTCCTGGACTGTTACATCACAGTGTGTGAGCCCAAGGCCAAGGTGTTCTCTCTTTGGGTCCTAGTCGGATTTCTGTGGCCTCACACACCTGGTGAAGCTGGACCTGAGTAAGAACAAACTGCGGCAGCTGCCAGCAGACTTTGGCCGCCTGGTCAACCTCCAGCACCTGGACCTCCTCAACAACAGGCTGGTCACCCTGCCTGTCAGCTTTGCTCAGCTCAAGGTAACAATTCATGACCCAATGTTTCATGGCCAGGTGTGGCAGAGGCCTCGGGGACTGAGGGAGTGTGGCTGTGAGAGAGGCCGAGAGGAATACCACCTTGTTGTCACAGCCTCAGACGGCTTTCCCTGCAGCCGGAACAGAGAAGGGCTTTCTTTCTGCTCGTTTTGTTCCACTTTGAGGGGCTCTTTATGTGAACTCGGGCTTACCAGGCTCTCTGCCCCATCTGTTTAGAGTCTGAAGTGGCTGGACCTGAAGGATAACCCCCTGGATCCTGTCCTGGCCAAGGTGGCAGGGGATTGCTTGGATGAGAAGCAGTGTAAGCAGTGTGCCAACAAGGTAAGCACGAGGCTCCCCAGCGGCTCCTTCATACGTTCCCCTGGGACTTGCCTCTGTCGCCTCTTGTTTTCCCCTCCCAGGGCACCCATAGCTGTGTCTTTTTTTTTTTTTTTAAAGAAGATGTTGGGGGTACGAGTTTATTAATTAATTAATTTAGTTTTGCTGTGTTGGGTCTTCGTTTCTGTGCGTGGGCTTTCTCTAGTTGTGGCAAGCGAGGGCCACTCTTCATCGCAGTGCGCAGGCCTCTCACTATCGTGGCCTCTCTTGTTGCGGAGCACAGGCTCCAGACGCGCAGGCTCAGTAGTTGTGGCTCACGGGCCTAGTTGCTCCGTGGCATGTGGGATCCTCCCAGACCACGGCTTGAACCCGTGTCCCCTGCATTAGCAGGCAGATTCTCAACCACTGCGCCACCAGGGAAGCCCCAAATAGCTGTGTCTTTTAAAGCACGAAGGTCTCTGAAAATGTCTACTCTGAACCTGTCAGGCAAAGGCACCTTTGTTTCTCTCTTTACAAGCAGTAGAACAATACTGTCTTCTGCTCTACTGCAGTACTTCTGTTCCTAGAAATCAGGACCTTGCATGATCCAACACTGCACTGTTGACAGTTGTTTATATGGAGCAAGAGGGTTAGGCACTGTAGCCTTTCTGAGTCACAGTTATTGAATTTTGATAATAAAGGTGTTGTTAGTATTTGTAAGTTTATACCTGTAAACAGACACATCCTGGGCACATCTGGCATTTGACTTCAGTTGAGTCATCTGACAGGAGGAAGGAACTAACTGGCAGCCTGGAAGGCAAATACTGCCAATAACCTTGAAGGTGCTTTGCATTGTTTCTTAAGAACAGCACTGTACGCATCTCTCAAAAACTCTAGCTACAGTCATTTCTTCCCTCCAGCTTTAGAACAGATTGCTGCTGCTTCAGCTGAGCACCAGATGACTGACTTGGCTATGTTTAGGGGGCGTTGTGAACACAAAAGAGTTAACTTTAAATGCTAGATTAATGTAAGCGAAATGTGTGAATCTCGGGAGTAATGGCCTTTCTTTTCTTATCGTTAGCTCAGGGCTTCTTAGATAGTCTCATCATCTGTGTCACCCACTGTTACAAGAAACCAAGCACAGCATCAGTGCATCCAAGAAGCCAAGGCCACAGTTTGCCCTCAGCTGGGAACAGTACAAGTGATCAGTGAATCCTGTTCTGAAAACTCGCTGCTTTAAGAATGTTGTCTCTTCTGAAGACTAACAATAGCTGCCATGGCCTGCTCTTCCTCTGCTGTGCATGCTTTGCATGTCTCATCTCATAGCCCTCATGAACCTGGGAAGCAGGCGCTACTTCTGTATCTCTGACCCGAGAAGCCCTCAGTATGCAGCACCTTTCACTGATCCATTTATTCATTCAACTAATACTACATTAAACCAAAGTTGCTGACATTCCAGTTTTTGACCTACAAAAATAACTTTTGTTGAGTGTAAAGGTCTTTAGTATTCACAGATATTTTCCAGACAAAGCTCCGGGGAGCACGGTGCGTTGGGGACGTGGTGAGAAGCCGCTCCGGCACCGCTGCCCTCCTGCGCACACCTTTAGGCACGTACAGGAGTGGCGTGGGCCAGTCAGAAGGAGGTCACTTGTCTCCAGGAGTTAGTTTAGGTCTCGTCAGTTCTGACCTCGTGGGTGCATAGTAACTAATCAGCTTGGCACATAGAAAAGCACCTTTTAAAAATAATTGGTTAGTTCAGCAGTAATCACCAGGTGCCTACTACCTGCTGTGGACGGGGATAGGTAGACAAAAGCGACCCTCCAGGGGCTCTAGAAGAGCCTCTCCCATTTCGGACTGGGCAGTGTTGTCAGGTAACTAACTCCTGACGTATTGTAGCCAAGCTAAAAGGGGCGGCTCTTAAACGTCCAGGTTCTTTATTTAGCCAGTTTTTACCCCCTAAAGCCAACTGAATGGTTGGTGCTTATATAGAATTCAGAGTTCAGGGTGAGACAGGGACTCTGAACTTGGGCCCCCTCTCCACATCACGCTTGACCTTCCTCCAGATCCTGCAGCCCCTTGTTGAGCGGCCATTTTTTAGTAAGCTTGACCCTGGAGAGGTGCCAGCTGGCGCAGGTCCTGGCTTACTCGGGACAGGGTTCCTTGTGGCTTTAAGCCAGGCTCTTGGAGGGAGTGGCTTTTGCAGACCTGCTCCTGTGTCCCTCTTATGATAGATGTGGGCATGTCTGAAGTTTCCATGAAGTAAAATAATTACATTTGAATACATGTCTGTCCTGCAGGTTGTCTAGTGCAGTAGCGAAACAGAAAATTAAGACAATTTGCTGTGTTCATTTAGAATACTTGAGCTTTTCTTCTCTTATTAATGCAGTCAAGCAACAGTGTTCATTGAGCTCATAAAATGCCTTTCTCTTACAGCTCTCCTGCCTCTGTGCACTATACGTAAGAGGGACAAGCTCTGGCCTAGGAACTCAGCAGACGTACACGCTCAGCTGTGCTACTTTCTAGCCATGTGACATCAGAGCCTGGGTTTTCTTCCTTATTTTTACAATGGGCATCCGGTCAGTTGCTCATCACACCTGTATTGAGTGCTATAACTAGCTAAATGCTGTGCTCACCTGCAGAGCTAAGGACAGTAGTCCCTAACCCTTAGGGAGCTTACAGTCTAGGATTGAGATGGATAAGAAAACTCCCACGAGTGGGAGGAGGGGAGCCTGAGGCAGCCAAAAGAGGTCAGGAAAGTGTCTTAGAGGAAGTGCTGTCCTGTTTAACACAAAAGTTGCTGGGAGAATTACATGAAGCGATTGTAGATGGCAGGACTCTCTAGATTCCAGTTGGCACTGTGTTTCACAGACTTCTTTCCTGACCGCTTTAGTGAACTGGGCTTATATGGCTCTTCTCTGGCTAAGGTTGGTGCAGTGAGGACACAGGATAAGGTTAACTTCATTAGCTCTGCACAGCTTCCAGGGCCTCTGGTGATCAGGGCTCCTGAAAAGAACAGTCTCTTTTTTGAGACTCCCCACAGTGAAGACAACTGCGTTGAGTAGTTCAGCACCCTCCTCTCCCTTTGCAGGTGTTACAGCACATGAAGGCTGTGCAGGTGGATCAGGAGCGAGAGAGGCAGCGGCGGCTGGAAATAGACCGAGGTAGGTGGCCACCCGCCTCATGCTTGAGGAGCTAGGATCCAGGATAGGAGCCGTGCAGAGCAGTGGGGAACAGCGTGGTGGTAGATGGCAGCATCTCTCCAGTCCTGGCTTCTCCACTGAGCCCCACAGTCATAGTCAACTGCTTATCTTTCTGTCTGCTTGGAGGGTTAATAAGTATCTCAAATTAAACATGCCTAACCAGATCCCCTTCAGCACCTTCTGGTGTCCCCCCATAATGGGAAATCACTATCCCTTTAGTTATTCAAGCCTGAAATTGGGAAGATGTCCGTGATTGCTTTCTTCAGTTACTCTGTTACTATGTCTAGTCTATCAGCAGTGGCAACTCCAGTGCCACCACCGCAGTCAAGCCTCCAGCCGGTGGACTGCCACAGTACCTCCTAGCACCATGTCCTGGCTCCATACTTGTGCCTTCTCCACACAGCAGCCAGGGAGATCTTTTCAAAACACAAATCACTTCTGCCGCTATTTGCTTAAAACCCTCTCATGGCTTCCAACTGAACTTAGAATGAAATTCAAACTCAGTAACATGGCCAACAAGGCCCGCCATGACCCAGGCCTGCTTGCTTCTCCGGCCTCGTTCCACACACCAGGGAGAGAGTGCAGTTACCGTCAGCCACACGATCCTCTGTTGTTGCTTGAACACACCAAGAACTGTCTCATCTTAAGGGCTTTGTTGGTTTCCTTTTCCCTCAGGTCTTTACGTGGCTGCCTACTGGCTGCCTGCTGGCTTCATGTGGTCCTCATCTGTTGCCCTAGGTTAACCTTAACCTTTTCAGAACCACTCAAACGAGAAGAGCCAACCCACCTGCCACTCTCTGTCACATCCTCAGTTATTTCCTTTATGGCACATATCACTGTCTTTTTCCCATTTGTTCACTTGTTTATTGTTTGTCTCCTTCTGTAGAAAGCAGATGACTTAGGCACTAGAGCTTGACTTTTCTTCACTGCTGTATCCGAGCACTTGGAACAAGGCCCGGCACACAGTAGGTGCTCTGTTGACGAGCCGGCTGACTTCTGAGCCCGCTTGCTGGAGGACTCCTGTGGTTAGAGGGACACGTGTAGTACTGATTACAGGCGGCCCCTGAGATTGGAACCCCTGAGTTGTGACCATTCCCTGTACACGCATGGCCGCTGTGCTGCCCATGTTTACTGTGACCACTGCTGCTTTCGCCTCTGGATGGCACATGTTCTCTCGAGGCTGGGCAGAGTGTGTTCTTGGCATTCTTGGTGCTCAGCTGGAACTTGGAGCTTGTTTGTATGTGGAAAAGCAGTGGAAAGCTACAGTGATAAGAATAGTACTATTGAGCTCCATGATAGTTCAAATAGGCTTTTGAGCCCTAAAAGGACATTTAACCACCATTTGTGGCATTCTGGCTTTGGAAAAATGTGCTTCAGTCTTCCAAATAATTTGGGAATGCATTTTTAGAAACCAGTAATTTGTAAGGTGGGTGCTGTATGTAAACATTGAGCTGTGGAATAAATCGGAATGTTACATAGACTCCTGAGTTGAAGTCTAGGGTACCCTCTGACAAACTAGTAGTCTTGTTTTTTCAGGAAAACATTTCCATCTTCTCTAACCTTGAACTTGAGCGCTCCCTTTTTCTTCCTGCCCTCCCCATGCCACATTCCTTTCCGAAGCTTGGGAAGATGGGACTCCCATAGAATCAACGCCTCCCTTGTTTCCTCTCCTCATAGTTGAGTTGTGCAAGGCTGTCAGCGGCTGTGTCTTCTGAATTAGTACCTGATTCTAAAGGAGCATCACACTCATCACCCATGCCTTTCTTATGCCCCCCACCCTTGTTACATCACCCTAATCTCTGCTGCTTGTGGCTAGGAATCCCTGAATAAGAATCCACTGAGCAAACCCTGAGAGCAGCTTATTGTATTTTAGGGAGGGCTTACTTCCCAGAGAGCAGAAAGACAGCTGTTGCCTTTTAATGTATCTTATGTGATCCACAGCATAAGGGAAGGGAGCCTGAATCCATAATCACTTGAGAAAGCACACTGGAGGTTTGTGGGAGAGAAGCCACTTTTGGGTATACTTTCTCATAGAGGCCGAGAAGAAGTGGGAGGCCAAGCAGCGAGCTAAGGAGGCTCAGGAGCGGGAACTGCGGAAGCGGGAGAAGGCGGAAGAGAAGGAGCGCCGGAGGAAAGAGTATGACGCCCTCAAAGCAGCCAAGCGGGAGCAGGAGAAGAAGCCTAAGAAGGAAGCAAATCAGGCCCCGAGTAGGTTTTTCTCTCAGTTGCAGGGTTCCAGGAGGGGTGTGGTGGGGACATGGCTTAGGTTTCCAGGCATGGCTGAGTGAGTGAGCGAGTGAGCGAACAAGCTTGCAGACCTCGTCAGGTACAGCATACTCTAAGGCCTGGGAGTAACTCAGAGGGTCCACTTACGGGGAATGGGGACCCTCCTACTGCCCCGAATGGTTTGTTTCCCCAGTGTCACATGCTTATGTGCAGGTATTTGGGTCAGATGTAGCTTAGAACGTTTCCAGAACAGGGAGTTGCACTTTTTGTAAGGGTTAGATTCTAAAATCACCCAGAAAGGTGAAGATTGCATATGGTCACATTACTCTTAAAAGTCCCTGACGTCATCCAGGAAGTGGACTGAGCTTTTGAGTGTGTGCTGCCGTCTCAGTGGTGCCAGCACTGCCTGTGATTTTCTTTCCCAGCTGGACCCGATCACTCTGTGTGGTGAACACCAGGGGAATCACTTGGCCTGCATTCGTGGAGCCATGTCGTATATAAAACACGTTAGTGTTTTGCCTGAATATGTCCCGTTGGATTTGTGTAGCAATGTGACTCGATGTATAAGGGAGGACCGTATATCCTCTGGGCCAGAAGGGACACCTGAGGGAGAGGAACCCGAGCAGGGAAGCTCTGTGGGGAGGGAGGCCTGCAGGGCCTGTCCCTGCTTGCCCCTGCTAGCCTTGAGCAAGTCGCCCAACCTCACCACCTTTCTGTTGCCTTGTGTAAATGAGGATCATACCTCCTTACAGATTAGTGATGGGATTAAGTGAGAAAAACCTATGACAGGATCATGTAGTTCTTGGAATGTGGGTGTTCAGTCAGGTTTTTAAAAAATTTGCCTAAAAATCTCAAAACCATTTTTTCTTCAATAATTATATTCACTGCAGACAATTTCTTTATATATATCAGAAAATGGCAATCACCTGTAATCCCCTGTTCCCAGCATTAATCACTGTTACCAATATGGTATACTTTCTTGCAGGCTTTCTTCTTATAATAAAAACATTAACAATATTCATAACTTTTGAACCCGTTTCCCCGAATGGGCAGCACTCTACCCACGCTTGATGCCTCCTGATGGGCCCCTCCCCTTGGTCCTAAGGGGCCCGGGTCATCAGCATGTTATGGAGAACTTAGGACCCTGGGGACTGTGTGCTAAGTGAAACATCCAGAATGAGATCCGGTTTTGAATCTACTCCCTGAGATCCAAGGGAGAAAGAGTTCATGTTTCAGTCTCTGCATAGCAAAGTTTTTAAGAGCTCAGATGGTCTAGAAAACGTGTTCTCCTCAGGGCTGGGGGAGTTTTCATCAGAGCAGAGGGGTGTAAGTGGACGTGCACGGAGACTAGCATCGACTGCAGAGTGTGCGTCCTTAAACTGACTGGACTTTTTGCCTTCTGTGACTTTGTCCCTCCAGAATCTAAGTCCGGCTCTCGGCCCCGGAAGCCAGCACCCCGGAAACACACTCGCTCCTGGGCTGTGCTGAGGCTGCTGCTGCTGCTGCTGCTGCTGTGTGTGGCTGGCGGGCTGGTCGCCTGTCGGGTGACGGAGCTGCAGCAGCAGCCCCTCTGCACCAGCGTGAACACCATCTACGACAGCGCGCTCCGGGGCCTGCGCAGCCACGACATCCTCCGGTGGGTCCTGCAGACCGATTCTCAGCAGTGAGCTTGTCCTCCACACCTGCTGCCTCCCAGCCTTGGAGCTTGGATTCCTATGGAATTGGGTTCTGTTGGACACACCTCTTTTTAGTGTCAGACCTACCTGCCATCATCACATGGCTGCCGTTTGGTACTTGAGACCTCCTCTTTGTAAGACTTCTTTGTTCCTTAGTCAGGGTTCCCTGGTGGAATAAGGAGAAACAGGAGGTGGGGCCAGTTACCTGCATGCTTAAAAGAATAGGCTTGGGGTGGGGAGAGGACAAAACATAGCCTTTTTTAGTTGTTATACAAAGCTGTATAAAGGCAAGACTCATTTCTACTAAAGGTCAGCTGTCACTACATTTATACTTTTGTGTGTCACAAACCCTTTCTTTCATTCCTCCCTGGGGAGCCAGGGCAGATCAGGAGGCAGTGTGTTATTGGGGACTAGGGGAACACCATACTCAGCAAATCTAGTCTAAATTGGGGGGGAGGGGCATACCTATTTTTTAAGGACCTCAGACATTCAGATATTTTAACAGTCATACAAAATCTCAGGCTGTGACAGGACTTCCAGACCATCCAGTCCAATGTAACACTTGTAGACAGGGAAACTGAGGCCTTCCATGACTTGCCTATGGTCTCCTAGCTGGTTTGAGGCAGAACTGGATTCCCACCCTGGTATCCTTTCTTCCCATCATTTTGCCTCCTTTATCGTGTACTGAGAGAACAAAACTTACACCAGAATTGTCTCTTGGCTGGAGTATAGAATCTTTCACGGGAAACAGATTCATGACCCACAGATAGAAATCTCATAGCCATGAGGGTCCTGGGCAGCTCTTGTAGAGTCCTGCGGCACTTTATGTGGCTTCTATAAAATGGGGATGGTCCAGGCTCCTGGCGTCAATTTGAGAGCATTAATTCCCTGATTGCCAATAAACAAGAAGGTGGACCCTTGCAAAGCCACATTGTCTGTGACAGCTCTCTTACATAATCGGTGTGACTAAATACCTCATAGGCAACCTGAAAACTAAAGCTTCATAAGAGACTGAGGTTTAGAATTGATTCTAGATATAACTACACAATGAAGGGAAATAAGTAGCATCATGGAGTTTAAAAGTGGTACACTAACGACTTGCATGAATAAGGGCAGAACTGTCCATTCTCTTGTCTGCCAGACTCAGCATTTCTTGCTCTGTGGCCTCCTTTGCCTCCTTTCACAACAGTTGGATGAAGGGATCAGAAATGGCCGTCACGGTGCTCATTCACAGAAGACTCCCGATTCCCCAGGGAGAGCAAGAACCTGTCATGTCCAGAGACAGAGTGGGGTCCGTCTTTTCGGCACTAGTGGCCCATGGATAAGACTGACACTTGTGACCGTCCTGACAGTGGAAGAAAAGACTTGTTCTTTTCTCCCTCAGGGAGAGCTCTGCTGCGTAGGCCCACACCTTACCCAGAATCACTACACATTCCTTTAGTCTTCCTCCAAGCTCCAGAGCCATTGGTACAAATGCTTTATTGAAACTAAACACATAGTACATAAAATGAGATTAAGAGAATACAGAAGTCAGCATAGTGATCAGACCTCCCCCGTTCCTTGGCTGCCTGAGGCAGCTTCCGTGGACGGGAGGAAGGCGGGAGCACGTCCAGCCTTGTCAAGCAGCCCGCCGAGGGCAGTTCACTTGTGACCTCAAGATTTGACGCTGAGGTTCTTTTGGATTTTTACAGTTATTAAATACGTGTCTGAGTGGTCTGTCTCTGTTCCTTTGTATTTTGAGGGCTGGCTGGGGCAGGGGTCGGGGTGGTTTGTACGTGGCAGTTGACTTGCTGGGAGAGGAAGGCAAATGTGAGCATCTCAGCCTCTGCCCCAAGCTGACAGGTAGGGACACTATCGCAAACAGCGACGCCCAGGAAAGCCTGTTGTGGGCAGGACCCAGGCTGTGCTGCAGGAGATGCTTCTGATCCCTGCACTGTAGTCATGCTCTGAGGTCGGGGGGCTGGGGTGGAAATGAGCTTTTCATCCCTGTCCCTGAGGGCTGGCATCAGTCTGCACTGTCTAAAGAGAGATCTGGCTGCAAAGCGGTCATCTGAAGGTAGATACGCCTGGAGAGCTCTGGTCCAAGACGGCGGGAGGTGGCTGTCACACCTTCCCCACGGCGCACCTGTATGTCTGCAAGCAAATTCTGGCGTTCTTGCTCAGAAAAACACCGCTTATAAGCCTGAAAGTGGTAAATGACCTGTTAATACCATACCACCCACGGTCATTCCTCATCTGTGAATAAGGGACGGGAAGCTTGGGTTGGGGGATGAGAACCGTCCTCCCTCCCTGGTCAGTGTTGACTCTGATCTCAGACCCGCACTGTTGACTTACAAGGCATTCCTGGGCCCTCACCAGTGCTGTCCATGGAAACTGGGAGCCCACTAAGGCCACAGTGCACTGGGCAGTGACCCCTGGAACGGCATACCTGGATCAGGAGCTGTGGGGAGGGGTAGGCGTCCACAACGGCACTGGCCATTTCCAGGCTGACTCGGTTCAGCTGCTGAATCTGTCTCCTCCAGACCACTGCAAGCCCCCTGCCAGAGCGGTCCACCTTTGCCCCTCCAGCCCAGTCACTCTCCGGGCAGAAGGAGAAACTAGCTTGATCTCGGAGCTTCCTGCAAACAGCACAGTTGAGCTGCAAGTCGCATGTTACTGTGCTGCACCTGTCCCCTTACCTAGGAACTTAAAAACCCTCCACTGACATGGGAAGAGGTGGGAATGATGTTCTACCTGGCCAATTTGAATGCTCATTCTGTCCCCTAGCAGTGCTAGTTGCCGATTCCCGTAAAAATGACATCTATTCATCAAAAAAGAAGTTACCGGGAAAGTACGAGGCTCTTGCTTGCATTGAGATTGGGGTATCTTGATCGGGGAGGCAGTGTGCATGGAGGTTAGCGCAGAGCACTGGGTATCAGGCAATTTGGAGTCTAGCTTTGGTTCTTCTGATTTGCTAGGAACTTTGACAAGTCGGTCTCTTTAGGCCTCAGTTCCCTCAGGTATAAAATGAGGGACTCGGATTGGATTGTCTCTGAGGAATCACTGATTTTAAATTCTTACTATGAACAGCCCTTGAGCTAAGTAGGCTAAAAAATTGTTTTACAAGGGCTTGTTTCATTGTGACCTGACCTGCAATGACTTCTGGTAAGTTGGCCCACTGATAACCCAGTACCAACCTGCAGAACACAAACTTACACATAAGCTACAGGAGAACATTTTAAAGGGACTGAGCTTGGGGGCTCTTTCCAAGAATTCCCAGGGTTAGGTCAACTCCTTCTGCCTCAAACTTGAGTGACAACAGGCTAGCAGCAGAGTTCAGGGGAAGGGACATCATCTTTGGGTACCAGAACCACTGTAAAAGACAAGGCCAAGCAACCGAGCCAGGACCTGGGGGCACTCACTTGAAGGGCGCCTCAGCCACAGCCTTTGTGAACGCGCACGCCAAGTCGGCCAGCTCCTTCCAGCTCTGCACAATTCGAGCCTGGGCTTCTGTGTGTAGCTGCAGATCTACCAATGCCTAGAAACCCCAAAGCACATGGACTGGAAGGGTACGCAGAGGGTAGTTTGAAACTGTTCTCCTCTCACCGTTCACGGAAGCTGCACCCCAGCCCCTTGGCTCCCCGTTTGGCCCCTTCTCTCCTACTCAGTGCCGAGGTAGAAAGTAGTGTCCAGCAGGCATTTTACTCTTTATCATGGTGAATCGGGTTAGATGAGAGTGGGCAGCCACGATGCCTCAGGCAACAGAAGTTCTTACCTCTTCCATGTCTACCCTGGTCACCACAGCCGCTGTGCTGGCCTCTGGTTGTCTCTGCTTCTCCTTCTCCTTGGCCTGTTCTCCATTTGCCACCCCCCGTTTCCTTCTCCTTGGAGGATTCGGAGCCCTGGAGCAGGGAAGGAAATCAAAGAGCGGCAGCTCCAGGCCGAGCTCGGGCAGAAGAGGTGTGAGAAGACCGGACCAGAGAGTCCCACAGGGCTAGGAGGGATGCTATTTTGCAGAGGGACCCAGATCTGGGATGAATAAATTCACCCCCATTGGCCTAAGAGCTGCCCCTTTTAATGCTAAGTCTCGAGGACAAATCCAAACCTGAAGCATTTCTCCGGATCCACAATCACCAGTGACAGAGCTTTCCCAGCTGTCCTTGCTGTGATGTCAGTTACAAAGCTCCGAAGCGTTTCCTTCCCTTCCTTGGTGCTGCCCAGACTCCCCTGCGTGAAGGGGCAGAAATGCATGCGTGCCTGCTCCCTGCAGTCAGCCCTCCGCCCCAGCCTCAGCGCCTACCCCTCTGGCTGTGCCCACCTGCTTGAAGTTGTAGATCATGGACACAAACGCCTCTGCCAGGAGCAGCACCAGAACCATCGGCTCCTCCACCCAGTCCTCCTCTCCATCCTGTCAAAGGGCGTGGAACCCGGCAGAGGGAGGCAGGTCAGCAGGTGCTTAGCACCTGCGAGAGAGATCCAGGCCTTCTGGGTGAATGACTTCATCCCCATCAGCCTAGTCCACTTTTTTTTTTTTTTTTTTTTAATTGCGGTACACGGGCCTCTCACTGTTGTGGCCTCTCCCATTGCGGAGCACAGGCTCCGGACGCGCAGGCTCAGCGGCCATGGCTCACGGGCCCAGCCGCTCCGCGGCATGTGGGATCTTCCCGGACAGGGGCACGAACCCATGTCCCCCGCATCGGCAGGCGGACTCTCAACCACTGCGCCACCAGGGAAGCCCAGCCTAGTCCACTTTGCATTATCATTTTTCTTCTGGAATGAAGTCATGGTGGCAAGAAATAGTAACCCATAATCCCGTCCTTCCCAGTCCTCAACTGTTCAGCCTCAGTGCACGGCACCTCTGAGGCAGTGAGTAAGAAAGGAGCATTAGTGAGTTGAAACGGACTGAGAAGTAACTGCCAATATTTCTCTGCATTCTGAATAGGGAAATGGAGTGAAGGAAACTCTTCCAAAGGATTTGGAACAAATAAGTAACTTGGGCTTTGAGGGTAGATGCTAAGCTGAGTGGCCCTTACACATAGGTTTTGTGTGACAAAGATAAGAATCACCAAGGAAACTTCAGTCTGTGAGAGCACCTCTTCGTCGCCATACTAGGGCATAATCAAACACAGCCAGGGCCGCGTCACGGTCCACAATCCTACAGCAGTACAGTATTACAGAGTAGCCGTGAGCAGGGCTTGTGCGGAGTTTTCTGATTAGGTCCCTATAAGCAAAAGCCAAGACCCATAATATTGCAAAGCACAGGTGGGAGGAGCTCTGGGTTCTAGTCCCTCCCACCCCCCCAGCCACTACTCAGCTGTGATCCTTAACAAGGCTTTCAACTTCTCAGGGCCTCAGTTTCCCCACCTGTGATGTGGGGATAAGAATTTCTTCCTTCTAGGATGACTGCGACAGAAACGGGCGATTCCCCCCCACCCCCCAAGGGGCGTTTGGCAATATCTGGAGACATTTTCAATTGTCACAAGTGGACAGGTACTGTTGGCAGCTACCAGGTAGATGCTAAACATCCTACAAGGCACAGGACAGCCCAGCACGACAGGGAATTAACCAATCCAAAATGGCAGCCGTACCCGAGGTGGAGAAACCAAGTTAAAGCCGTTATCGTCCTGAGGTACGGCGCTGTCCCTTGTAGTTTCCTTGCACCCTGCCCACACCTTGGGAAACAGCCCCTTTACTAAATCCTCCTCAAGTTATACTCAGCTGAGTGTGCTACCTGCTTTCCTGCTGGAGCCCTGACTGATAATACATCCTTCAGAGTAAAAGCGTATTTATCCTGTAACTCTATGGAGGAGAGACAGCAGCCAGAAAACCCCTACCTCAGTGGACCCAGCCCTTCTCCTCCACGTGATGCTGCAAGGCACGGCCGGCGCCTCAATCACACAGCAGCACTCCATGGACTGGAGTGCTCCGAGGAGCTGGCCCCCACCTTCCATCTGTAAGAGCACTGCAACAGATGGGAAAGGGGCTGTCAGTGGGGCCCAGAAAGCAGTTCACCCAGCATCAGGTAAAGAAAGATGCCTGCAGGACCTGGATCCAGCAGCACAACGATATGCTTCAAGCATTCCTCTGGCCTCTGAGCTTTCAGCCTGTTAACCAGGGCTGCCTTCTTCTTCCTTTCCTCTTGCCTCTGGGTGCTTTCCTTCTGGCCTGCTTGCCCCCGCTGCTGGCGTCCCTGTGAGCCTCTCCTCTGGACCTTCTGATGATGCTTGGTTCTCTTCTGAGGTGGGGGTACCTCAGCATTTGTTTTAGTTACTGTCACGCTGTTGCTCTGGACAGAGCAGGTAGTTGGGTAGGCTGGCGGCTGATGGCTTGGACTGTCTACCACAGGGTCCTTGTTACTCGACACACACCTCTCTGAGGTGTCACAGAGAGGAATATCATGGATCTTTGTGAAGGGCTGGTTTTGCCAGTCACGTGATGCTCCTTCATTATTTTGATGATCTAAAACCCTTTTAACTGGGGAGCTGGAGTCCTCAGGGCTCAGCTGCTTGTGGGTCAAAAACTTACAAGTAAGTCTCTCAGCCAGGGGAGCAAATTCTTCCTCATCCTCACTTCCACTGCTTAGCACCCTGACTGGCTCTGTTCGTGTGACAGTTTCAGCTGTCTCTGGAACAGGTGGTGGATCTCTCAATTTTGGTGATGGAGGACAGGAGGCCTCAGAATCTGAGATGTCAACCACTACAATCTTCTCCTCCTTCTGAGGCTGCCTCCTCTTTGTTGAAGACGGTTCCTTCTTCAGAAAGGCAAATGTTGGCAACTCCTCAGACTCACTCTCACTGGAATCCAGTGAGAGTGATGACTTCTCTACAGCCATCAATATGTGCTATCAGATTAATTCCCTAAAAAGAAAAGAGAGATGAGACATAGACTGTAGCACTGAATTCAGTCCACTTGATGTGTTCTATGGCCAAGCTTTAAGGAAATAAATGATATGCAGAGAAAGAGGATATGGTCCCAACACGGTCAATCTGGAACTCAACAGCTATGTCTGTAGTCTAACAGGAAACCTTCTCAAATCCTTTCTAGGTCAAGGTGAGGTTTAAACAAAGGGGAGGTTACTATTAAAAAATGTTAATGAGGTACGAACAAGACTCAACACAACCTCTTTGCTGACCTCTGCATGTAAAATGGAGATACCAAGAGTCACACTTTTTTAGCTGAGTATGTGAATTTTGTGACTGCCTTCTTAGCAAAATATTTTCAAGGTTCATTTATGTTGTAGCATGTGTCAGTACTTCATTGCTTTTTATGATTGAATAACACCTCACCGTATAGATATGCCACATTTTGTTTGTCCATTCATCATCTGGTGGACATTCTGTTTGACTCCATTTTTGGCCATTTTGAATGAATAATGCTGCCATCAACATTCATGTCCTAGTTTTTGTGGGGATGTTTTCAATTCTCTTGCAGACAGAGCTAGGATTGCCAATTGCTGGGTCGTGCACAAGAGTCATTCTTTGAACAGATATTCACTAACACTGTAGGTGTGACCCGAGATGAGCCAGGTAACCTCTCTGGGTCTCTCTTTTTTAGTAAACTAGGGATAATAACATTACCTACTTTACAAGATTGTAAGTAGTTTAAAAAAAAAGAAAAAGCATGCATCTACAGAGCTTAGTAGAGTATCTGGCACGCAGGAAGCGCTCAGTAAAGTAAGCTGAACGACTAGGGAGACCTCAGCCCTGTCCCCGCACGGGCCTCGGTAGATTCTGGCAAAATGCGGGGGTCGGACAAGCGGGCCCATGCTGCGCGGGCTCCAAGCCTCTCCCGCCGACAGCAGGGCGGGCGGCTCGCCCACGCACCGCGGCAGAAGCGCCGGACGCCCCGGCCACCGAGCCTCTGCAGAGCTGAGCTCAGGAAGTAAGCCCTACCCGGTTCGCCCGCCCGGCAGCGCTCACCAGCAACTTCTCGCGTCACTCTTTCATCCGCCACGCATGACCCGGAAATAGATCTACGGTAGCGGAAGCAGATTTCTCAGACCGGAAGCGAGTGTAAGGCCAACATGGCGTTAGCTGTGCTGTCGCAGAGGACGCGGACAGCTGGTAAACGGCCGCCGTGGCGGTCGCCGGGCGAGGGGTGGAGGCGGAGTGGAGACCTTGCAGGGATCTGGGGGCTTGGAGGTCGTTCCCCACGGATGACCCTGGGGGCGGGAGGGGACTGGGGGGAGTGTGCGGGGCCCACGAGGTTTGAGGGGCGGTAGTCACTGGTCGTGTGACAGCTAGGGCGCGGAGCACGTGACCTTTCCCTGCCAGGCGTGCAAATACAGCTTCCCTAGGGGTGGGTGACGGTTCTCCGCTTCCCCTGTCTCGGTTTGTTTGGGTCCCATTATCTACAAAAATGGGTTACTGCTTTTGGCACATAGGCGCGCAAAAAGTTAATCTGTTCATTCAGCAGATTGAGGGCTTTGTGCCAGACACTGTGGTAGGTGTTGAGGATCTCAGCAGAGAAGATGAAGACATAGTCTCTACCCGCAGGACGGTTACTTCTAATAGATAAGCACGTAAATAAAATAGTTGTGAATTGTTGCAACTACTGTGACAGAAAGGGAAAAATATGTCTGTGTCTTTTTTTTAGGTTGGGTGGTCAGGGAAGCCCTCTGAGGAGGTAACATGTAAGTTAAGACCTAAAGGATGACCGGAGGCCTGGCTTTGTAAGAGAGTGAGGGGCAAGAGGATGACTCGACCCAATTTTCCATTTTGAGAAGCAAACTATTGCTCTTATGTGAATTTAAAGGGAGTAGGAGTGGAAATGAGGAAACCAGACGGGAAGCAGTAACAGTAGCCCTGAGGAGAGATGATTTAGTCAGGGTGTTAGTGTCAGTGAACTTGGAGGGAAATGGGTGGATTTGAAATACGTTTTGGAAATAGGATCCACAGAGCTTGCTGGTGAACTGGATATGTGAGATCAGCAAAGGGAAGGAATCTGCAGTGACTCTTTGATTTCTGCCTGAGCAGCTGTGTAAGCGGTAGCATCATTTACTTTGAGGAGGATGGGGAATAGGGGGAAGGGCAAAGATTCGTGAGTGAGGTAAGTTAGGTAAAGCAAAGTCCAGTTCCTGAAATTGAGTGAATAAATGAATAGGTGTTTAAAGGTAGGTAGATCCTGGTGCTGGTCATTTCACATGTTGTCTCTGTAAGTCCTCATCTCTGGTCCTTTGCCGCAGCTAGTCTCTGTTCTCATTAAAACTTCAGAAACCTAGGTTTTAGGAACTCTGAACCTGTAGACTCCAGGACCCACAAGCCTTCTGTAAAGACTCTGGCATGACCTTGATTAACCATAGCTGTATCTGGAGGCCTGAATGCTGGGACTGCCATTCCTGGGCTTGTCATATAGCACAGGGCTTCCATCCTGGTCATTATGAATTTTAGTTCACTTTCCCTTTTAAAATAAATACCATTGAGCACTTTGGAATGAGTCTGGAGAGGTCAGATTAACAAGGGCAGGGTGTCAGTCTTCTTGGTTGGACCTGTGCTTGATGGACTTGCCGAACAGAGAAAGGGCCCAGCCTTCTGAAATGGACAGGAGCCTGCGGGAGTCACCCTCACAGAGGCTGCCCTTTTTGTTTACAAGTGTCTGATGTGCAGTGGATGGGTGATGGCTAAGAAAGTGGTGGGTGAGGTCAAAGCAGGAGCCTCTCTCTGGGTGTCCTGTTGCTGGGCTCTGTGGTCTGGCCCCTCCACAGTGCGTTGAGCCTTGAGGGCATAATGGTGAGTGAGGCAGAAACAGGCAGCTCTGTGGTGTCCTCTTGCTGTCCTGTTTCTGTGGTTTTGTTTCTCTTCAATAGGACTGGATGTGTCAGGACCAAGGGCACATGGTGTTTATTTTTTTTCCAATAATATTTTACTCCCTCCCCTCAACTCTAGGCCACACACAGACAGCTCATGTAGTGCTTGCTTACACCATGGACAATACAAGAATGACTTATCCCCTGTCGTGGGGGAAAGCCAAGGACCTCAGACACTCCCCGAAAACCCACAAAGTCAAGTTCTGCTCACACATCTTCCTCACCTCCCCTGACACTGCCCCCTGCCACCTCTCAGCTTAGCAAATGACCCATTGAGGCAGAGAGAGAGTCTGATGGGGAGCCGCTCTGTTTGAACAACATTTCTGTTCTCTCTGCAGTTACCGCCCTGCTGAGCCCCCCTCAGGCTACAGCTCTTGCCGTCAGATATGCATCCAAAAAGACAGGCGGCAGCTCTAAGAACCTCGGTGGAAAGTCACCAGGCAAACGCTTTGGCATCAAGAAAATGGAGGGTAAGGGTGTGACCTGGCTTCCACTTTCCACTTAGCACCCTACCCTGCTGTCCTGGCGTTCCTTTGAAGAGCGGGCAAAGCACACAAGTGCCCTGTCCTGTACTCTCCATTTTGCTCACCAGAACATTTAGTTCCAAATTAAAGAAACAGAGGCGGGGTGGAGGGGCTGAGGAAGAGCAGATAGGTGGGAACCTTGGCCATGCGACTGGAGAGGAGGCTGCCGGGTGGGAGACAGGGGCTCCTTGTGTCAGACTGGGAGTTGGTCTTATCCAGGGGCAGGCTTAGAAGTTGGTATGTAGCATTTGGGCCAGGAAGGCGAGGGCTGCCATGGTTTCTTAGCAGTTCGCTGTGTTGCCTCATCGTGGGGGCCCAAAGGTAGCACACATGTGGACTTCTCTTCTAGGTCACTATGTTCATGCTGGCAACATCCTTGCGACTCAGCGCCACTTCCGCTGGCACCCAGGTGCCCATGTGAGTTGCTCTTCCCCCCCGCCCCCCATTTTTTCTTCACCTCTCCATGCTCCTGAGCATAGTAATTGTAACAGTTGCAATTATTGGGTGCTTACCAAATGCCAAGTGTCATGCTGATTCCTGGGCCTGCATTATCGTTTCATCCTTACCCCATCGCTAGGGTAGGTAGGTGTCATCTCTGTTTTACAGGTAGGCTGCCAGGAACTTAGAAGAAGAGGGGCCTGTGTAGTGACAGAGCTAGGATTTGAACCAGGTCTGCTTGACTCCCAAATCACTTTTTCGCTTTGGTAATAGCATTAGCTTGGTTCTCTGGGGTCTCCTTTCTAACCCCCAGTTCTTGGAAGAGGATATTTCTAGTGATTTAAGATATTTTTTTAATCTTGGGAAACTAATTTCAATTTATTCATTTTTTATTTTTAAGAATTTCTCCTTTGATTAAAGTTATTATTAGATGGCTGAAAGATAACTTGAATTTAATAAAATAGAATTCAGTTTGTGGGCCAGAAATTAGGTCCATACCAGGCAGGGATTTCAGTTTCAGCAAGTTGGTATTACTTGCTGAGGTAGGAAAGTTCTTTAACACAGATCTGTACTATATTCTTTACATTATTTAAAATATTAGTTTAGTTTCCTCTGTAATCAATTTCCTTCTGCCTTCTTACCTCTTTTTTGGCAATTTTAGTAGGCACAGAAAGACTGATAATAACCTATAATTATTTCAAAAATGCTAATTTGTATGTGAATTGATTGTATGTGTAGTAGCTTTATTTTTTTTAGAACTCGAGACATGCAGTATGTGGCTGTGTTAACTCTTCAGACTTAATAAAATAATGACAACAATAATAAAAACTAATATGTTGTGACCTGGGCAGTATTCTAAGCTCTTTCTGAGTATTAACTCATTTAATCCTCAAGATGACCCTATGAAACAGTTAATATTTATCTCCATTTTGCAGATGAAAAAAGTGAGATACAGTGAAGTAAATTAACTTGCCCAGATCACACAATAGTAAGTAGTAGTGCTGGGATTTGAACCAGTCTGTTCGTTTAATCAGAGAGATATTGAATAATACTGGGTAAAAATTGCCACACATGCAATCTCAAGTTCTAAAAGAAAAAAGCTATGACATGTATAGTTAAAAAAAAGAAAAGAAATATGTAATACACAGTTTATTTCATCTCCTTGCTCATATTTCTCACCTGAACATCAGGGTTAGCGATAGTACCGACTTCACAAGGTGAGAATCAAGTGAGTTAATGTATATAATAGGGCTTGGAACAGTGCTTACACACAGTAAGCGTGACATAAGTATTAGCTGATATCATTTTGTTTAATTAGTCTATGCATTATCCATATAGCGTTGAGCCTAAACTTTACAGATCACCATATAGATGAAAATGTATATCAGACTAGTGCTGTGTTAAGCCTCAGTGAAGCAAACTCCCAGGAGCAGTGATTAGAGACATTTTCCCGGGCCTGGTTTGGGCATCTATCCAGCGTGGCTTCTGGCCAGCTGCACAGATATGGGTCCAGGTATCAGCCCTGAGTAACCACCAGGATTGGCTGTTGGAGTTTTCTTTTCCCGCCTTTGTGATGGAGTAATTACCAAGCAGTGGGAAAGGGAACCTGAGGTGGAGCTTTCTGAATCCTCCCCTTTGGCCCCAGGGCCTGAATCTTTGTGAAGAATCTATCCTAGAACCCTGGGATGGACCCCCTGACTGTCTAGCTGACCAGGTCTGTGTGTTGCAGGTGGGGCTGGGGAAGAAGAAGTACCTGTATGCTCTGGAGGAGGGGATAGTCCGCTACACTAAGGAGGTCTACGTGCCCAGTCCCAGCAACTCGGAGGCTGTGGATCTGGTCACCAGGCTGCCCGAGGGGGCTGTGCTCTACAAGACTTTTGTCCACGTGGTTCCTGCCAAGCCTGAGGGCACCTTCAAACTGGTAGCTATGCTTTGACCTCCTGGTTGAGGCCTTTGGACAGAGACTGGAGCCCAGGTGACAGGAGAGGGTGGTACCAGACGTCATCAAGGGTTGGAGTGACGACAGGTCTCTCCAGGAAGAAGTCTGCTTGGTGGTGACTGCAGGAGACTGTGAAGTGACTGGCTGGGAAGCCCTTTGGGAGGCCTGACCTGGGGCCAAAAATAAAGTTAGCCGGAGTCGTGAGTCTCTGCTGTTTGGGGACAAACCTGGATGGAGTGGCTTCCTGATCCGTTACCCATGTTCTCAAGTGCACACAAGGGGGGGTCTCAAAGCAGGAAAGAGGCCTGTTGGTGCGGAAGTGAGAAGAGGGGACTTCATTTTGAGGAGGGGATCCCTTTAGCACCATCCCCCGAAGGGTGAGGAAGAGGAGTGCTTGTGCTTGAGGGTCTTCCTGCGCCTTCCCCTCCTGGATCCCACAGAAGTCGCTGGGGAAGAGTGGGCGGGGGGCGACCAAGGGACCAACAGAGGAAGCCAGTGTGGTCATGTTCCTCTCCTGGAGCCACATTCAGAGGGAGCTGGGGCGGCAGCCCCAGAAATGGCCACATGGCAGAGCCCTTCCTGCCTCTGTGGGTCCAGAGCGGAGAGGCCCCATCTGGCCTGGAATACCAGGGTCCTTCCAGTGATGAGGCAGAATGGGTGACAGATGGGCTTCTTCCTGTTACCCAGAGGGACACCTAGCTCTCATTCTTTCCTGATTCTTAGTTTATCTCAAACTGTAAACTGCAGCAAAGAATCTGGCTTTAGGAGTACTCAGTCTGGGCCTAGAGTGGGCTGGGGGCAGGCCTTCATTGTCAACCCAAGACCTTTAGAAGCTTGGCTTCGAGTGCAAGGGCGAGGAAGGAAGTCTCAGCAGGGGTGGACAGAGGTCCTGGCTGTTGGAGGCAGGCGATGCTGGCTGCAGCCCCAGAGAGGGCTTGCAGAGTTAGTGCCTTCCTCCCAAGCACTCTTCTTTGTCCTGAAGGCAGGAGCTCCAGGGGTTGAGGGCAGAGAAGTCTAATTCTGGAGGTCTGCCTTGAATTTGTCACCTTGATTCTCAGGGCGTGACCCCAGATTTCCCACCTCCTGCAAAGTGGCCCAGGGTTTGTTGAGGTTCACTTTAGCTTCCTTCCCGTAGGGTCTTGTACCAAGGCCCAGCTCGGGGAGATTGTTGGAAGCGTCTCCATAGGCTCAGCGCTGTCCCTGCCAGTCCCCGCCAGTCCCCTGGAGAAGTGGGAAGGGGCAAGATGGAAGAGCGTGTTCCCTCCTATAGTGTTTCCCTGAAGGCAGGTGGCTGCTTCCTGGGGTGGGTGAGCAGAGCCATGGTTGGGTGGTAGTGCAGGCAGTGACCTTAGGGCCTCCTCATAGCTGGATGGCAGCTGGGGGAGGTAGAGCAAAGACATTACCCATTCACCCCCATGGAAGCTCTTCTGCCCAGCCTAAATCGCTTCCCTGGACTGGGGTCTGCCATCCTTTCTTCTACCCAAAGAGGTGAAGTGAGGCCTCTAGCCGCATCCTGGGGCTCGCCATCTGTGGTCCTTTCCTTGTCCCAGAGGCTCTGATTAGGCATTTACATACAGTAAAAAAAAGTAATAAGGAAAAAAACTCAGTTCTCCCACTCAAGGCTCGGAGGGCTGAACATTCACCTACCTCTCTGCAGGCCCAGAGCCAGAAGCACTTTGCAATCAGCTGGTGCATCTGCGGCCGCCCGTCCTTTTGAACACTTTCATAGCTGGGCAGGCAAGCTGGCTCCCATAGGGATAGCTGGTAGCTGCTGCATAGCCCCACACAATACCTCACCCCCCTGGGGATGGCCCTGTGACTAAGGGAGCCTGGCAGGCTTGCGCAGCCGTTCTCCAGCTGCCATCCGGACTCTTTCCACCAGGATGAGCCTAAGATCAGGGTAACACACGCTTCTCTCCAAGGAGTCTCTCTAGGCTTCCTCGCCTTCTTCCCCTAGGCACACTAGGCCCTGGCACACACCTCTCCCCCCACTGTCCTCCCTCACCTGCATCCCCTGCGACTCTCAGCACCCTTCCACTGCCTGGGCCTCGGTGGGGCATCCCATGGTGCTGAAGCAGGGAGAGGGGCAGTCCTGGGGATCATGAAGGATGACTCAGAGTGAAGCTCAGGGTTTAGGGTCAGCGAGCAAGAGAGCAGAGCCCAAACCCTTTCTTGTCCCCATGTCCTCTCCCCATCTTGTTCTCTCCCTCTGCCAGTCCAAGGCACAAAGCCCAGACCCTTAGCAGTTCTGAAATGCACTCGGGTGTAAAGAAATCCCACCCCTTTCTGGCCACTAGCTCATTCTTTCACGATCTGGCAGCCAGCTCTGATGACCCTTGTGGGAGAGTCAAAGAACACCTTCTGTCCCCACCTCTCCATCCTCTGTCTGGTGCTCAGAGTTGGGGTTGGAGCCTAGGGAGGCTGCAGGTCTGAAGATTTCTTCTGATTTTTGTACCCAGCATCCCATGTGGTGCCCCGTCCCTGGGAAGAGGACTGACAGTACGGTAGTCACCACCCACAGAAGTTGGCTCTGGGCTTTCCCCTGGGAGCTAGGAGCCTGTGGGCCTTGCTTGGAGAGCTGGAAAGACCACTGTCGTCACCAGCAGCTCCCAGTACTGGGTCCTGTTTCACAATGGCCAGAGAGGAGGCTGGCCAGGATGTTGCTAACCCTTTTCACACTACTTCCTTGGTCCAGAGGGAACCCACACTGGAAGATGCGGGTCCATAGAGTAGATCCAAAGGGCCCTTCCATACTGAGCAGAGAGCAGAGGACATGGCAGCCCTGGGGCTTCGCTGGTACAGCAGCACAACAGGATGGCCATGATAAAAACCGGCATGAAACTCTCCTCCCCACCAGAGGCACCAGGCATCAGAGGTTCGGCCTGGGCCTGGCAGGCACGGACCCGTCTCACCTCCCCAGACTGAAATTCTACTCTGGAAGTTGAGCAGGAGTGACCTGGCTGGGACTAGTATCAGCTTGACATGCAGGGGGAACAGGGGCAGGCAGCTCCCTTTTTGCTGCTGCATCAATTCCCTGTGGCAGAGATTTGTGAGGGAGGACAGAGCAGCTATATCCTATCTTCCTTCAGCCCAGGGAATGAGTGATGTGTGTAAGGGAGTTTACAGAGGGACACACTCGGGGAGGAGAAGGAGCCTGTGGCGGGGCAGACACCCTTCGAAACTGGATCTGAGGAGGCAGGAGAGGGAGGGCTCGAGTCGGAAGTCAAACTCCTGGTGCCGACTCTCTTCCGCTGTCGTAGACTGTAGCATCATAGAACACAGCAGGGAAGGGACCTCAGGGTTCATATACTAGCCAAACACAGCATTCTCCCCAAGTGGCTTGCTTTAGGTGACCCTATAGATGAAGAAGCTGGACTTCTGGCCTCTGCTGAGAGGCCAAGTGTTCATCTGCCCCAACTCTGAACTTGGGACAGCAATGGGTACTCACCAGTGGCCACAACTATGCCTAGGAGGCTGTTCTCCGCGGTGAGCTCTGCACAGGGAACAGCAGTGGCAGAGCGGTGCCAAGAAAGGGCACTGGCCTTAAATGACCTTGAAGACAGCCACAGGATGGGCTCCGCCCCTCTGCCGGCCCCACCCACCATCCCCACAGGGCCAACCCTCAACCCAGGATCCCTGGCCCAGAGGAGCAGCTTCATTCAGAGCCATGGTATCTGTGAGCAGCTCTCCAGATTCTCAGCTTCTGCCCCTGCTTGTCCTGGTCAGTACCATGCCAGGACCTGGTGTCCCACAGATGGCGCTCCACTCTGCAGGCCTGGCAGCCACGAGGGTCCCTCAACAACCTGCAGGAGAAGGGGTTGGCGGGAACAGGCTAGGCTTCTGCTAAACCCAGAAGACAGCCAGGAGAGCTCCGCCTCGCCCAGATCTCTGCACCTCTCAGTCCCGATCCCCTCCCAGCCCTGCTCTGCACCCCACCTCCCCCGCCACTTCCCATCAGCTCAGGTGACAGAGCTCCAAATGCCAGCTGTCCTCTGGTCTTTGCTCCCATCTCTAAGGGAACTGAGGTGTCCCTGGTTGTCCTGGAAACCAGGCACAAAATACAAAAGCCTCTCCCCCCAGGCTCTTCCCTCCCTTCAAAGGAATTCTTGGGCAGCTCTGGGGGCCCAGGCCGCACGCCCCCACCCCACTTCCGCCTGGCTGTTATTCTGATTTTGACCCCAGGGGCCCAGCCAGGGGAGGATTTCAAAGCCTCAAAACGCTCAAGCCTCTGGGTTGAGCTAACCCTACAGAAAGATGAGGGTGGGGGACACTGCCGGCCAGGAATTCAGTCCAAGGAGCTGCACTCACACTTGCCTCAGTGACCTGGACAGGGAAGAGGATGGAGTCATGAAGCCTACTCCTTGTCCCACATTGCTTCTGACTCATGGGGCCAAGACAAACCGGCCAGAGCTGTGGGGCTGGGGCTGGACTTTAGTTTTCCTGCCAGCCTGCAACTTAGAATTGCCTGAGGGACCTCTGAACCCACACCAGTGTTGGGTTGCCACCTCAGAGCAATTAACTCATAGCCCTCAGTCTGGATCCCCATCCACTGGGCTAGCCTCATAATGGTCACAGCAGGTGACTGGGACCTGGTGTAGTAGGATGGGAGTGGCAGGGGCTGAAACAGAGGGCATGTCCCACCTAAGTTCCAAAAATAAGACTTTGGAAACAGTTGTGCTGGCCCAGCAACTGCATAGCCACAGCCTGGGTTAAGCCTGCTGGCTGGTCTGTGAATCCTTAGTCAGCAGAGTCTAAATGCTCTGATATTTACTGCCTGTGCCTGATACGCTAAACAGTTATTAATTTTGTTTAATCGATCTAAAGGCTGCAAACAAAAAACTTGTAGAGAACCAGATTAGAACTTCAGGTGTTCTATAAAATAGGAGCCAGAAAAAAGCAATCATCTCAGCCCTTGAACCCAAACAGTATTTCCTTGGAGTGCTTGCCGTTAGCGCCTTCCTCGTTACCTGCCTTGGGACAGCAGGAGAATGCAGTGACAGAGTGGCGTGGGGTCCTCCTGCCTCCACCTGAAGCCGGCAGCCACCAACCAACAGCTTTGACTTTGGGTTCATCATTTCAGTTTCCTGGTGTGCTAAAGGAAAATAATAAAATTGCCTGCCTCAAAGGGCTGTGAGGATGAAATGAGATACTCCACGCAAGGTCAGCACAGGGGCTGGACAAACCGAAACGCCAACGCTGCCACTGGTGGTCAGGGGTGCCCTCTCCTGGCAACTTGAAAAACTTGACACGTGGCAGCCTGGGCTGGATCTGAGCCCTTTGTTTCCCAAGCTGAGCTGACCGGGTCAGCGTGACTGGCTGATAGGGTGATTTTAAAGGTCTAAGAAGCCTTCACCTTTGCTCCCACACTAAGTAAGGTGTGAAGGACTGATACTGAGCCATGGCTGACATTGGCGGAAAAGTGGGAGGGGAGAAAGGGCTTGAGAAATGGAGGGAGGCTGGACAAACCTTTCCAACATGGCCCTCCCAGGCCCTAAGGCAGCGGCTAGGAACCCATGCCACCACTGCTCCTGTTCGTAAATGGGGCAATGGTAACTACCAGGCCCTGGCTGGGACTGCTTCCGTTCTTGGGGCTGCCCCGTAACTCAGAACTGGGCAGGAAACAGCGAGGGCTTCTGGGATGGGCCCTGGTGACTCCAAAGACGGAGACGCAAGCCTCTGCCTTGGCCTGGCAGCAAGGGAGGAAGTGCCGTGTCAGGACTCTGAAGAACTGTCTCCTGCTGGCCCACTGGGTGACAATGAGGAAGTCTCTGAGCCTCTCTGGGCCTGTTTACCCCTCAGAAAAAGAGGGATCTGGATTAGATGGGTTCTTGTTCCCTTCTAGCTCTTTGATGGATTCTAAACTGTTCCCACTCTGGGGGAATGAGACCTCCGCCTTCTGCCAAAGTACCAGCCAAGACTTTTAGGAGAAGAGGGCCCAACAGTGATGGCTGTCTGACACCCAGCAGGAAAAACACAGAGGCTCAGTTGAGAGAGATAGAGATATATTTCTTCTGTTGCATATTTCAGACTTCACACTGAGCTTCAGGCACAATGCTACTCCAGGTTCTTCTGAGAGCCCTGGCAGAGTCTTCTTCCCATGCTGCTCATGAGGGCTCGCCCCAGGCCCTGCTTGCAGTTCTGGGTACCTGGGAGACTCCGCAATGGTCTCAGTAGGCCCTGGTGCCCTGCTTTCCCATCAAGGGGCAGGGGATGCTGGAAAGCCCTAGAGCCAACCCCACCGCCTCTTCTATGGTCCCCTGGCTATAAGAGGAGAGGCTGACCCATTAGATTCCAGCTCTGCAGTGCTCCCCTAAATCACCTGTTCTCCAGGCCTCAGAGCCTGGCATAGCACTTGGACCCCTGCAGAGCCTCAGCAGTTAGCAGCACAGGCCAAGGCTGGGGGATGAAGCCCTGGAGAGCGAGGCAGGCCCAGCCCCCTCCAGAGCAGCAGCAGATGGGCTCGTCAGGCCCCTGCTCCCCAGAGCCATGGCCCACTTCCTGGGGCTGCTCTGAGCCCTATTGCACATCTTTTGTTTCCAGTTCATCCCCCCACTACCCATTTTTCTTAAAAAAAAAAAAAAAAAATTAGAGGGGAAGGTGAGGAAGAGTGGGCTGTGGAAGCTGAAGCCCTTCACCCCATGTGCCTGCGAACATCCTGGTCCCCAGCAGAGCCATTTGCGGTGGTAAATACTAAGCCCACCTTCCCTGCCGTCTACAGTTCTTGATGGCTGACACGGGTCTACTGCCTGGGCCTCTGGTTCTTGCATATGAAGGGGACATCCCTCCATCGTCTGTAAGGTGCAATTCCCCGGGTCCTCCGGAGGCGCTGGCTGGGACCCTGCTACCTGAGTCGTCCATCTGGTTTGACAGGCCCCAGCTCTGATTTGGGGTCGGGGAACAGAGAGCTCCAGCTGGTCAGTCTGCAGAGCTCCAGGGAGGAACAGGTAGAGGGGCCCATGGCACACAGTCCGGCCACAGACCAGAAGCCACCTAGTTCCCCATCTGTCCAGGCCTCCAGCGCAGGGCCCGTGAGCTCCGCATGCAGCCGGGCAGCCTCCTCTGCGGGCTCTGGCTGAGGCAGGTTCAGAATGCCGCTGAGTCCCTGGAAACTCTGCTCCATATACTCGTTGTGGGGTGGCCCAGCGTGCAGCCAGCTGGCATCATCTGGGGGCACAGAGCAGGAGTAAGCATGCCCCGCCCAAATGATTCCATGAAGGCCAGACCCTGGGAGTCAGGTCTGGGCACCCCAGTTCCTGCTGCAACTCAGTGGTAGAGCTGCATCTTGCTGAGTGACTTTGGGCTAATCCACAGAATTTTCTGTGCCTGTAAAACTTAGTTTTACAAAATCAAGACAGTAATCCCTGAATTCCTGACTTGAGGGTTAAATAAAACAGTGGGTTCAAGGCACCTTAGAAAGTAAGGTTACTTTCTGGTAATGGTCTGGTTTGTGTCACCCATGCCCCTTCTCAACCACCTCTAGTGGTTCCCAGAGCCCTCAGAAGCCTAGTACTCAGGCCCTCCAGCCGTGGCGCCCTGCTTACTTTGCCAGCCTTCCTTCCCACCCAGCCTTCCTTCCCACCACCCCCTGGCATCCTACTCCCCTCCACCCTCTGTTCCCCTCACGCACCAGACACCTGCTAACTTTGTCCCCTCAGTTTAGAATACCCTTCTCTGTCTATAAAAATCCAGCTCCTTCAAGGCTCAGCTCCAGTGCCCTCCTGCTGTCAAGCTTGCCTCCCCCGCCCCGTCTCCTCCATCAGGCTATGAGTCCTAGGAGAGCAGGCCACAGCTTGCCTGTTCTGACCCGCCTCAGCCGCTGCCCCACCCCAGCACCCCGTCCTCCTCTGGGTTACCTCTGCTCTGGCCCACCTTCTCTGTGATAGGATATGGCTGGAAGAAGGAAACATCTACCTACTTATTGAGCGCCTAGTATATACCAGCCACTTTTACCCACATACTCATTCCTAATATCTCCCAGGGGGTAGTTACTTGTATTAGCGCCCCCTTGCAGGAAGCTGCAGCCTATGCCTGTGTTCGGAGTCTGCTCTCTTATCCTTAGCCAAGTGGGTGGAGGGCCATGTGACCCTGCCCACCTGGCTACCAATGGACTGGGAGGATGGCCATTCAGATTTGCTGTCCTAAGAATGTGGAACTTGTAGACCAAGAGGCCCTGGTCAGTCTCTGTTGCACTGAGAGGCCATGTATCAATATACTGAGAAACCAGAGCCTGAGGCTGATACACAGAGCACAGGATGAGGGACAAGGTGGCCCCAGAGAGACAGAAAGCACCTCTAGGTCCCAGTGGGACCTGAGTCATTTCCTAGGTTCCGTGGGGGAGAGCTCTGCATTTTTCCAATAATTTCCCCTTTTTCACTGGAGCTAGTTTGAGTGGATCTGTGTTCCATGCACCCAGGAGGTGTCTAACAGTTGTATTACTCTCACTTTACATGTAATAAGACTGAGGCTCAGGAAGGCCAAGTAATTTGCCAAGGATAAAAGCCCAATTAAAGTGTCAGAGCTGTGTTCTAGAGCCAAGTCGGCCTCCGAAGCACCACACCATAGTGCAAGGCCCTGGGATGCTTACGGATGAATGATCAAGGCCACACATGTCCCCTTCCCCTACTCGATGGTCAGCTTCTTGGGGTCACCTGTCTGGCAAATTCTATTCGGCCTGGCTCCTGGGCATCATTTGGGAACTAGATCCTTACCTTTCCTGAGAGGTAGTTTGCGGTTGAAGGTCAAGGGCAGCACGAGGAAGCGGGTCTCACCCAGGGGTTCCCAGAACTGAAGCAGTCGAACAGTCCAGGCCCCTGGCCGCAGGGGCCGGCTCAGTGGGGGCTTGTACTGCGTGACCTCGGTTTCCGCGTCTACCACGATGTCGTAAGATGTAGCCACCACGTAGGTGGGATCGATCCACACCACAGTGGCTGTGAGGTTGGGGCCTCGGGCCCAGCGCTGCATGGCCACAGGCTCGTCCAGCGGCCCCAGCAACCCCCCAAAATTCCGGAAAAGACGCTCTTTGGGGTCCCACTCGGTGCCAACCTGTAGGAAAGGAGGCAGCTGGGCAGGAGCCGGGGTAAAGTCCTCTCTACCTGCTGCTACCTCTAACTCCTGTGTGACCTCAGGCCAGTCACTGTCTCTTTCTGGTCCTGTTTCCCTATCTGCAAAACGATGGGCTCAGACTAGGATTTCTTTACTAAGCTCTGAGATTCATTCTAGGCTCCTGTTCTGACCTGCTCTGAAGTTTTGGGGGCAGTAAGACAGAGATGAGGTTCGAAGCCCTGCCCAGAGACCACCCCCACGCTAAGGAGCCCCTCAAAAGCCTAATCTTCTGGCCCGACTGGAATGCCCAAGTCCCTTTAGCAGAAAATCCCTGGAGTTTAGAAGACTGGGCTTGCATTGTAGTGGAACCAAAGCCCCTCCCTGCTGACTGCATGTCCTCTGTGCATCCCAAGGCTGCCATCACTGGGAAAGAAGACCCGTGAATCCATTTCTGAAAGGCCTAACCCAGTCCTTAGCCCTCCCTTAGTGTCTGTCCCTCTCTCCCCACTACCCCGAGTCTTGCTGGGGGACAGGAGAAGGCAAGGGGAGGACCTGTCCCACCTCCAAACTCTGGAGCCGGCTGGCCTGGTCACTGCGCCCCAACAGCTTCAGCGACCCCTGGGGCATCAGCCACATCTCAAGCGTCTCTGCCGGCCCCTGGGCTGAGGGCTGCACCGCCTGCGTCACCAAGTAGCCCTGGAAATGGTCGTCATAGAAATACAGGTGCACGCTGGACGGCAAGCCCCTGGGCTCAAACCTAAGAAGGTTCCAGCAGGGAGAAAGGGAGATGCCATCAGCACACCTGGCTTGGCCTGGAGTCCCAGGGAGGGGGCTCTGGGGTGTCCCATCCCCAGGTGCTTTCTTTGCCCCAGATCTCATACCCACAGATCCTATGTGCCTGGCTTTTGCCCCCTTTGTTTTGTTTGCGTTTTTCCCTGCTTCAGACTGGGGGCTCCCTGGCGGCAGGGGCTGTCTCTTTCTGATTGGCCTCCTCGTAGGGCACTACACACCGGGGGTCTGCAAAATGTCAGAAGGAGATCTCACCTGCAGAGTGGGTTGGCCAGTGGGGACGCAGCGGTGGCGGCGTGGCGCAGGCTGAGGCGGGCGAAAGCGGTGTAAGCAGTGAGCATGACATCACTGAGCCCACTGGGGCCATCGGCCACGTCATAGGTGCTCTCCCAGTAGGCCTTGAGGGCTGGAGTGCCGGGGGGGTAGCTGCCATATAGGTGGAAGTCCAGGATTTCCAATACCTCCTGGTTCACAGTCGACTCAAACTTCCGGGCGAAGAAGGTGGGTCTGGAGACTTGCTGGAGCGAGAGAGGCAAGGAAGGTGAAGGGGTCTGGAGGTCCCAGAGAGCACAGCAGGGGAGCCGCCCTTCCCGGCACTGCCTGGAGATCAGCCTCCCAGGGCCTTTCCTGCTGCCAGTGTAGCACCCGACCCCTGAGGGCTGCTCCCAGCGAGGGGCCCCCAGATTCTCTGGTTGGACCACCGTGGATCATTTCTGACGGGAAAGCACCTGGCGAAAGCTGGGGTGAGGCCCTATCAAGGGGCAGAGCTTGGGGGTCACAGGGCAGCACCTGCAGCCGTAGGAAGTCCTGCGGCTGGAAGTCGTTGGGGGAGCAGCCGCACCAGTCCACGATGTGCTTGTACTGACACTTGCAGCCCAGCTTGCGGTTCCAGTTGGTGACCCGCAGGTTGTTGTCCACGAGGCTCTCGCAGGCTGGGCTGTTCTCCAGCACCGTGTGGAAGAAGGACTGCGGGTGACAAGGCAGGGTGGAGGGTGAGCCGGGGCACCCACCGTGCGCCCTCCTGGCCTGGGTGCGGGCCCGGTCACCCACCTCGGCTGGAAGCAGCGTGTACGTGTAGAACTGACGTAGCTGGGCCACAAGCGGGTCGTCTGTGTACACCACATACTCCACGAAGCTGCGCGTTAGCACGAACCAGTCAGAGCCGCCATCCACCACGATGCCCGCTGGGATCTGCCGCTCGCCCAGACGCCACATGTGCGAATCGCACTCATGGAAGAGCCGGTCCAGGCCCTGTTTCTTGATGAACCTGTGGGAGGCAGATGGGCCCGTGGCTGAGGGTTTTGCAGGGTGGGATCCAGGCTCTCATCCTTCCAGGAACTAGCGCTCCTTAATCTGTGATTGGTTTGGAGGTTTTGCAACCCAAGGCTGGGGCCACAGAGCCCCCCTGTGTGGGAGGGCTTGTGGCAAGACCCCAGGACCAGGGCCTCCTCCCCCGGCCCCTCACCTGGAGTTGTCCCGGCCATGCGACTTGAGGAAATTCTTGTCCCGGTTCTTGGACAGGAAAGCTACCAGCTCCTCGTTGGTCCTGGAGAGGAAATGGGATGTGGGGAGCGTGTGTGAGAGTGACTGACTTTACTCCTTGGCCCCTTCCTTTCTCACTGAGAGTCGTCCTGACCAAGTCACCTACTCCAGGTTGATGCTCTGGGGTGGTGGGCATCTGAGGCCCCTGAGGAAGACCACCCCATTCTTCTTCCACCCCTTGCTGTCTGACCCATGACCCCCAGTACAGACCTCTGGGTCCTCCTCCTCCCCACCTCTTGTCACTCTCAATCCTCACATCATCTTTCACCAGCTCCTCCTCTAAAACATTGCTAGGGCCAAGGGGCCACGTCTGAGCTATGCAGATCCCAGAATGAGGCTTGGGGGAGGGAAGGAGTCCACCAGGACCCTTGAACCCCGAATGCCTCGACGTGCCCCCCTCCCATCTGCAGGGCTCATAGCACCACCCCACACCTGGTCGGGTAGTCAGTGGCACTGAGGTTGATGAAGAAGTCCCAGGCCCAGTCGGGCACCTCCAGCAGGTCCTGCATGCTCCGCAGATACATCCTCAGCAGGCTGGCTCCGCCCCAGATGGTGACCATGCGCCAGGGCGTCACCCGCACGTTATCGTACTGCCGGGCCAGCTCTACCACCTCTCGGTGCAGGTAGTTGGAGCGCTGTGGGAAGTGGGGAGGTGGCGGTGGAAACTCAGCAGTGGAAGATGGATCCCCAGCATTACAACCTTCCCACTCCGCCCCACCCCAGAGCAGAGTACAAGTGTCACAGAATGGAGAGAGCACAGGCCAGGGCTCCAGCTCTGAAGCCGCCATGTCACCTGGTGCTGGCTGCTCCCCCATTCCCTGTTCCCCTATCTCTGGGCCACCCGAGCAGGTCAGAGACACTGTCTATGACCTGCTGAGTCTCTGCTCTACTTACGCAGATGCCCTTGGTCTCCCCGGCCACAGTACGTACCTTGTCCACGTGGATGTAGAAGAAGTGCTGCTCGTGGTAGACAGCCTTGAGGAGACGCTTCAGCTGGCGGATGGCGCGGCCGTGGACCACCAGCATGTAGGCGATTCGTACTGGGGGGCCATCCACAGGCTGCTGGGCCCGAACGTCGTCCCACTGGATGCCGGGGCTCATCTTCCCTGAGAGTAGAGAACAGGGGCATCGGTGAGGTCTGGCCCCAGGTCACAGGGTGGAGACAAGACGGGAAGAGGGGGCTGCCTGCCTTCCAAAGGAGGAGCCCTGCACTTAGAGCCCACTGCTCCTAGGCCCCAGCTCCACCTCTGCCACTTAGTACACTCGTCACCCAACCTGGGCAGCAAGGTGAGCCCCTCTGAGCTTTCCTCCCTGAGAAATGGAGGTGAGGATCCCTGCCATGCCCCCTCCCGGGCTGCCACCTCTCTGCCCATGCCTGTCTCTTACCAGCCCGCTGGCAGTGCCGGGGCACAGCCTTGGGCATGAGGCTCCCGGCCTGGTGCAGGCACACCACGTTGGCGATCTCCTGCTGGCACTGCTTGGAGCTGGCCCGGGCCAGTGCAGACAGAGCATCCTTGCCCACGATCTCGCACTTGGGCGTGAAGCTGTTGTCTGTGGGCTGGGGGGCGCCCTCCACACTCCCTGTGTCTCCGTGTGGGAAGCCAGCCGCCCCAGCCAGCGCCTCCCCGGCCGCTGCCCCACTCAGGTTCTGGCGGCCTGGGGCCTCTGGGGGCGGGGTGGGGGGGATCCGCCGGCTGGTTCTGTGCCGGCTGGTTACTGCCCGTACCACCTTGGCCACGGGCACGCCGGGGCTCTCAGCACGGCCCCGCCAGCGCCCATGCTTTCTGCCCACGCCGCCCCGCCGCCCAGCTGAACTGTCTGTGTCCTTGGAGCCCTCACCGGCGTCTAGCGGCCGTGGCTTCTTCTGCCTTCCTTTCTGTAAAAGATAGGCGGACACAAGTCACTGGGACAGTCACTCTCCTCCAGCTCCTTCAGCTTCCTGCTGGGCCTCAGGCCTAGAAGCCCCTGCCACCCTTGATCTAGGAAAGTACTGCTTGCCTGAGGGCTCTGCACAAAGAGCACTTCTGCTGGGAGGCCTCCCTGACCAGCCAGCGGAGGAAACGTCGTCCTCCCCGAAGGCACCGTCGCACCCACATCCCCACGATCACACAGATCACAGGGCACTGAATCTCTTTTGTGCTTTGGATTCAGATACCACTTTCTTTTTCAGCAACTATGAAAACGAATATCCACATATATCATAAGAGAAACATGCAAAGACCCTGCAGACAAGAGTGTCCACCTAGCACTCCCACCCGGGCCAGGCTGGGAAGAGACGGTGCTCTTCAGAAGGAAAGCATTCTACTGACGACAGTATTTCCGCGTGGGAGTGCCGAGGCCACAACAGAGCAAAGGGGTCTTGCCTGGTGGGGAGGACAGAGGTGAAATCTGAGACCCCGTTACTGGTCAGGTTCTCTGGAAAGCAGAGACCAAGAGAGAGTCAGAGTGCAAGGGGTTCACTGGGGGGTGGGGGGGGTCACACTCTGGAAGATGAGGAAGCAGGAGCAGGAGGCAGCAGGGAAAGCCTTCAGATAGCCAAGCCGGCCTGACACCTGTGCAAAGAGGGGGAAGGAAGAGCTTCAGACGACAGCTCGGCTTGGAGAGGGCCTCGACCACCTAGTGGGAAGCTCCAGGGCAAAGACAGCCTAGAGATGGGAGCCGCGGTACCACTGCTGGGGGTGGCCCAGAAGGTGCCTGGCCACGGCTGGATGGCTGAGACAGAGCCTGAGGCACCTGCAGCTGCAGGCTGGCAACTCACTGCTCCTTGTGGCAGGGGCTCTCGAAGGGAAAGCGGAATGCTGCGCCTCAATATCTCCAGCTCTGCTTCCTGGCTCCTACAGCCTCTTCTCAAACCCAGGCACACTCGAAATTGTGTATACCCACCCTCTTCCCAGCTCTCCCTGTCCCCCTTTTGTGACGCCCCCCCGCCACTTCCCTGCCTGACCAAATCCCACCCATCCTTCAAGATCCAGCCCTGAGTCTCCTTGTGTGAAGCCATCCCGTTTGCCCCAGGGTGGGACGTTCTTCTACCCAACCAACCCCTTGGGGAGAGGCTGTCATTTCAGCCCCATTACCCCAGTGCCCGGCGGAGTAGCTGGCACACAGGATGTCTGGTTGGTGTCAGGTGGATGAAACACGGAAAGGACGGAGGAGTGAAGGGCACTGTGTGACTGCTCTGAAGTCATCAGAGCTCCCTGGCCGGCTCTGCCACTCCCCCACCGTTACCTACCTTCTCTGAGCAGGTTCCCTCAGCTTTAACATACAGGAGGGAAGTGTGAGTGTCCAATGAGCCAGAGCATGAAACAGTGCAGCTAGAGAGGTGGCGCCACCAGCTGTCCCCTTCCTCCCTCAACACTCTCTGTGCAAGTCCTCTTCTGGCCTGGCCTTCCAGCAGCACGACTCACTGGACCACAGCCTCTGAAGCACCCCCCTCCCTCCGCTTCCAGGATGCCCTCCTGGTGTTTCCCTGGTGTGGCCTCCGTGGGCACTCCTTATCAGTCTTCTTGGCCGACCCTTCCTTATCTCCCAAGGCCACCCTGGGGCCTTGCCTTGTCCTAGGTCCCCAGGTGACCTCATTCAGTCTCCTAACTCCATCCACTCCCACATTTCTCTCTCTGGGCTGGAGCGCTCCCTTGAACCTTCAAATGTCTAACTGTCGGCCTCCTTGATGCCTCCCTTGGGAGCTCGATAGACCTGTCAACCCACAAACCCAAAAGCGAACTTCTGATCTTCCCCCAGTAGGCTCCTTCTTCAGTCTTCCCCATATCAGTTAATGACCTCTCCATCCTTCAAGTCTCTCAGGCCCAAAACTTAGGGGCGTCACTTCGCCTCTTGTTTCCCTCACACTCCATCATCAGTACCTCCTGTTGGGGCTCCCTTCAAAGTACATCCAGAATTGGACCGCTTCTCACTGCCTCCATCGTTACCACCCCTGCCCGGAAGCCCCCTGCTCTTACTCTGGCCTCCTATAGTCCACTCTCATCACAGCAGCCAGTGTTTCCTTTAAAACAGGTCCCAGGTCCCCACTCCTCTGCTTGAAACCACCCATGGTTCCCCCTCTGAGGACAAAGCCCGTGAACCTACAAAGGCTACGCGAGCTGTGTCTGGCTCCCTCACCTCTGCTCCACCCTTCCTGACCTCACCCACCACCCTCTCATGCTCACTCTCCGGCCTTGATGGCTTTCTCAGCGTCCCTCCAGCCCACCTGGATTCACTGTCCCCTGTGCCTGGAATGCTCTCCCCTAGATGTCCCCACAGCCCCTGCCTCCAATTCCTTGCTCAGGTGGCATCTTCTCAGGAAGGCCACCCTGTCCACTGTATTTAAAACTCCAGCTCTCCCTCAGCCTCCACTTTGTTTCTCCCATGGCACTTATTACCTTCTCTCATCCTATAATGTATTTACATGTATAAATGTATATTGTGTTATTCTGTGTCTCTCCCCTTACAAGAATGTAATGTCCATGAGGACAAAGCTGTTTGTTGTTTTGTTCAGTGATGTATTCCTAGAGCCCAGAAGAATGTCTGGCAATGGGAGACACAAGATATATATATATATATATATATATATATATATATATGTATATTTTCTTTTTAAAAAGTTTTTGGCCGTGCCGTGCAGCTTGTGGGATCCTAGCTCCCCTACCAGGGATCAAACCCGTGCCCTCAGCAGTGGAAGTGCAGAGTCCTAACCACTGGACCACCAGGGAATTCCCTCAATAAATATTTGTTGAATGAATGAATTTATGAATGAGTGAATGAATGAAAAGCTCTTGGCATAGGCTCAGCATTCAGTAAATGCTGTCATCCTTACTATTATTATTAATGGAAGGAGAATAGGAAAGAGACAAAAGTGAAGTTAGGAGAGAAGCAAAGGCCTTCAGATACTTTGGACCATCGGTTTGAGTTTTCCCTGTCCCTCCCCTCCCTAGGACCTCCCTCTCCTCCTCTGTCAGAGCACGGCAACTGCCTTAGGGCCAGGGCCCCACCCCTCCCCTGGCACCCCAACCAGCCCTCTTGGGAGGTGCCCAGTGAGAGCCAGGGGTGTCTATCTCCATCTGAGAAGAGATATCTGCAAAGGGGAGGGCAGGTGGGGGGGAGGCAGCAGATCCCAATCTGTTACCCACATTGGGGAGGGCACACTGGACTGGAAAGCCCTCAGGAAAGGTGGCTGCAGCCCCACTGAACTGAGCATACATCAACCTGGTGATGTCGGACCTGGCCACACAGTGGTCAGAGGAAGACATTCTCAAGCTTAGGTGGGTGGAGATGGCAGAGGAGCTGTGGGCTCTCAAGACGGAAGTCAGTATCAGCGAGTGAGGACGCTGGTCAGGGCGGCAGGGCACAGGGCCAGGCTCGCTGTGGTGGGGGATAGGATGTGGGAGGAGACGGGCATGTTGGCGCCCTGCACTGCAGCAGGGAGCTGGCTGACCCTGAGAAGAACAATCCCAGAGGGGGCTGGGAGACCAGAAGGCCACAGTGAGAACTGGGAGGGGGGCTCCTGGTGGGCAGCCAGCCCCCACCACATATAAACACCCCAAGAATGTCTATATGTGCAGCAGCAGGGCCCATATTTGTGCCCCTAGAGGAGCTGCCCCCGGTCGCCCCTGAGGTCAGAGTCCCCTCTAATTACTGAGGATGGGGACTGGCCCTGAGACACCTGCCTGGAGGCAGTCTGGCCTCCGAGGCCCCCTCTCCCCACTGAGGAGGAATTCAAAGTCCTCTGACATTTCCTGACTCTGCAGCTTCTCCTTGGAATCCTTCTCTGGGCCATGGAGACAGAGAATACAGCAAATGCTTATCCCACACCCCACCACCTTGGACTTCTCAGAGCGTTTAAAGTAAGCGGTGAGGGACGGAGCAGCGAGCTGGAGCGCGGAGCATGAGTGAGGGATCAGGCCGCCCGCCGCCGCCTCCCCTCCAAAAAGAACAGCAAGAAGCAACTGGACATATTGATGAAGTACAAAATGAAATAGACAGACTTAACGAACAAGCCAGTGAGGAGATTTTGAACGTAGAACAGAAATATAACAAACTCCGCCAACCATTTTTTCAGAAGAGGTCGGAATTGATCGCCAAAATCCCAAATTTGGGGGTAACAACATTTGTCAACCACCCACAAGTGTCTGCACTGCTCCGGGAGGAGGATGAAGAGGCGCTGCATTATTTGACGAGAGTCGAAGTGACAGAATTTGAAGATATTAAATCAGGTTACAGAATAGATTTTTATTTTGATGAAAACCCTTACTTTGAAAATAAAGTTCTCTCCAAAGAATTTCATCTGAACGAGAGTGGTGATCCATCTTCAAAGTCCACTGAAATCAAGTGGAAATCCGGAAAGGTGCAGATGAGTTAGGAGAGCTCATCAAAGATGATACTTGGCCAAATCCATTACAGTACTACTTGGTTCCGGACACGGATGACGAGGAAGGGGAAGGAGATGATGATGATGAAGAGGAAGAAGGATTGGAAGATATTGATGAAGAAGGGGATGAGGATGAAGGAGAAGAAGATGCAGATGATGATGAGGGGGAGGAAGGAGAGGAAGATGAAGGAGAAGATGACTAATGGAACACTGGTGGATTCCAACCTTCCTTTTTTAATTTTCTCCAGTCCCTGGGAGCAAGATGCAGTCTTTTTTTTTTTTTTTCCTCCTTCTCCTCTTGTGTTCAGTTGCCCTGTTTTTGAGGTCTCTTTTCTCTTTTATACCATGGCTCACAACTTATTTTGGGGGGAAATACCTTGAGCAGAATTCAGTGGGAAAAGAATCTCTACCCCTTTCTGTTCCAAATTCATTTTTATCCCTTCCTGTCTCAACAAAAACTTTATGGAATCAACACCACCATGCTCTGTGGGAAAAAAGAAAAACCTTCTGCTCCCTTAGCTCTGCTGGAAGCTGGAGGGGGCTAGGCCCCTGTGTCGTAGTGCATAGAATTCTAGCTTTTTTCCTCCTTTCTCTGTATATTGGGCTCAGAGATTACACTGTGTCTCTATGTGATATGGACAGTTAGCATTTACCAACATGTATCTGTCTACTTTCTCTTGTTTAAAAAAAGGAAAAAAAAACTTTAAAAAATGGGGTTATAGAAGGTCAGCAAAGGGTGGGTTTGAGATGTGCGGGTGGGTTAAGTGGGCATTTTGACAACATGGCTTCTCCTTTGGCATGTTTAATTGTGATGTTTAACGGACATCCTTGCAGTTTAAGATGACACTTTTAAAATAAAATTCTCTCCTAATGATGACTTGAGCCCTGACACTGGATGGGAGAATCAGCAGAACCTGTAGGATGTTATTTGCAATTGACATTCTCTATCGTAATTTTGTTCCTGTTTATTTATTTATTTATTTTTGGTACGCGGGCCTCTCCACCGCCGCGGCCTCTCCCGTCGCGGAGCACAGGCTCCGGACGCGCAGGCTCAGCGGCCATGGCTCACGGGCCCAGCCGCTCCGCGGCATGCGGGATCCTCCTGGACCGGGGCACGAACCCGTGTCCCCCGCATCGGCAGGCGGACCCCCAACCACTGTGCCACCAGGGAAGCCCTGTTCCTGTTTATTTTTAAATTTTTCTTTTTGTTTCACTGGAAAGGAAAGATGATGCTCGGTTTTAAACGTTAAAAGTGTACAGGTTGCGGGCTTCCCTGGTGGCGCAGTGGTTGAGAATCCGCCTGCCAATGCAGGGGACACGGGTTTGAGCCCTGGTCTGGCAAGATCCCACATGCCGCGGAGCAACCGGGCCCGTGAGCCACAGCTACTGAGCCTGCGCGTCTGGAGCCTGTGCTCTGCAACAAGAGAGGCCGCGATAGTGAGAGGCCCGCACACCACCATGAAGAGTGGCCCCCGCTTGCCGCAACTAGAGAAAGCCCTCGCACAGAAACGAAGACCCAACACAGCCAAAAATAAATTTAAAAATAAAAAAAATAAAAAATAAAAATAAAAAGCGGGGCTTCCCTGGTGGCGCAGTGGTTGAGAGTCTGCCTGCCGATGCAGGGGACACGGGTTCGTGCCCCAGTCCGGGAAGATCCCACATGCCGCGGAGTGGCTAGGCCCATGAGCCATGGCCGCTGAGCCTGCGTGTCCGGAGCCTGTGCTCCGCAAAGGGAGAGGCCACAACAGTGAGAGGCCTGCGTACCACAAAAAAAAAAAAAAAAAAAGTGTACAAGTTGCTTTGTTACAATAAAACTAAATGTGTACATAAAGTAAGCAGTGAGACAATGTTTGTAAAAGCTTTGAAAACCATAAAATGGCTCTTTGGATGTTAATGGCCATCTCTGGTCTCCAGTCTAGCCCTCACGGATGGGCAGAGTGTGCCTCTTAAACGCACCTCTCTCCCATCGCTGCTTAGACCCCTTTAGTTTAGAGCCACTTAGAATAAAACCCCAGCCCCTCACTGCGGTCTCTAGGATGTGCCCTGGACTAACTCTTGAACCTTCTTCCCGGGATCGCACCACACCCTCCTTTCCATTCCTTGAAGCCATCCAGCTAAGCCCATTCTCCTCAGGGCCTTCTTCCTGAACTCTGCCTACCTCTTCCCCAGGCTGACTGGGTCTTTCAACTCACAGGCCAATTCCTGCAGAAGCCTTCCCCAACCACCTATCTAAACCAGCCCTCTTGTTATTGTTTCCTTTTCACTGTCAGTCTCTCCCGGTCTGCCCACGGAGGGCTGAGACCTCGTCTGTTACATTTATTTCTGTATCCCCAGTATTAGCACAGTGCCTGGTATGAAGGAGGACTTAATAAATATTTGTTGAATGACTGACTGACTGAATGAATCCCTGTTACCACTGTGCAGTACTGAAATAATAATAAGAGTTATTTACTGATGATTTAGCATGGGCCAGCAACTCCTGCAAATACTTCACAGGTATCACCCAACGAGAGAGATGCTATTATTGCCCCCATCCTTGGGGCGCGGATACTGATGAGGATGCAAAAGAGGTTAGGCGATTTGCCAGGGGTCACACCACTTACCGGTAGCAGTGCTGGAATAGGACACAGGATGGTGAAGTGGCATGGTCCAACTGAGGTGGCTGCTGAAGGGGCCCAAGCCCCAAGGGCTGCTTGGACTACACAGCCTATAGGTCATCAAGGATCTTTTCCCCATTCTAGTGCAGGGATTCCCCTATCAGGTTCTGCTAGGAAGCTGGAGGAGGGGTGGGGAGGCAGGATCCCAAACACTCTACTGCACCAGTTCTCCACCCCAGGCTGGAGGTAGGGCAGCAAGGGCCTTGAGGCCTGGACAATCTCTCATCCCATCCAGAGATCTGTCTCTGGGAAGCCTCTGATGCTCTGCCATGCCCCTCGCCAGAGTGCTCACTGGCCTCCGCTCACATATTCCAGGGTCAGAGGGTCCCTAACTCCCTGGCAGCCCTTTCCATCTTAGAATGTCTCATCTGCCCAAAAAATCTTCATACACTCTCTTCCCCTTCCTGCTACTTACTGGACCACAAAGAACAAGCTCACGCCCTTCGGATGTCACAGAGCCAGCCTCCCCCAACCCCAACCTCAGCTCCTTTTGGAGTCATGGTTTTATGTGACTCTGTCCCAGCTCCCTTCACCATCCTAGTCTCTTGGTTCTCCCCAAAACAGGCGAAAGCAGCAATTCTCCCAGTCTCCACACCAGGCCTTCCAGATGCCCACATGCAGGAAGGGGAAGAGGACATCAGGCCTCCCTTGGCCTTCACCCTGCCAGGTGGAGAGGCCCAAGAGGACGGGGCAAGCAGAGTGTCTGACTCAGAGCCCTAGAGGCTCAAGAAGCAAGGGGTGGGGGCAGGGAAGCCCTGTCATCTGGCCCACAGCTTAGGGCCAGGGTTTGGCCTATCCTCGCCAACCTTCCACGATGGTCTCAGACACCACTGGACCCTCCTGACCACACTGGGGAAGGCATGTCTGGGCCTCCAGCTGAAACCACATCAGCCATGAGTGAGTGAGACCCTCAGAGCAAGGACCTGGGGATTAAGCAGGGTTTGCCCCTGCTCCAGGGCCTGGGGTTCTGCTAAACCAGCTGCTGCTGTCCCCATTCCCTTAGAGTCAGAGGGGGCGAGTCCCCGATTCCCTAATGTCCTGGGGCCCCCTCAGCAGCTCAATTCCCCCGCCATCCTCTCCTGAAGACCCATGCAGGTTCTTCAGACCCTCGGCTGAGGAAGCCACGTCTCAGGGACACTCCAGTTCTCTCCCTCGGGGTCACTCTCCCTCTCCTCAGTTGCCACACTGAGTTCCACCCCCAGGCTCCACTTCTTCACTGGCTACTGCCCCTGAGGGGCGGCTGGGCGCGGTTGCTCGGGGTCCCCCGGCCCCAGTCCTCCGCCCACGGCGCGCACACTCCCGCCCCCTCCCAACTTCAGAAAGTTTGGCCTGGGGTTCCCCACCTCCGAGCAGGCTCGGGCCCAGCCCCGCCTCCCGGCCCCGCTTCCCCCGCACCCGCGCCTGACCTTCACTGCTCGCCGGGGTGCAGACCACCCCACCACGACCCCCTCCTCCCGCCCCGCGCCCCTGCCGGCCCGCGGCCCGGTCCTCCGGGTCACGCACAGCCCCCGCGAGTAGGCCCCCGGGCCCGCCTGTGAACCGGGCCACAGGGGTCCGAGGCCCCGAGCCAGGCGTCCGCCCGCGCGCGACACGCAAACGGCCAGTGCCCCACTTCCCCGGCCGGGGCCGCCCGCATCCCCGCCAGGACCCCGCGCGCCCCCGCGCCCGGCCTGCCCGCCTGCCCGCCCGGTCGTCGGAGCACCTCGCCCGGCTCGTCGTCCTCCAGGACGCTGAAGCTCCACACCACCAGGCCCTGCAGCAGCAGAATGGCCAGCGCCGTGGCAATCGCCAGCTTGTAGCGCCGCACAAGCTTCTGCACCCGCACGCTCGCCACCATCTTCCTGCCCGGGACGAGGGGCGCGCGCCCAGCCCTGCAACCCGGCCGCGGGCGCGCGCACGGGCGCGGGCAGAGACGGCTTCCCTCAAGGGAGGAGCGCCTGGCGCGCGCCGGGGCGGGGCGGGGGGCGGGGCCCGTAGGCCCGAAACGCCGCGCCCGGTGGGCCAGGGGCGGAGCCTGGGCCTACCGAGCTGTTGGTCCCCGCTGCGCCGCGCGTCGGGCGGTTTGCTGGCGTTTCGTGCCGGGTCCGCTTCCCGGGTTGTCCCTTCCCCGTCTTGGTCAGTGCCCCAGCTTCTGCGTGTGCTCACCTCCTCCTGGACGGCAAGCCTATGGAACCAGGGGGCAGAGAGGTCTGCAGCCGACCTCTCTCTGGCTCGCCGCCTGGGGTCGGGGGTGGGGGTGGGGGACTCAGCCCCGCAGAAATCAGCTGGCTCTCCGCCCTCGTGCAAGCAGAGAATGCTAGAGCTCCCAGAAACGCCGAGTTGGGAGAGATTGTCTAAGTGCCACAAGCACTGCTTAAAAACCATGGAGGCCGCACCTACGGGGCAAAGTCTAACTCCTTTGACTGGCATCTGAGGCCCTTCACAAAGCCTTTGTTCCTCTCTCTCCACCCTCGTATCCTAGGCATCCTCAGACCTCAACTAGAGCCGTGGTTACCGAACTCTAGGGTATGTCAGAATCACCCGCAGGACTTAATAAAACAGATTGCTGGTCCCTACTCCCAGAGTTTCTGCTTGGTAGGTCAAGAGTGGGACCCGAGAATTAGAGTTTTCAACACGTGCCCAGGTAATGCTGATGCTACTAGTCTGGGAACACACTTGGAGAACCACCAGACTTTTGCGCGTGCCGTTGGCTGTGCCCAGCCCTAGCAGTTGCTCCCCTGCTCCTCTCCCCCTTCCCATCGGTGGCATCCTCCTAAGTGCTTACCCAGCACTGTCTGCATATCTGGTTGTGATTTCTCTGGAATCATGCCTTCTTCACCTTCGAATCCTTGGCCCGGTAATGGACACCCAGCAATGCTCAGTAAATGTTGCGAAAGAAAGATCCAATGAAGCCCAACTTCCTGTTCCATGAGCTGATCCTAGCATTTTTGGAGAGGCTGCTGTGTTCAGGCACCGCCATAGACAAGGCCTGAACCTCTGCAGCCCTCCCCTGAACCTGGCAGGTCTACTGAGAGAGGGAAGGGGAGAAGAGGGAGAGCAGTGCCCAGCATAGCCAGGTGCATCCCCAGCAGTGAAGCCGAGCTCCGTGAGAAGGAAGCAATAAAAAGAGCAAAGCGAAGGTTGAAAATTTATAATGAAGATTTTAAGAATCACTACACAGACGTCTGGAAAAAAATGGTTAAAAAAAAAAAGAAAAGAAAAAGCTTGAAAGTGATGATAAAAGGGTTTGGAAGGTGCCTGGAGATAAGCTTGATGAGGAAATTCTAAGCTGTGATGAGTACAGGAGAGGCAGTTATTTGATGGTATTTAAATAAAACCTCCTTTAAGCATCTCCTGCCCCTTTGGTATTTGTAATCATTCTATTCTTCAGCGTTAGTTAAGTGGGAGAATTGTAAACAATGTTTCAGATGACAGTTTGGTTACTTAAGAGAAACTACACTTCAAGATTTGGGGAAACATCAGTTGGCATGCCAGCGATTGATATGTTAATTAAATATTGATCTTGTGTGCTCATTAAATCAGGTCCCCCAGGGGCTGTCTACCTGCCCGTACTCCCCTGCACCCAACAACGAAAATAACTTGATTTTCCACTGATTGTATAAATAATATATACTCATTATATAACATTTAAAACATAGGGAAAAAATAAGGAAAAAAGTAAAAGTCACCTGCAATCCCACTCCCTGAGATAATCATCATTAATATTTTGGTGATGATCCTTTCCCCATCTCTTTATGTGTATAGATTTTGCATGGACGGCATCACATTACACACATGGTTTTTAAATATAGAAACTTACTTTTAAGTATTTCTCTCCCCTTCCCTTCCATGTTAACAGTCTGGCTTCGTTCCTACCTTCCTTCTTTCCTGTCTTCCTTCCACCTTTGTAACAATTCACACACACACACACACACACACACACACACACACACACACACGGGTTTTTTATTTACATGCACTTTGTATCTTGCTTTTCTCTCTTGACCATAAACATAGTAGAAGTTCCCCCAGAACGGATGGGACAGGTCTAACCCATTCTTTTTTAATGGCTGCATAGTGTGCCACTCCTTTCTTGAATGGGCATTCACTTGGTTTCCAGTTTTTGTGACTACCACAAGGCTATCATAACGTGGTTCCACACTTCGCCCTATGCACTAATGTGTTCATTTCTGTGGTAGAGTTTCCCAGGAATGGGATTACTGGTGAAAGGGGAATTTTAAATGGTAATAGCTATTGCCAGATTGTGTTTTCAAAGACAATCCAAATTTTCTGACAGCAATGTATGAGAGTATGGTTTTCCTGCATCCCTTCCAACAGCAGTTGTTATCACCGTTGAATTTCTGCTGATCTGATAGGTGAGAAGTGAATGCCTTGGTTTTTAATTTGTGATTTTCTGCTGGGGAGTGTCTCAGTTGGTTTCCTGACTGGGTTTTCTTTTCCCAGAATTGCCTCTTCATAAGCTTATCTATTGCTATTGCATTATTTGTCTTTTTCTTGTCAATTTTAAGACTTTTTTTCATCCTTTTGAAATTGAAAGTTTTCTTCAATTTATCACTGCATTTTGACTTTTTAAGGTCTTTTAAAAATTTTTAACTTTTTTTGGAATCAATTATGTTCCTCTTGTTTTATGTCTTCTCATTTTCTCTTCTGGTTAGGTAGATCTCCCTGATCCTTGATGAAGTATATGGTCTCATATATTTTCTCCTACAATATTTATTTTACATCTTACATTTAAGTCTGTAATCCATCTGAAATTTTCTGTGTGTATGGTACGAGGTAGAGGTGCGGAGTCCTGACTTAGAACTTATTCCCTGTCACTCTATCAGTACCCACTTAGATTTTACTATTTTTTAAAAGGAATTGGTTTTTGGGAATTCCCTGGTGGTCCACGGGTTAGGACTCCATGCTTTCACTGTGGGCGGCCCAGGGAACTAAGATTCCACAAGCCATGCAGTGCAGCCAAAAAAATTAAAAATTAGGACTTCCCTGGTGGCGCAGTGATTAAGAGTCCGCCTGTCAATGCAGGAGACACGGGTTCGAGCCCTGGTCTGGGAAGATCCCACGTGCCGCGGAGCAAATAAGCCCGTGTGCCACAACTACCGAGCCTGCGCTCTAGAGCCCGCAAGCCACAACTACTGAAGCCCACGTGCCACAACTACTAAAACCCGCGTGCCTAGAGCCTGTGCTCCACAACAAGAGAGGCCACTGCAATGCGAAGCCCACGCACTGCAGTGAAGAGTAGATCCCGCTCGCCGCAACTAGAGAAAGCCCACGCGCAGCAATGAAGACCCAATGCAGCCAAAATTTTAAAAATTAAAAAAAAAAATTTAAAAATGGAATAAATTGGTTATTGAGGTAACATGCCTTGACTGATTTAGATTTGACCATATAAAATGCAAGGCTCATTGCTCCCCACTGTCTCCTCTTCCCTCAGGTTCCCCTATAACTTCCACTGTGCTTCTTTTTCTTTTATTGTAGGAAGTCTTGAAAATACAAAATGGCTCCTCAGAAAATCAGAGCGGGAAAGCATTTTTTAGTTTTAAGTGGGCTGCTTCTGTGATGTGTCCTTTCTCATGTGACGACATTATCCTAACCTTAGTTTTAGGAGAAACATTATGATATGTGAATGCTGAATGTTTTCAAATGTTTCCAGTGTTTTCAGCAGCTAGAGCCAAACTTGGCTCAGGACCAGATGACAGGGAGGCTCCTGCAGGAAAGTCTCCAGGCTGTGCTTCCCAAGCGTCTCCGCAGGCCCTGTCTTCTTGCCTTTATCTAATTTCTGCTTCTGTGTCCAGTTCTTTGGATCGACACTTCACTGGGCTGTCTGTCTGCTGGGCCTGGTCCTGGCTTTACCCCTACATGCAACATTTGGGACATCCTTTGCCAGCTCACACCCAACCCAGCTCTTGATTCCTGGGCCTCCGCTTGTCAGGTATTAAGTTCCAACATCTATTGAAATGATCATATAGGTTTTTCCAATGTGAGATGATGGATTATTATTTTTTATAATTTTTTTTTTCTTCTGTACGTGGGCCTCTCACTGTTGTGGTCTCTTCCGTTGCGGAGCACAGGCTCCGGACGCGCAGGCTCAGCAGCCATGGCTCACGGGCCCAGCCGCTCCGCGGCATGCAGGATCCTCCCGGACCGGGGCACGAACCCGCGTCCCCTGCATCGGCAGGCGGACTCTCAACCACTGCACCACCAGGGAAGCCCTGGATTATTTTTTAAATAATTTCCACATATTAAAATGTTTTTGCATCCCTTAGAGTAAATGTAACTTGGTCTTAGTAGGTTTTTAAAAAGTTGTAGTGTAGGTTGAATTTAACTTGCTAGTAGTTTATTTAGGATTTTTACATCTATTTTATAACAGAGATCAACCTGTACCAGAGGCTGCAAACTGTTGACTCATGGGACTTGTTTATGTGACCAGCACAGGATTTTGAAGCATTTGGTTTTGAATTCTTGAATAAGAGGTGCACACTCTTCAGTTCCTGTAGCTCCCACTTTCCCCAGTCATTTCACACACCAGTCAACTTCACCCATTTATAGTTTCTGGAGCTTACAGACACTTGAGTTTGCAATCCCTGGTCTATGGCTTTCTTTACTTTTTTTTTTTGTAGACTTAAGAATCAGAGTTTACATCACAAATTGAGGAGCATTCTTTCTTTTTTTGGCGGGGGAGGGGTACGCAGGCCTCTCACTGTCGTGGCCTCTCCCGTTGCGGAGCACAGGCTCCGGACGCGCAGGCTCAGCGGCCATGGCTCACGGGCCCAGCCGCTCCGCGGCATGTGGGATCTTCCCGGACCGGGGCACGAACCTGTGTCCCCTGCATCGGCAGGCGGACTCTCAACCACTGTGCCACCAGGGAAGCCCGGAGCATTATTTCTTTATTCTGTGTTTTGAAATAATTTATACAACAATAGCAATTGTTGTACATAACAACAATAGACACTCCTGTTCCTTAACCATTAGAAAAGTCTTGTCAACAAAAGCACAGAACCCAAGAGTCTTTTAGGGAGCTTTCTTCAGTAAGTTCTTTTTTTTTTTTTTTTCTTTTCTTTTTGGTTATTGATCTATTCAGAATTTTGTGCTTCTTTTTTGGGTCAATATTGAAATTTGTGAATCTTTTTCTGGAGAAGAAGTTAAATGCTCCACTATATCTTTGTTATTTTTCTTTCTCCATTATTTTGTATATATTGCGTGTCAACAGTATGGATTATTCCAAAATGAAAAAGCCATAGCTCTTTCATTATTCTATTTAGCCAGCTGAGAGCCCATATACAGTACTATCTTTCTCTTTGGTCCTCTGAGTTGTCTAAAAAGCCTGTGGTGGACACATGCAGTTCACAAAGGAGGTGTCAGTTAGGCTCCCAGCTCCAAGCAGGGGAGTAGGAAAGCACTTTGGGTAGAACATTCTGCTCCTGCAAATCATCTTACTGCCACATGGGGTCTCTGTAGGAAGCTGGTCTGTAAATAGAAGTTGTCCAGATGAGGTTCTACTGGTCTGGTCCACATCCCTGCCCAGCCCCCTAAGCCCAGACAAAATGCCCATTACTTGGACTCCCAGGGTTGCAGTCTCAGTGTTCTGCTCTTTCACCCCCGAAATGTATCTGCGGGTATGTTTCCATTGTAAGTAGAAGCGCCATCTCCAAGAAGAAGGCTGGAAAGTTCATGTTTTGACATACGCTCTGTATGCTCCAAACATACAACAATGAGAGAAAAAGTTTCAAAAGACATTAGTACGACATAAACAGGCCAAAAAATAGGATAAACATCTCAGCAGACAAGAAGGAAAACTAACTGGTGTTGAGTAAGGCCAAAGCCAAAAGCCTGTGGGGTAGTGGGAGCTAAAATGTTGCACATGGAAGAGAGGATAGAACCAGACTCTCGGCTGAAACCAGGGACTGGAGTGAGGCCACCTTACTTGTGAAAGGAGGCTGAAAAAAAGGACAACTGACCTATGGACAAAACTGTAAGCCTAAGGAGGCAGCAGAGGAATGACAGCCTCACAACGAAGAAGTGAGTCAACCCTGTGACTGAGTCTGCAAGACCCCCAAATCAATGAAGAGCACAAGTTCACAGTGGCCATCAAAAGACCAGATCTGAACTCATCTTGTGGATATGACCATAAAATTAAATCCACCAGACAAGAAAGAAGAAAGAAAAACAGAGCACAAAGCAAAATCAAAAGCTCCCAGCCATAATGAACCTGTAAACCAAAATCCCAAAGCATATGAGCAAATGAAGAAATCAAATACCATAAAAGACAACCAACTCAACAAGTGAAATACGAGCTCACAGATGAAATTGACTTTTTGGACTAACGTAGCAAAGATTTGAAAATAAGGATGCTCAAAGAGATAAATGAAGACAACATTTGACAAGAAAATATGAGTCCATGCAGATGAAATGAACATATAGATACAAAATATAAGCAATTATAAATCTCAGAAATAAAAGTATAGTCATGAAATAAAAAATATCTCAAAAGATGGGATGAATTTTATACTGGATGTAGTTGAAGATAAAAGTAGTGAATCGGAAGATAGCTCTAAAGAATCTACACAGAATGCAGCAAGGAGAAATAAAGAGATTAAAAATAAGAGAAAGCAGTTCAAAGGGTAGGAGAATAGCTTGAGAGACCCCGAAATGTGTCCAATAGGACTTGCAGAAGAAAAGAATAAAGAAAATGTCAGGGAAGTAACATGGAAGATATGATAGCTGAGATTATTCCAGAATTATAGAAAAAATTAATAACATACAATAGAATTTTTATTTTTTACTCAATATGATAATGTGTGTCTTCCTAAGTGTGTTTAAGGAGTTAACATTTATTGCTATTAATTATTTATTTGGACTTTCTTTTACTATTATGCTGTATTTTCTGCTCATCATCCTTTTTCTCCACTTTTTTTCTCCTTTTCTACCTTCTGTTGAATTGATAAAATCTTCCATTTTCTGTTTCTGCAGTACCAGGGTTGGCACAGCTTTTGTCAACTTACTTGATGCCTTCTGCTTTTTTATATCTTCTTGTGTTTTAATCACCTCCTGTTCACCCCATTGGTGAGCGAAGGATTACCATTCATGGCTGAACACATGACACCCAATTCTGGGCAGTTTTATTAGTCACATATGCTTACTGTCCAGGGGAGGAGGGCACAGCACACTATGCAGGGCCATATGGGGGTTACACTCAGAAACAGAGTGAACAACCAGGGGCTGTGGGAGGCAAGCGTCATAGTATCAAAAAGGGTGAGATAAACCCTGGTTTTCATGGGAGGATGTTATTGGCTTATTTGAATAATTGTGCAGGTTAGAGGGAACTGAAACCCAAGGACCTTCTCCTGGTCCCCTTGATAAGGAGGGTTATTAGGCTAGGGGACCTTACTGGAGGGAGGAGAGTAGGGAAGAGAACTTACAGTTAGGCCATTCAAGGCCCTCCCAGTTTCACCACGTATCAAAGCAACACTTAATATTGGGTCTTACAACTTCTCTGGTGGTGCAGTCGTTAAGAATCTGCCTGCCAATGCAGGGGACACAGGTTCAAGCCCTGGTCTGGGAAGATCCCACATGCCGCGGAGCAACAAAGCCCATGCACCACAACTACTGAGCCTGAGCTCTAGAGCCCACGAGCCTAGAGCCTGTGCTCTGCAATAAAGAGAAGCCACCGCAATGAGAAGCTCGCACTCTGCAGCAAAGAGTAGCCCCTGCTTGCTGCAACTGGAGAAAGCCCGCGCACAGCAACGAAGACCCAACACAGCCAAAAAATAAATTAATTAATTAATTTAAAAAATATATTGGGCCTTAGTTTTAGGCCTAACACATTTTGCTCTTAATTTTCTTTTTAACCTGTAATCCTTAATAATTTAGAAAGCAAGAATTAGAATTCTTTATTAATTCTACTCTTATTTACCGTAAAGGGTTTCAGAGGTTTTTGATATGATAGTCATTGATCATAGTCCTTATAGAACTATATTTTTTGCTCCCTGTTGTGGAAAATAAATTTGCCCCCACCCAGTCCCACTTTTTCTTAATTTTTTCTGAGATTGTAAACTTCATCATTTTAATTTATAATAGCTAATATCTTTGAAGGAAAAATACCTTTTTTGAATCTTCAATTTGAAACTATTAAAAATATCATTATTTAGAGTAATGCGTATGTATTAACTTTAAGTTATATAACTAAACTTCTAACGTTAAGTCTTAAGTTAAGTTTAATGCCCTTGAACAAGAGGATAATTTTTTAATCGGATTAAAAATTTCAAAGTAAAGCATATTTACTGCCACAAGTCAGTTGAAAAGTGTTTCAGAGCAGCCAGTGATCTCCCTTTCTTTCCTTACTGCTCCCACCCTTCAGAATTAACCAGCCTTCACAATTTGCTTTTGTCCTTCCACATCTTTCTCTCTGCTCACATAAATACATGCAGATGTAAACCCTTTAATAAGTTCCCCCTCTATGCTTTGCAGAAATGGGATGATAGCTAATTTATTAGAAATAGCAACATGACGGTTGTTACTTTAGCATGTTACTAACAACTACTTTTGTTAGTTGTTACCATAACTTATTAAACCATTGACTTGTTGTTGGACATGTCAGTCATTGTTAGTTATTTTGCCACTATACATATCGCTGCAAGAAGCATCATAGTTCATCTATCTTTATATACTGATGTCTTTGTTTTGGGATTTCCAAGATCGAGGTGAGTATGCACATTTTAATTTTTTAAAGATATTGCCAAAAAAGATGGTAGAATCACATTTTCACATTGTTTTGGAGAATATGTGAAAGTTTTTTCCCTGAACCTCTAAGCAGGTGCTTCAAGTTGGATTTTTTTTTCTCATTTATAAGTTTTTGTATCTGATTTTTTTCCTGTGTCCTAGCATACATTTTCAAGAAGAGTATGTGATTTATTCAAGAAGAGTACTCAGAGGGATTTTTAACAACTTCCACACCTGAGAAGGTCTTTTTGTTGTCTTCGTCATGAATGACAACATGGCTTTTCCTTTAGGTTTTTCTAGATCAGTGTATTTCAAACTATAGGTCACAACCCACTCCATTTAATAGATTGTGAGTGCATTTTAAAAAATATACAAAATGATACAGACAAGGATAGAAAACATTAAAGTGCATTGAATGTAGTAAAGGTAATTATCATGCATCGTGAATGTCCGAAGATCTAAGAAAATTTAAATATTTTATATCCTTTATCCTGTTAAAATATTATATATAATATTTATATATATTAACAAAATAAAATGTTTTTCTAACAAGTTGAGGTTAAAAAATTGACATTTATCAATACTTCTCTGGATGTTGTGAGAAATCGGAGATCATTTTAATTTAAGCTCTTTGTTTTTATTTCCCATTTGTCTATAAGATCCTTATTTACCACCCCTCGCCCCAATTTAAGCTTCTTTTAAAAAATATTTTTAAATAGACATAATGTTTTAAAAAACAAACAAACAACAGAGCTAAGGATATGAAAAGAAAAGTAAAATCTCTCTCTCCCCCTTCAGAAATTTCCTGTTCCAAGGGTGTGTTTGTATGTGTGTGTGTGTGTGTGTGTGTTCCAGAAATTTTCTTAACTTTTTTTACTTTGAGAATTCCACCATGGTGTGTCTAAATGTGGTCCTCTTTTCATAAACTTTCCTCAGGACTCAGAACATACTCTCATTTTCAACTGAGTTCTTTCTGTGTACCAGAAAAGTTTCCTCTTCCCATGTCTTTGATTACTGCTTTTGCTATATCTATTCTTTTCTCTCCAGAATTCCTATTACCCCCAGGTTATATCTCCTGTGTCTGCCTGCCTGCCTCTTTCCTTTTCATCTCTTTACCATTTTACCCTTGACCATGTTAATTTTATTTTCTCCAGTGTCTTGTCTGCTACTTACAGCCTTCATCGTGGGTTTTAACCCAGCTATTGTGGTTTCTGTCTCCCTGCTGTACTTCCTGTTCTCAGATTTCTGCCTCTTTATTCTGATATTTTCTACTTTCTAGATCTTTTCCAGAGTTCTCTGGAATCTTATTGAGAAGTTGAAACAGATATTCAGATGTTTTTTTAAAAACTTGCTGTGGGACTTCCCTGGTGGCGCAGTGGTTGAGAGTCCGCCTGCCGATGCAGGGGACACGGGTTCATGCCCCGGTCCGGTCCGGAGCCTGTGCTCCGCAACGGGAGAGGCCACAGCAGTGAGACCCACGTACTGCAAAAAAAAAAAAAAAAACTTGCTCTGCAGTAAATCTTATTTTTTTTCCCCCAGGGGAGGCAGCTTCCTCAGAACCTTCGGGGAATATTTAGCTTTTGAGCTGCAGAATCTTCCCAGATCCTACGAGGTTTCTTTGCCTCATCCTTACAGAGGAAAGTCTGTCTGCCCAGTGTGGCTGTGAAGGTGGAATCTTGATTTCCTTTGTTTCATTTTTCCATGTGGGATGATATTAGGAGGTGGCGGGGGCAGTGTCTGCCACTCATTCTCAGAGGAATCTGATGGGTGAATGTGGCTCGGCTCCTTCTCAGCGTGTTTTCTGGGCTGCTCTTTGCCTGGCAAAAATTGGTTTGGCCCTGCAGAGAGCAGTGTGTCAGGGCCTGATGGCAAAGTCTAGCTTGGATGTGAATGACTGGGGAGTCCGTTTGCCTAAGGAGCTAATGCCACATTCTCCGGTCCTCTTTGTCACTGAGAAACATGACCGTTTCATATCCATTTGTTTAATTCCTGTGACCTTTTCCTCAAATGACCTTGTACTCAGGACGAGAAGAAATGGATACCATGTTTTTTGCCTATCCAACAATGAATCATGTTATGTGGAAGAGTTCCTGCCTGAATCTTTCCCAGAGGGTCATTCAGGCTCAGATCAAAGGAATGAAGGAAAATTGACAGGGCACACAGTGGGAATGATCATTTCAGATGTCAGAAGCTCTGGAGGAGTGGGAGAAAGCGGGAGCTGAACTACCACTCCTGGAGACTCAGTGCCTCCTCCATTGATGGATTTTTAGAAAAGGGGAAAAATGGAGTCTTACTGCTTTTAAATTCTCAAGAAGACATAACCACTGCAAATAAGTTAATAAAAGGCTTTAGGGAATTCCTGGCAGGGTGCTGGCATACTTTTCTGCTTCATGGAACCACCAGCTGCTTCTCAGGGCTTCTGGGTGGCTGAGCCCAGGTGTGACCAGCCAGGTACCCAGCGTGCACTTGGGGTGGTGTGAAAGCTGCAGGGAAGCACTCTCACTCCATCATCCCCTTGGGTCACCCTGGCCTCCAGCCCCTGCCTGCTGAACGGGGGTGGGGTGGGGGGGAGAATCCCGGGGCAGCCAGCATCTCTTACTTTGTCCCAAACCCATGGTCCCTAATGGATGGGGTAGCAGGCTGCCGTTTCTCAATGACGCTCTCTGTTTGGCCCCTCAGAGTGCAGTCTGGAAGAAAGTCCTCAAGTTCCCTTGGTGTGGATGGCTAACGTCTGGGGCTGATGCGAGTTTTTGCCTTTGCTGATGGCCATTTCAGGGGTGTTCTGTTCACAGGAGGGAGGGGAGGCCAAGAATGTTATCCAGATAGCACTGTGTATGCTACCCTCCTGCAGGAATTTCCAGCTAAGTTCTGCTCATTTATTCACAGTTCTTGTGTCTACCTTAATACTTGAAAACAAGGAAACTCATTTCTTTCCTACTCATTCTACATTCCAGGCTTTTTGGATCCCTTTTTCCCCAATGACTGGGATACAATTTCCTGTTGATTAAAGACACTGAAAATAGCGTCAGATGGAAGAGACACAGGCCTGGGTAACTGGTGAACACTACCCGGGTCCTCCCCTCTGCAGGCAGAAGTGATTGTATGTCCTCCCTCCACCTGCTGGCCCCCCGCACCCAGCCTGCATTCCTCACTCATTTGTCGACACATGATCCACTCTTGGTCTGCTCTGATTTTAAAAGGTTTCCTTCTCCTCTTTGATTTCTGACTGTGAAAACACTTAAAGAGTCATCTTCTGTGCTTTTATTGATAACATTTTAATAATTATCATAGAAAGGCTAAATGAGCTAAAGGCATTATTCCCAGGTCATCAAGTGTCCCCGGGGTGTGTGCACCAGAGGAGATGATGCAGCACTTGACAACAGGAAGGCCCAGGGCAGGGCTGTAACGGGGTGTCGTGGAGGCCTGGAGGCCTTGTGAAACCTTGATGGCCAGACCTGAAAACATCGCCTTTTGAAAAGTAGAAGCAGTTGAGTTGGACACTTGAATTCACCTTTGTGCCAAGGCTGATTGATATTCTGGGCAAAACACCAAGAGGAGATCTGAGTTACATGGATGACCATGGATGACCAGCAAATTTCCACTTGTCCTTCCAGGGGAGGCCCCGTGAGTCACTGACCAATCCATGCCCAGAGTGAAGTAGGTGGTCTGCTTCCAAATGTTAATGAGGTGCACGTTTGCGTAGAGCTGAACCTCAGTTTCTCAGAATGGATTTTGATGGTCTGTGTCTTGTGTGTGTGTGTGTGTGTGTGCGCGTGTGTGTGTGTGTGCGTGCGTGCGTGTGGTTCATACGCCCACAGATCAGGGCACTGGCACTCTGAGGAAGCTCACAGGCCTGGCCCTGTCTTCACTCTGACTGACTGAAAAGAAACTGGCCTGGATTTGGAAGGGCTTGACTTTAACCAGACTGCTAATGCCCTCACAGAGCAGTCTTCAACCCTAATGACCATCACTAGGAAATGTCCTAAAGTTGGAGAATTCTGTCTGGGTTGGCTGGGGCTAAGGGCCAGACCATACCCCTGCGGGGGTCTCCCCTGAGGAGGTCAACAGTTCTACCATCAGGCAGGCTGGGAAGAGCCAGACCCCATCACAGAATACCAGAGCCTCAGAGTTAGGCCTAAAGCTGGGAGGAGGGAAACCTCTCCTGCCTGGGGTTGGTGGTTGTCGTACCTGGACTCCAAGTAGGGAGGATATTCAACATTTAACATCCAGTGCATTTTAATTGAGCACCAGATTTCTAAAATTTGGGATACAGTGGTGAATGGAACAAAGCCCTTGTTCTCATGGGGCTTACAGTCTACTGAAGGAGATACATGATACACAAGCAAAAATAAATGAACAAGAGCAATTCAGATAGTGATAGGTCTTATAAGCACCATAAAACAGGCTGAGGTGCCAGTGAGGAGCTGGGGCCTCCTGTAGATGGTGTGCTTAGAGAAGGTCTCCTGGAGCAACATTAGGAAAGGCAGTAAAGATCAGAAGAAGCCAGCCAGGCAGCAAAGATCCTGAAGGTGAGTGTCCCAGGATGAGCAAAATTCTGCGGCGGGAATGAGCCTGCTTCATGGTTGGAACAGAATGAAGGCTCAAGGGGCAACAGGTTGATGAGCAAAGAGAGGAAATGAGGCAGGAGTGGTGGCCAAGGTCAGGCCATGCACCTGAGCGCAGCTGCCCTGCCAGTGCTAGGCATGAGGAGGGTTAGCTTGAGGGAGGCTAGGGACAGGCTGTCACAGAGCAGGCAGTAGGTGGGTAGAGAGAGCAGAGCAGAAATAGGGGCAGAAGGCCAGCTGAGGTGGCAAGGGGCACAGGATGGCATAAGGAAACACTCAACATTCCCTGTGGACCCCCAGGGTATTTGGGAAGGATGGACCTCCTATTGTTGAGTGGGACGGGAACTGGAGCCCCTGTGACTTGGGCCCATTTTGTAGGCCCAGGCTGCTGAGGCCAGTGCGTGCTCATAACACAGCTATGATCCCACATCCTCATGCAGTGCATGTCCTGGCTGAGCCTAGCTGAGCTGTAAAACTGGTGGACTGGTATCCCTGTGGGCTCTGTCTGAAAGGATACACATGGGGGCATGGGCTTTGGTGCTGAAGGAGGAGGCAGGAGGGTTTCTTGGATTCACTTTTTTCCCATTCAGTCTACAAAGTTTCTTAAGCATCTATTATTTGCTGGGTACTCTTCTGGGCAGTAAAGATACAATGGTGGATGAAACAGGTAAAAAAATCCCTGCCCTTGTGGAACACACACACACACACACACACACACACACACAAACACACACACACACACACACACACACACACGAAAATTCAGGAGAGGGAGGAAGTGAGAGAGGAGGAGAGTAGAAGGAATGGAGTGGCCATGTGTCCCAGCCCAGCAGGAGGAACTGGTCTGGGACCTTGGTGGAGACAGGTGCACGGCCAGAAGCTCAAGGATGTGGGGAGACTCTGGATACCTCTCTGCCCCTCTGAAGTCCAGGTGACCGGACATGGTGTGGAGCTGGAGGGGGCATTCTCCCTCCACTCCTCCAACCCCTGGTTTCCAGCTGTCATTGCGTGAGAGCTCTGGGGTCCCCAGCAAAGACCACCTGGCTGAGGGCATCAGGAAAGGCCTCAGTTACCACAGAGCCCAGAAGCAGCACAGTTCTGGGCCCCCAATGAGGAAGCATGTGGGCAGTGGCTGGCTGCGGAGGAGGCCGAGAGGGAGGCTTGTCCTTGGGCACAGAGAGGCCCCTCATTCAGAGACTCTGGGGAAGGAGTGGCCAAGCCTCTGAGGTGCTGCTGGCCAGAGCAAAGAGCTTTTGTGGTTTGGGCATTAATGGTAATGTGGCCTCATTTGTACCCACAGGCTATTGAGGCCAGGAGCCTGAGGACTGAGAGATGTGGATGCCCCTTCAAACCAGGATCCTCTAAACACCTGCTAATTATAGATGGAGAGAAACAGATGCTCTGTTATACATATTCCTTTATGTTAAAATGAGGGATTTATTGCATGTATTTGTTACATGCTCTTTTCTGAAGCATTCAAGCAATTTATTGGGAAGCATATTAAACTGTTTAAATATTAGACAATAAAATAAATCTCTTCTTCTGGGTAAGCAGTCTTCCCCTGCTGTGACTTGGCTTCACAATTTCAGCTGACTGCAGCTGCTGACTTCAGGGAAGCATATCAGAGTTGCCAGCTGGTTTTGAGTTGATGTCATGCCTGTGGCTGCATCTTGTGATTTACATGTTTGCAGAAATACTCCATAGAAACTGTTTGGATTCACAGAAAGATAGACAAAATGAAACGGTGGAGGACTTTGTACCAGATGAAGAAACAAGATAAAACCCCAGAAAAACAACTAAATGAAGTGGAGATAGGCAACCTTTCAGAAAAAGAATTCAGAATAATGATAGTGAAGATGATCCAGGACCTCAGAAAAAGAAAGGAGGCAAAGATCCAGAAGATGCAAGAAATGTTTAACAAAGACCTAGAAGAATTAAAGAACAAACAAACAGAGATGAACAATACAATAAGTGAAATGAAAAATACACTAGAAGGAATCAATAGCAGAATAACTGAGGCAGAAGAATGGATAAGTGATCTGGAAGACAGAATGGTGGAATTCACTGTCGCAGAACAGAAAAGAAAAAAGAATGAAAAGAAATGAAGACAGCCTAAGAGACCTCTGGGACAACATTAAATGCAACAACATTCGCATTATAGGGGTCCCAGAAGGAGAAGAGAGAGAGAAAGGACCCAAGAAAATATTTGAAGAGATTATAGTCGAAAACTTCCCTAACATGGGAAAGGAAATAGCCACCCAAGTCCAGGAAGCTCAGAGAGTCCCAGGCAGGATAAACCCAAGGAGAAACACACCGAGACACATAGTAATCAAATTGGCAAAAATTAAAGACAAAGAAAAATGATTGAATGCAACAAGGGAAAAACGACAAATAACATACAAGGGAACCCATAAGGTTAACAGCTGGTTTCTCAGCAGAAACTCTACAAGCCAGAAGGGAGTGGCATGATATAGTTAAAGTGGTGAAAGGGAAGAACCTACAACCAAGATTACTCTACCCAGCAAGGATCTCATACAGATTCAATGGAGAAATCAAAAGCTTTACAGACAAGCAAAAACTAAGAGAATTCAGCACCACCAAACAAGCTCTACAACAAATGCTAAAGGAACTTCTCTAAGTGGGAAACACAAGAGAAGAAAAGGACCTACAAAAACAAACCCATAACAATTAAGAAAATGGTAATAGGAATATACATATGATAATTACCTTAAACATGAACGGATTAAATGCTCCAACCAAAAGACACAGGTTCACTGAATGGATACAAAAACAAGACCCATATATATGCTGTCTACAAGAGACCCACTTCAGACCTAGGGACACATACAGACTGAAAGTGAGGGGATGGAAAAAGATATTCTATGTAAATGGAAATCAAAAGAAAGCTGGAGTAGCATACTTATATCAGATAAAATAGACCTTAAAATAAAGAATGCTACAAGAGACAAGGAAGGACACTACATAATGATCAAGGGATCAATCCAAGAAGAAGATATAATGATTATAAATACATATACACCCAACATAGGAGCACCTCAATACATGAGGCAACTGCTAACAGCTATAAAAGAGGAAATCAACAGGAGCACAATAATAGTGGGGGACTTTAACACCTCACTTACACCAATGGACAGATCATCCAAACAGAAAATTAATAAGGAAAAATAAGCTTTCAATGACACAATAGACCATATAGATTTAATTGATATTTATAGGACATTCCATCCAAAAGCAGCAGATTACACTTTCTTCATAAGCACACATGGAACATTCTCCAGGATAGATCACATATTGGGTCACAAATCAAGCCTCAGTAAATTTAAGAAAATTGAAATCATATCAAGCATCTTTTCTGACCACAACGTTATGAGATTAGAAATCAATTACAGGGAAAAAAATGTAAAAAACACAAACACATGGAGGCTAAACAATATGTTACTAAATCAAGAGATCACTGAAGAAATCAAAGAGGAAATCAAAAAATACCTAGAGACAAATGACAATGAAAACACAATGATCCAAAACTTATTGGATGCAGCAAAAGCAGTTCTAAGAGGGAAGTTTATAGCAATACAAGCCTACCTCAAGAAACAAGGAAAATCTCAAACAATCTAACCTTACACCTAAAGGAACTAGAGGAAGAAGAACAAACAAAACCCAAAGTTAGTAGAAGGAAAGAAATCATAAAGATCAGAGCAGAAATAAATGAAATAGAAACAAAGAAAGCAATAGCAAAAATCAATAAAACCAAAAGCTGGTTCTTTGAGAAGATAAACCAAATTGATAAACCATTAACCAGACTCATCAAGAAAAAGAGGGAGAGGACTCAGATCAATAAAATTAGATATGAAAAAGGAGAAGTTACAACAGACACCACAGAACTACAAAGCATCCTAAGAGACTACTACAAGCAACTCTGTGCCCATAAAATGGACAACCTGGAAGAAATGGACAAAGTCTTAGAAAGGTATAACCTTCCAAGACTGAACCAGGAAGAAATCAAAATGTGAACAGACCAATCACAAGTAATACAATTGAAACTGTGATTAAAAAGCTTCCAACAAACAAAAGTCCAGGACCAGATGGCTTCACAGGTGAATTCTATCACACATTTAGAGAAGAGCTAACACCCATCCTTCTCAAACTCTTCCAAAAAATTGCAGAGGAGGGAACACTCCCAAACTCATTCTATGAGGCCACCATCACCCTGATACCAAAACCAGACAAAGATACTACAAAAAAAGAAAATTACAGACTAATATCACTGACGAATATAGATGCAAAAATGCTCAACAAAATACTAGCAAACAGAATCCAACAACACATTCAAAGGATCATACACCATGATCAAGTGGGATTAATCCCAGGGATGCAAGGATTCTTCAATATATGCAAATCAACTATAAGAGGAATGGTCCTCATCCCAGCTTTTTCTGCCCTCCAGCTGCAGAAGATGAGAGTCTCTCTTTACATGCTGCCAAGGAGACTTTCACGCTTTGCCTTAAATTGGTGATTAAGCATCCTCAAACCTTCATTGTCTTACTTCAAGCGTTGATAGCCCCAGCCATGTGATTCCACAGTCCTTTTTTTTTTTTTTTTGCGGTACGCGGACCTCTCCCTGTTGTGGCCTCTCCCGCTGCGGAGCACAGGCTCCAGACTCAGCCGCTCCGCGGCATGTGGGATCTTCCCGGACCGGGGCACGAACCCATGTCCCTTGCATCGGCAGGCGGACTCTCAACCACTGCGCCACCAGGGAAGCCCCACAGTCCTTTTATTACTACTTCCCTTGAACCTCTCAAATATGAGTGAATTTGCTTCCACCAGTGCCTTCCCTTCCATCAGTCTCCCATCCCAGCACATCCCCAGTGAAAGTTTGACCAGTTGCACCACTTCAGCATGCCAGGGTCTCCTCGTGCTCCACTTCAAGCTTCAGACTCCTGTTTTTAGAATCCGCTCCCTAAAATCACTCCTAGCCCCAACCGTCTTAGGTCTGGGTCCCTGGAAATAGATTCTGTGGTGGAGACTTACACATGAGAAATTTATTGGGGCGTGGTCTCAGAAAGATGGTGGCCTCAGAAAAATGGTAAGCGGGTAAATGAAGCAGGATGGAGCAGAGGCAGGTGAACTGTGATGCAGTTGTACCAGAGGCCGCAGCTTGTCCCACAGGGAGCCCAAGCTGAGGTGACCCTTCAGAGTCGTCTCTAACTTAGGCAAGAGGACTTGGCCTTTGTACCCCTGTACTAAGCAGTCACTGGGAGGCCATGTACCCTTGGGAGAGACAGAGGATAGTATTTGGAGGGGAATAAATAGAGGCTGAGCATTTACTAATATGAGCTGATAGCTGGAGGACTCAGCTGCGAGCCATCAACAACCAATCCTCCCGACAGCTGGGGGAACGAAGTGCTTTGGTCCTGAAGGGCAGAGAAGGGTAGTGCCCTCCAGTATACATCACCCCGAGGAAGAGGTCGATGCAGTAGAAGGCAGAGAGGAGAGGCAGAAAGATACCAGGTTTTTCGTGCTGTTTTGAGCTGCTGGATGGAACCTTGCCTGCAGCGACATTCCTTTGTACTTTTCAGTTAAGCATGTAGGCAGATTCTCCTCTTTGTTTAAGCCAGGTGGGTTGGGCTTTCTATCCCTTGCAACATAAAGACTATCCATGATCTGTGAATCCAAGCACAAATATTAACGGTTTATTGCCTTTTTAAAAACCAGAAGCTAAAAAAAAAAAACAAAAAAAAAAACCAGAAGCTAGGTTTAAATTTGTGAATTGGAAAATTTATGAATAAAAAAAGGTTTCTGTATAAATTAATGATGATTCTTTTTTTTGAACTTCAATGCTACCTGAATATGGACTGGGAATTACTTATGGAAATATTTACAAGCTTATACTGCTGTTTAATTGGTGCTTGTTTGAGCACTTCATTAATATTTAATTTTGCATCATTTCTTGAACTAATTTATTGGCACATTTTCCGCTTTCCACTGAGACGCTTAACATAAATCACATTAATAATAAATGGCACGAGAGCTTTTTGTATTTCTTTTCTGAGCTATCATTTACAGATAATTTTCTATGACAGGCATTCCAAATGTCCTACTGAAGATAAGACTTTCTAAATGTCTGCTTCAGCGACCAACAGGAAATACAATGTGATTTTAATTATATTCGTGTCTTGGATTTTGACACAGTGCTTTCTGTTATTAACTCTTGTGAACGGTACCTCTTCATAGAGTGTTTTTAGTCATCTGTGAAAAAACAGGCTTGCTCAGACAAGTACTTGAAGCTAAAGAGTAACTATAGCAGCAAGGTCATCAGATGAAATGAGAAGTTTCCTTGTGGGAACCAGGCCAGGACGTGTTTGTCAGAGTGACAAGGACCTAAATTCTCCGGTTCTCTGTTGGCAGGCTGTCATGCCCCATCTACATCCTGAAAAACCACTAACTTAGCTCATTAAACAAGTCACATTTACCAATAAGTAATTCAAAAGATTTATGTGGAAGAGGCAAAATATAAACCACTGAAAGCATCTATTTATTTTTTTGGCCGCACTTGGTGGCGTGCAGGATCTTATTTCCCCGACCAGGGATCGAACCCGTGCCCCTTGCATTGGGAGCGTGGAGTCTTAACCACTGGACCACCAGGGAAGTCCGAAAGCATCTCTTTAAATGCATGTCAAATTAAGAGTTAACCTGCAAAATTTCAGAACAAGTACCATCAACCCTCAGCATCTGTGGCGGGTTGGTTCCAGGACCTGTCCCCAAATGCCAAAATCCAGGGATGCTCGGGTCCCATAGTGGGCCCTGTAGCCGTGGTTCCACACCGTGTGGTACTGTAGCGCATACTTATTGAAAAAAAAATCTGTGTATAAGTGGACCCACGCAGTTCAAACCCGTGTTGTTCAAGGGTCAACTTGAACAACCTTAAAATAGTTTAAAAACAGCTTTAGCAAAGCACATGGATATTAAAAATAAATGCCTTTTTCTGCAATGCTTCTATAACAGTCGGGATTCTTTTGATTGCATGCGATAGAAATCCAGCATAGAGGGCACTGCAGGATTAAAATAACAAAAAATGTTTGTTTTTGTACAAAGTAAGAAAGGGAATTCTTCCCCCCTCCCCCATATCCTATTCCCACTTCCAAGGGGACCCTTGAGGGCTGGGGTAACTATTGATTTTGTGTGCCAATCGGTACCCCTTTCTTTTGGAGCAAACGTACCCTGTTCCCTGTAGTCCTGGTAGGAGTACTGTCAGTCACAGAGCCCATCCCGCTCCTGCAACGGAGTGGGCACGTAACTCAGGCTGGGCCCAACTTAGCGTTATATCCTCCTGGACCCAGTGATTGTTCCAAGAGGTGGATAAGTGAAAAAGACTGGCCAATCAGAGGCCTTCTTTCTGAAGGCCTAAGGGGTGGGTCCAAGGGCCAGTCTCGGTAGGTGGGGTTTCCTGAGCATTGCCATGGAAAGCAGAGGATTGTGGTCAGAAGCCCAGAGAGAAGCCAGACCATCCCACAGAAGGAAGACGAGCAACGGAGAGAGACGCAGCAAGAGTCAGGACCAAGGCGTCAGGGTCGGGGGGCTGAGCACTGCTGCGGGCTGCCTGAGGAGGCTCAGAAGAGAATCCTGGGGACCCACTGACAAGAGCCTGGGAAGAAGACATGGCAGAGGAAGAATCTGAAGACTTTGCTATGGAGCGAGTGATGTGAAAACCTCCTGCTTGGTTTTCTCTGTGAAGTATTCAGGGAAATCCACGTTGCTCACTAATGCAAGAGGATGCAAGATTGGCATGGGGGCAACAACAGAGATTGCATAGGACAGCTGATGTGGATGCAGTAACCTCTAACAGTCACAAAATAAAGGGAATTCCCTGGCCTATCCAGTGGTTAGGACTCCATCTCTCCCTGCCGAGGGCCCGGGTTCAATCCCTGGCTGGGGAACTAAAATCCCATAAGTGGTGTGGCCAAAAAAAAAAAAAAAAAAAAGAGCAGAAGGCCCCCTCCTCAACGTTCTAAATCTCATCCCTTTGAAAACCTATTCAAAGGGGACATTTTCCCTGTTGTGATTTAACATGTCCTGGAAGTCCTATCCTTTGTCCTTAGGAGGGGGACACAGTTGGCAGGGTTAGAAAACCTCATCGAGCCCCATGCCCCTCTAGGGAAGGTCTGCCTTTTCCCCCCATGCTCGTACCCACGAGGGAGACTGGTCAGAAGGTCACTGGTTGCCAAGTTATTCTGGACTTTGTTGGGCAAAATTATCACCAGCACTGGTTCCATCATCTGTGTCTTATTCTCCTTTTCTCCTTCCCTTAGGGGCTCAGAGGAGGGTATTGGAGATCAATAAAGCCTGAACACTTACTAATATGAGACATCAGATGGAAGAGTCTGGTTCAGCCCAGAGGGGGTTAAAGCAGAAGGGCCTGGCCACCAAGGTTCTGCCTGCAAGTGGGGACCAGGAGGGAGATACACTCGAGAGCCTTCCCCTCTGAGACGGGCCAGAGGCAGGAGGCGATGACACATGGCCACTTGGGGCAGAGCCATGGGGCAAGTGTTTATGTTCATCTCGTACTAACGGGAGCTCCAGAGGCATTTGGCTTGGGCGACATCGGTTATGTGGTGTCCCAGCATCTGGCACAAGACTAGTACAGAGAGATGCTTAGTAAATTAAGACCCATCGTATCTATCATGTATCTCCTGAGCAGACCACAAAGCCCCAGTGCCAGGCATCCATGCATAAGAAAATAGCCACGTGTGGGCTTCCCTGGTGGCGCAGTGGTTAAGAATCCCCCTGCCAATGCAGGGGACACAGGTTCGAGCCCAGGTCCAGGAAGATCTCACATGCCACGGAGCAACTAAGCCCGTGCGCCACAATTACTGAGCCTGCGCTCTAGAGCCCACGAGCCACAGCTATTGAGCCCGTGTGCCATAACTACTGAAGCCCGTGCGCCTAGAGCCCGTGCTCCGCAACAAGAGAAGCCACCACAATGAGAAGCCCGCGCACTGCAACGAATAGCGGCCCCCGCTTGCCACAACTAGAGAAAGCCCATGCGCAGCAACAAAGACCCAATGCAGCCAAAAATTAATTAATTAATTAATTAATTTTTAAAACAGAAAAGAAAATAGCCATGTGCTTCAACGATTTGCCTGGATGGGCCAACAATGGCTGAGCCAAAAGCAAATTCCATCAGGAGCTGCCATACTGTGGATGTTAACTGAGCCATCCTGTGACAGCCCCTCTCTTCGAGAAGGTCGAAGGTGAGAAGCAGAGAGACAAAAAGAGGGTGCTTGGGAAGACGATGAGGGACCCGGGAAGAGGAAGAAAAGCCGAGTTAGACCCCAGCGTCTGCTTTAATATTCTGACAGTTGCCATTAACCCACCTTTCCCCAATACTACTTGAATTTGCAGAGTCACATCTTCTCCCTGAAGCCAGAAGGAGCGGAACCCACACATTGCCCCGTCCCTCAGCCACTCCCCAAAGAGGATATGGCAGCTTCGCTGGGCAGGGCGCATCTTAGAGCCTCTGTAGCTCCGAGGGCTCACCGGACTCATTTCTAAATGTGCACTCGCCATCTGCTGGATGATTCACGCCCAGCTGGATGCAGAGTCTGGGCTTGGTTTGGGTCCTTGGACTTGAATTCATTCCAAAATCAAAGGTGTCAAGTTTAGTGGCCTTAAAATTCTGGAATCCTTTCGGGAAATGAGGACCTTGTACATTCTTTTGACATATCTCTCATTTTCATAAAAATGTGAAGAGGGTTCTGAGGAGACCCCTGAGACGACTCCTTCCCGATCTGGGCTGGGCCCCTCTGGACCAGAGACTGCGCACTCTTGGGCAGCTCCTGCTCACACACCGCCTTGTTCCCTTCCTGGACCAACTTCCTTCCTTCCTTGCCTCCTTCCTCCCTCCTTTGCTTTTGTTTTCCCCCGGTTTTAAACTTCAGGCGCAGAAATTTGAGCTAATCATATGCTATCGTTCATGGCACTCTATCATCATTAGTCAATGCCAGGCCCCTTTTCTGTTTTTAAGCATCTGTTTATTCCCTTTTATCCACATCCCCCTTTGCAATTTGCTACCGCCCACCCTGCCCTACCCCATTCCCGCCATAGGCAAATAGTCTCGTAAGTGAATTTTTTTTTTTTTTGAGGTATAGCTGATTGACAATATTGTGTTAATTTCAAGTATACAGCAAAGTGATTCAGATATATATATATATTTAAAATTATTTTCCATTATAGGTTATTACAAGATATCGAGGGACTTCCCTGGTGGCGCAGTGGTTAAGAATCCACCTGCCAACGCAGGGGACACGGGTTTGAGCCCTGGTCCGGAAAGATCCCACATGCCACGGAGCAACTAAGCCCGTGCGCAACAACTACTGAGCCTGCGCCCTAGAGTCCGCGAGCCACAACTACTAAACCCACATGCCACAACTACTGAAGCCCGCGCGCCTAGAGCCCGTGCTCCGCAACAAGAAAAGCCACTGCAATGAGAAGCCTGCACACCTCAACGAAAGAGTACCCCCTGCTCACCGCAACTAGGGAAAGCCCGCACGCAGCAACGAAGACCCGACACAGCCAAAAATAAATAAATTAAATTTAAGGAAAAAAAAAAAAAGAATCTGCCTTCCAATTCAGGGGACGCAGATTCAATCCCTGGTCGGGGAACTGAGATCCCACATGCCACGGGGCAACTAAGCCCACACGCCACAACTACTGAGCATGCGAGCCACAACTAGAGAGAAGCACACACACTGCAATGAAAAACCTGCATGCCACAGCAGAGGATCCCGCGTGCCGCAACTAAGACCTAACACAGCCTAAAATAAAATTAATTAATTAATTTTAAAAAAGATATTGAATATAGTTCTTTGTGCTATACAGCAAATCCTTGTTGCTTATCTAGTTTATAGTAGTTTGTATCTGTTAATCCCATACTCCTAATTTATCCCTCCCCACTCTCTTTCCCCTTTGGTAACCATAAGTTTGTTTTCTGTATCTGTGAGTCTGTTCCTATTTTGTATACAAGTTCATTTGTATTGTCTTTTAGAATCCACGTATAAGTGATATCATATAATATTTGTCTTCCTCTGTCATCACTTAGTATGATATTCTCTAGGTCCATCCCTGTTGCTGTAAATGGTCATATTTCATTCTTTTTTATGGCTGAGTAATATTCTATCACATATATATATCTTAAACGAATCATCTGTTCATGGGCACTTGGGTCATTTCCATGTCCTGGTTATTGCAAATAGTGCCACTATGAACACTGGGGTGCATGTATCTTCGAATTCGAGTTTTTGTCTTTTCCAGGCATATATCCAGGAGTGGGATTACTGGATCATATGGTAACTCTATTTCTAGTTTTTGTTTTTGTTTTAATTAATTAATTAATCTATTTATTTTGGCTGTGCTGGGTCTTTGTTGTGGTGCGCGGGCTTCTCTAGTTCCAGTGCGCAGGCTCTCTAGTTGCAGTGCGTGGGCTCAGTTGTGGTATGTGGGATTTTAGTTCCCCAACCAGGGATCAAACCCGGGCCCCCTGCGTTGGGAGCACGGAGTCTTCACCACTGGACCACCAGGGAAGTCCCCTAATTTTAGTTTTTTAAGGAACCTCCACACTGTTCTCCATCGTGGCTGCACCAATTTACATTCCCACCAACAGTGCAGGAGGGCTCCCTTTTCTCCACACCCTCTCCAGCATTTATTACTGAGGTGGAGTTTGGTCTACACCTGAATAAGGGAAGGGGAGGGAGCCAGAGTGGGCAGAGGGGCTGGGTGGGTGTGGTGCCTCTCAGCTGGCCCATGGCCAGTCCTTCCAGCCCCAAGTCTACAGACATCAGGCGTGGGGGCTGTTCCTGGTGAGGCAGCGCTGGGCAGCGAGGTAAACACTGAGGGAGATGACAGAGCGCCAAGCAGCGGGGGCAGCGGGTCCTTGCTTGAAGCAGCAGAAGCCAGTGGCCCTGCTTCCCTCCTGACACAGCTTTCACTCCAGCTTGGAGAGAAGTCTCATTAAAAGAAAGACTGATGTGTCCACTATTTTGTGACTTTTAGTGACTAAAGTGCCAGTTTTGTGACTTGAAGGGACTGGAGAAAGGATGACAGCGTTGTCGGAGTTGGTTTTCAGCCAAGGCGGGCAGAGCTAGTCTGGGAGGATTGAGAGGCGGTGGGAAACCACAGTGAAGCTGCTTTAGAAGGACTGTTCCTTAGGAGACCTGCTTATTCAGCTTAACAGGGACAGTTAAATATATCTCTGTGGCAAGTACGAGGCCCTTGGGTCAAATGCCACCAGGGCTCTTGGAGATAGCATACTGAGCCAGCCCTTCCCTGCGAGACAACGCACCCGCCATTTAACAGAGATTAGGTAAAGGAACTGCACCTTCAACTAGAAAAGGTACAGAAGGAAGGAGGGACGTGAGAACCTGACTTTGCTACCTCAAGGCAAACCTGGCTAGAGAGACATGCAGCTCTCCTAGATTAAGACAAACCCCCCAAATCATGAAAGATAAAAGGCAGCATCACCTCAGCAAGATCAAGGGGCCACTGGGAGATGGATGCCTAAGTGCCCGACACCACTGAGAGTTTACCCGGTGCAGGACCAGCTCTAAGTCCTGTCCATGACGTGGTACTTAAATTTCTTCTGCTGCTTAAGTTAGTTTGGGTTGGGTTTCTGTTGCTTTCAATCAAAAGCGACACCAGCATGTAGATGAGCTGAGTGGAGTCCGACCGGGAGCCCCTGAGCTGGGACTGTGGGTGACTATCTCCCATTACAACATCAGAGGACGATCACGCGAATATCCTCTCAGTTCCTCGGGGGCCACCCTGTGGCCATACAGACTTAAGGGGCTGAGCATATCCTGGCCACCTCTTCTGAGGCTGTCAGTGAGAAATCAATTTGACCTGCTTCTTAGAATGGGGAGGGGATGGACATGGCGTGGGAAGGGACACAATATAACTTCTACTTTCTAGAAGAACGTGGACGAGAAAATCACTTAAATCTAAAATCTTCCTTTAAAAATCTATGTACAATAGGTGAAGCACAGGGGATTTTTAGGGCAGTGAAATTATTCTGTATAATACCATAGTGTCGGATCCATTTGTCAAAACCCATAGAACGTACGACAAGAAGAGTGAACCCTAATGTAAGTAATGTGAACCCTTCAGTGAATAATAACGCGTCAAAGTTGGATCGATTGTAACAAGTACACCAGGACAATGCAAGATACTAACAACAGGGAAACTGTGGGTGCAGGGGGTGAACCAGAGCATGTGAGAACTTCCAGTACTTTTCCTTGAATGTTACTGTAAATCTAAAACTGCTTTAAAAAATAGTCTATTAATTAATTAAAAGAAAACAAATCTATTAATATGAATTCATATTTCTATTCTCCGCCAATTAAAAATCATACTGCGTGACGACATCTGTGTTTTCGGCAAAGAAAACCATTCAACACACAGGAAAAAATGATGTGAGCCCCAATTTTATCACGTTTAAAATTAGTTATATATACACAAGCTTTAACTGACATAAGCCCCCAGACTTACACACTAGGATTCTTCCAAAGTTTACACAAGTGCTCATTTTCACAGTTTCAACAATTCAATTACTTATCTTAGAAAAATACCAGAGCCGTGGACAAATAAGCCATATCTAGAGCTCTGGGAAACGAATTCATCGACATGTTGCCGTCTCTGGGCAGTCTCCTTCCCGCAGACAACATTCTTTGCCAAATTCTTTGCAACATTCTTTGCCAAAGTCTTGATTCCAACTTGGAAGGGGGGCGTTTGTAAACACACACAAACGCTTCCGGGAATCATTCAGTTCACCAACTCATGAATCCAGGATTCTTTTTTTATTTTATTTTATTTTATTTTTTTATTGAGAATATCTTTTTTTTTTTTTTTTTTTTTGTCGTATGCAGGCCTCTCACTGTTGTGACCTCTCCCATTGTGGAGCACAGTCTCCGGACGCGCAGGCTCAGCGGCCATGGCTCACAGGCCCAGCCGCTCCGCAGCATGTGGGATCTTCCCGGACCGGGGCACGAACCCGCGTCCCCTTCATCGGCAGGCGGACTCCCAACCACTGTGCCACCAGGGAAGCCCGAATCCAGGATTCTTGTCGCAGTTCCCAGGTCTCTACCGAAGTTGCTTCACCTCACTCTTTTCCCCGTTTGTCTCCAGTCCTCATTCCAGGGCCCCCTCCTCCAGGCAGGCGGCCGGGCTCCTGCTGCAGGGGGAAGCAGCCTCTCTCCCGTCTTTGTCAGCATGCCTGTGCCTCTCACAGCCTGCCTTGGCACCTTGTCCTGTGTCCTCCTAGGAGATGGTCTCCTGCCAGCTGTCACACAGCTCAAACCCCATCAACCTTCCTCGTGTGTAACATTTTGTTCTAAGAGCCCCGTTTCAGTGTTTCTCCAGCCTTGTCCATCCATGGCTTGCCGGCTCCCTGCAAGCCATTTGGGCCCGCACGGTTCTGCTGCTACTAAAATAGCCCTCTTCCAGCACTGCAACAGGGAAGAGGATGTACTTTTCTGAGAAAGGTCTGTGCAGCTGCATCCCTGCATCCCCACGAAACTCTTCCTTTTTGGAATCAAAGTCCCTGACATCAGGCTCCTCCCCCAGGTGCCAGCCACTGAGGTCCCAGGGCTGCCTCATGCGTGCCCACCCCTGGCCCATGGACACTCTTCCACCACCATGGTCTGGGAGACCACAGGGCATCCCGGGTCCCCTCATGGGCTTCTGACCCTGGATCTCCTCAGGTGTAGCTGAATGACCTTGGACAAATCACAGAACCCCTCTGAGCCTCCAGTTCTTATCTGTAAGGTGAGGATGAGTCACACCTACCACCTAAGATTGTACTTAGGAAAGCACGAGCGCAAGGCCTGGCTCCTGCCGACAGCTGGGAGTCAGAGTATCATTGTTATATTCTGACTTGTCCCCTGAAGACAGTGAGAGACGCCCCTCCCAATGTCACCTTGCTGGGCTCAGGGCTGGGCAAGGCTGAGCTGTACCTGCCCCTGAACCACTGTAGTTTACAGGTGTTTTTCTAAAGGCTGCCCTTTCTCACAGCCAAGGATGGGACAGCCAGCTGGGGAGCCAAGGACCCCAGAGGACAAGGGCTTCACCTGGGACGACTGCTGTGTCGTGTGCACGGTTTTGCCCTTCATTCTCGTGGCAGATGTGGAGAAGCACTGCAGGACTAGAGTTGCCTGGTCTTGTCTTCTGTGGAAGCTGAAGTTGGGCTGAGACCTCAAGAGCGTGGCCACACATCTGGGCAGTAACACCCTCTCCCTGCTCCATCGGTGGGTTGTGGATGAGGGAGCAGTGATTGCAGCCTCTTTGGGGATATAATGAAGGCCACCTCAACATATCCCACCTTGGGCTCTTCACAGATACTGTTCCCTCAGTCTGAACCCTCTTCCAGGCACATTTATGCATGTGCACACACATGTACACGCACACACACACTGAGCCTGCACCTAACAAACTACTACCCCCTCCCTCAAGTCTTACCTAAAAAGTCAGTTTCCCAGGACTTAACACAGCACCTGGCTAACTGCAGGCCTGGACATGATTTCCCTTGACCTGGGCTGGGTGTTAATACTGTCCCGACCTGTTAGGGGGGCTGTGAGCAGGGAGGAAAATGGTAGGGCACAAATGCCACACCCAGGACATGCCTGAGCACCCCCATCCCAGCCGCCTTGTACCCGGCCCTGCCCACCTGCTTAGCTCCCTCGGTCAGTTTCCAACAACGTCATCAGTTCCTGTTACTTCTAATCTGAATTCCTCAGACTTGGGCCCTTGCTCAGGCACCTGCTCTTATAAAACTCTGGAACTTTTGTGCGTTAAACAACAGAGAAATCCCCAAAGAAAGACTGACTAATTTGACTACATCAAAATGTAAAACTTCTGAAGGTTAAAGAAACAATAAGCGAAGTTAAATGCAATCACAATCTGGAGAAAATATTTGCCACTAGTATAAGGCATAAAAGATAACAGAGATACAAATGTTCCACAAATATTTATTGAGGGCCGACCATTTTCTGGGCACTGAGGAGTGGAAATGAAGGCTGAGTAGCAGCTTAATAAGTGGCCTGTGTGTGCACCGCACTCCTGTGAGCGTGGTGGTGAATGGGCCTGGATGGAGGGTGGGTCAGAGGGAACCACATCTGGGGAGAATGCCAGGTGGGACAGAGCTTGGCACCCAGGAGGGGCTGCGAGAGGGATGGTGTGGCCGGACCACAGACAGCAAGGGCACAAGGCCAGGAGGCAAGGGTGGGGATGTCGGCAGGGCCAGACCGCTTGGGCCTTACAGACCTTCCCTTAATTTTTTTTTTTTGTTATTCAGCATCATTTATTTATTTATTTTTTTTTTGCGGTACGCGGGCCTCTCACTGTTGCGGCCTCTCCCGTTGCGGAGCACAGGCTCTGGTCGCGCAGGCTCAGCTGCCATGGCTCACGGGCCCAGCCGCTCCGCGGCATGTGGGATCTTCCCGGACCGGGGCACGAACCCGTGTCCCTTGCATCGGCAGGCGGATTCTCAACCACTGCGCCACCAGGGAAGCCCCGCTTGTTTAATTTTTAATACTTTGTTCTAAGAGCCACGGGAAACCACGGATGGATGCTAAGTAGGGGCCACAATGTTGAATTTGCCTTTTCCAAGTTCACTCTGGCTGGTAAATGAAAGAAACGTTGAGGGGGGGTAAGGATAGATGTGGGGAGAACTGACAAGACATGTGGCTATTATAAGAGGTCAGGTGAGAGACAGTGAGGGCTTAGAATGGGAGGTGACACAGCCTTCAGGTGACCGTGCCCATCTACAGCTGGACATGATGACATGAGCCCAAGAGCCAGCATCACCCCTCCAAGCCACTCCCAGATCCTGGCCCTCAGAAACACCCTGACGTAATCGATATTTGTTGCTTTCAACTGCTAAGCTTGGGGGTAATTTTTAATGCAGGAATAGATAACGAATACACCACGACTATTGCTTTACACAGTTTTTTCATTTAGCAAATATTCATTGAACAAGCACTCTTTCAAAAGAGAAACCATACTTAAGAATCTCAAGTAAAAAGCAAAGGCTACAAGCTAGTATTTAGAATACGATTGATTTTTGTAAAAGTGTGTGTGTATGTGCAAGTGGTAGATGTTTAGAAGGACATTTATACAGCACAATGTTCATTCCTTTCCACTTTAAATAAATTTTCCTATATTGTGTGAATTTCATTACAGGAGCATGTAAAACCTTTATAAGCAGGGAAAAACAATGTGATTTCCATTTGGGGAAATAAAAGCATCTTAATGTACCATCCTGGGAGAGTAGGAAGGCAGTGTGTTCAAAGTCAGTGTTTCACATGCTCTGACACACATACCATTGCCTGTGGGATCTGTTAAAATGCTGAGCCTGATTCAGTAGGTTTCTGGTGGTGCCTGAGATGCTGCATTTTTGTAACAAGCTCCAGGTGATAGAGGAGGCTGGTCCAAGGACTTTAATCTGAGGAGCCAGGATCTAAACAACCCTCGATTTAGAGCTCAGCGTTCTGGGTTCGAATCCCGGCTCTGCACTGAGGTGCAGTTCAGCCTTGGGACAAACACACAATTGACCTGGTCTTTGTTTCCTCTTTTGAGGAAGCAGGTGGACTAGATCTGTCATTGTTAGGACTCCATTCCTTGACACTGAGCCCTCTCTGGGTGCTGAAATTGGTCTAGGAACCAGCTTTTCAAGCTATACCACCAGCCTCTTCATGTGAGATGCACTGCTGGCCTCTGTGGGGTATGCCCAGTCTCCTCCCCAGCAGGAAGGGTCCCTGTTAGGGCCTTGAAAGGAGTGTGCAATGTACATATAGACACATGTAAACCAAGTGAGAAGATGTAAAAGACACGTGATGGGAAAGTGATGGCCCAGGCTAAGTGAACTGAAGGACAGGTGACAGGGTGGGCGGTACAGGTGGCAAGCATGTGGAAGGAGAGGCTTGTCACAACCCCGTAGAAATGCCAGGGCCTGGAACTCTTGGGCCTTCCTCATTACAATGCAGAGGTCTCTGCGTAAACAGATGCTCCTCCCAAACAAACAACTTTTGCTTTCCCTACAGAAAGCAGAATTTCTCCCAGAAATATCCTTGTGCCTGGACTCTATCCCCAGAGTTCAGAGATACTTAATTTTTATTTTTTATTTTTTGCCCTGGGCACCTTTGGCAAACCGGTGAAGTCTATGGACCCCTTCTCAGAATGATGCATAAATGCACTTTAAATGTATAAAATAGAAGACACTGGAACAAAGGAAACAAAATATTCCAAAAATCTGTGATAAAATAATGCATGTACTTTTTAATAAAAATACTAAATAATGAGATAGTGAGTCTAACAACAAAGCTAATTTTAAAGCACTTCTGAGAGTAAATGACGTTCCAAGATGCTTGGAACATTGCAGTCACGTTCCAATGACTGTAAGGTGATATACGACGTCCGTGGTTTCTACGTGACAAATCCACAGGTACCGTGAATACTGCCATGGCTTGTTGCCTACCTTCATCATAAAGGAAATGCCAGATTTCAGTTAGATATTTGTGAAAATCAACGTATAATCCTCTTCCCATTTCAGTTCATAGACTCCCTGAATTCTATCCAGGAAACTACTGGGTGTCCACAGACCTCAAGTTTCAAACTTGCCTTCCAGCCACACTACAGAACTGCAGGCAGCTGATGAAAACAGTCTATCCTGGCTAAGAAATTCAGTTTTCAGACTGTTTTCCATCAAGGGGGTAAAAATGTTTAAATTATAGTGAAGAAGAACAGCAGAGACCAGCAAAGATTGATTTGGGTTGATCTGGAAGGAGTAAGAAACAGAAGGTCTCCTTCACCAGTCAGGTGTTTTGCCACCTGCTCACAGGCTGTCTGGACACTGCTCACTGTAGGACGCCAGAGCTAGGGGGGGTGCCCTACCCTTCGTGGCCGGGATTGGGAGGGGCCCCCAAAACGGAGACTGAGCTGGAGTTCCTCCACAAGACTTGTGGGTCTATCCCAGGGGGCCTGGTGGAACTGGCACCAAAGAGGAGCTAAAAAGGAGGAGAAGTCCTCCTTTTTGGCTAAAAAGGGGAATGTGGTTGGTGGTCAGCATGCAGGTTGTGTCCAGGGCCCCTGAGGACCCTGGTAGAAATAGCTAATTGTCACTGAGGAGTTCTGAGGGACTGCTAGGAACTCTTGAAGCTAAACCCATCTGATTCTCACAGCTTATTCTTGGGATTCTAAAGGCTCCCCAAGGCATTATTCTGTGACTAAGACTCTGAGTACTCTGGGAGTCCTGATCAGATAGATTTAATTGATATTTATAGGACATTCCATCCAAAAACAGCAGATTACACTTTCTTCATAAGTGCGTACGGAACATTCTCCAGGATTGATTATATATTGGGTCACAAATGAAACCTCAGTAAATTTAAGAAAATCGAAATCATATCAAGCATCTTTTCTCACCACAACCCTACGAAATTAGAAATCAATTACAGGGAAAAAAATGTAAAAAACACAAACACATGGAGGCTAAACAATATGTTACTAAATAACCAAGAGATCACTGAAGAAATCAAAGAGGAAATCAAAAAATACCTAGAGACAAATGACAATGAAAACACAACGGTCCAAAACTTATTGGATGCAGCAAAAGCAGTCCTAAGAGGGAAGTTTACAGCAATACAAGCCTACCTCAGGAAACAAGGAAAATCTCAAATAAACAATCTAACCGTACACCTAAAGGAACTAGAGGAAGAAGAAC